>NC_136069.1:1354539339-1354846839 GCF_964261635.1 Lissotriton helveticus | reverse complement strand
GAACGGGAATAATTGCTAGCCCTTAGAACTATATTTTTAAAGAGGTTGTCATTTAATTTAAATGAGAATTTAGGTGGATGTTTTTGACGTGTAAAAGGTGACAGCTGTTCCGTTTAAGGTAGCGTGATAAAGCAGAGTAAACTTATGTTGTTGTGAATTTGATATTATGGAGAGAAGTTATTATTTGTGAGTTAATTAATAGCGAGAAAGCAAAGGAGCGAGTAATGGAGAAGTACAAAATCTAATGTCTGAGGTGACACTGGCTTGCTATTTGGTAGGGTTGGTAGTTTACGGCAAGGTATTTTGTTACTCAAGATAAAAAAAAAGGAGTAGGTGTTAGTGGCTGGGAGTACAAAACAACGTGCAAAGAGGAGGTACATGGTGTAATGAATGTAAACGCTAAGAGTGTACTAGAGGTAGCTTCTAAGTATTGTACAGTGGCTAGTTAAGTTTCTAAGTATGTCTGGCACTTTTACCACAAGACTTACATAATGAATGTGCCACCAAATTAGCATGTGACATTAGATATTAGCAAGCTTCCCAAAATGCAGTGTTTAGCAGCTATTCGACATCACGCTGTTCTAAGCATACTGCAAACTTTCCCACCCCTGAGTAAATTGCTCCAAAACAACACCTCGTAAGATAGCAGCACTTTATGTTAAAAAGATACTGATTCGTAAATTTGCATGGCACCAACTTTAGAATACAATACACTAACAGTGATAGAAAAAAAGTAACACCTCTTAAACAGCTGCTGACAAACTGGTCGCTATTTGCACGGCGCCAACTGAGTAAAGCTTACTTTTTTAGCAAAACTTTGTTGTTACGACGTAAAAAATGTTTTCAAAAATGTAAACTGCTTAATTTGTCATTGTTTTGCACTTGCCTAGCATCATTGGAAGAATGTCACCCGAAAAAGTGAGCATATTAATTTTGTATGTTTGTAATATGTTCATTTAATAATAAGAGCTTGTGTGTTAAGCGTTAATGGAAACGAAACGTTAAAGGTAAAATATAAATTGGGAGGAGTTTAGTTTCTTAGAAATTGACTTAGTTACTGAGGAATGTAGACAAGTTTCTTGAAAATTGAAACGTAACTTATTTTTTAGTATGTTTGTTTTCTATTTATTGAATAATACTATTGTCGAGTTATTGTTTGTTGGAGCAAATGTTAGTCTTTTTGCAGAAGTAATGGAGTGTTGTGTAACGGCTGATGCCGTGTACAATTGTAAATGCACGTTATTTCATATGGAAATAATATACATAGACAATATAATAATTGAAAAATGTATTTACTGTTATTTCATTGTGCGTAGCTTGGCGTATAAAAAGTGTGAGATAAGGTAGAAAAAGGCATGGGCTTGTTATGTTGTAATTTAGAATGTGTAAAAAAGAACGACTTAAAGAAGGGCATTGGGCACTGGAGTGGGGGGAGCGGTGGGGGGTGGGCTGGTGCTGTATGGGGCTGAGTAGTAGTGGCTGGAAAAAGAGAGCAAGGCGCAAGGAAAGCGATAGATAATGCCGCAAGTGAATATTAAGAGCAAACAGGAGGGAGGCCTGAACGATCGTTTAGTTATTGTTTGTTTGAGCAAATATGAGGCAGAATTAATGGGGTGCTGTGTAAAGGCTGGCGCCGCGTGCAATTGTAAGTGCATGTTACTTTCATGTTAATAATATACATATGCAATATAATGGAAACGTATTTCTACAGTTATTTTGATGTGTGCAGTTCGGCGCATGGAAAGTGCTAGGCGAGGTAAAGAGAGACGAACTTGTTATGCTGTAATATAAAGCGTGTGAAAAAGCACGAATAGAAGAAGGACAGTAGAAGGGGGGGGGTGCGCATGGTAACTGGTAGCAGAAAGCGAGGCGCAAGAACAGCGGGAATTAATACTATGGAAATACATGTTAAGAGTGGACAGGGAGCAGGTATTTAATATTGCAGATATAGGGGCAAATTTATGAAGGCTTTGCGCTGCTGGTGCGTCACTTTTTCCCATGGTAAAAGTGACGTTCCTGTAGCGCAAATCCTTTATACATCTGCCCCTTAGTGTTTGTTAGCGTAAATGTAAGGCTGTTTGCGGTACTAATAAGGTGCTGTCTGAAAGTCTGATGCCGCGTGTGAGCATAAACAGGTGTAAGTAAGCATACCAAAGGCATTGCAAAATAATAGTAGCAGGCAATAATTAACTTTTTTTATAGTTTGCGATGCAAACAAAGCCTTTCGTACGTAAATACAAAGTACATTAAAGTTATTTAAAACACATACAATTTTAGATGGCCGTTACTTTATATATTAACAAATTGCATCGTAAATACAATAATGTCAACCCATTTTTCCAGTTATTTTAATGTGCGCAGCTCGGCATGTAGAAAGTGTGAGGTGAAGTGGAGAGAGTATTGTTGTGGTGTAATATAGTGCGTGTAAAAGAGAATAAGTGTAAATGCTTTTAAATTATGTGTTTGACAACTTGCAAGCGGTGCATAAAGCATGCCCTTTCTACTTGTAGTTATGTTAACTTAATAGCACCAAGATATTTTGTTTTGGTAGTGTTTGTTAAGGCTATACGAATGTTCATTTAAAAATTAATTGCATTAAAATGATTATAATTATTAATAGGAAGGAGACTCTCGTTGTACTGAGACTAATGGAAGCTTGTGTGCAACTGTTTGTGCTGTATCCTGGTGTGTGAGAGAAACAAGCAGTGCTGTTGTCAGTGCTAGAATATTCAACATGAAGGAAGCTTGCACAGCTGCTGCCTGTGTTGTAACAGTTCTCTATGCAGAGAATGGTGTTGGGGTGGGGGAGTGTGTGTGTATGTGTGCATGCACACCCTGCTGCTGTCTGTGCTGCACCAGTTATGCAAGGAATTCTTGCACTGATGCTGCCTGTGTTATATCTGTGTGTGTGTGTGAGTTTGAAAGAGAAGAAACAAGTAGAACTTCTGGCTGAGCTTTACATGTTTTATGTGTGAAGGAAGCTTGCATTGCTCCTGCCTGTGCTGTACCTGTTCCATGTATGAGGGACGCTTGCACTGCTGCTGCTTGTGCTATACTTGCTCTGTGTGTGAGGGAAGCTTGCAGTACTGCTGCTTGTGCTGTACCTGCTCTGTGTGTGAGGGAAGCTTGCATTGCTGCTGCTTGTGCTGTACCTGTTCTATATGTGAGGGAAGCTTGCACTGCTGCTGCCTGTGCTGCACTTGTTCTATATGTGAGGGAAGCTTGCATTGCTGCTGCCTGTGCTGCACTTGTTCTATGTATGTTGGAAGCTTGCATTGCTGCTACCTGTGCTGTACTTGCTCTGTGTGTGAGGGAAGCTTGCACTGCTGCTGCCTGTGCTGTACTTGCTCTGTGTGTGAGGGAAGCTTGCACTGCTGCTGTATGTGTTCTATGTGTGATGGAAGCTTGCACTGCTGCTGCCTGTGCTGTACCTACTCTGTGTGTGAGGGAAGCTTGCACTGCTGCTGCCTGTGTTGTACCTGTTCTGTGTGTGAGTGAAGCTTGCACTGCTGCTGCCTGTGCTGTATGTGTTCTATGTGTGATGGAAGCTTGCACTGCTGCTGCCTGTGCTGTACCTACTCTGTGTGTGAGGGAAGCTTGCACTGCTGTTCCCTGTGCTGTACCTGTCCTCTGCATGAGGAAAGCTTACTTTATGTGTATGTTTATATGTAAATTAAATGTTTGTTTTTAGCATTTACAAAAGCTATTTCTTACAGTTTGTTTGTGTTAAGCAGATGTACTGTAATCTAATATGTTTATTATCATTTTTTGACAAACTATGTGATGTGGAGAACTTTTTTGAAGGTGGGAAAAGAGGCAAGTAAAACGGAAATAATTGCTAGCCCTTAGAACTATATTTTTAAAGAGGTTGTCATTTAATTTAAATGAGAAGTTAGGTGGATGTTTTTGACGTGTAAAAGGTGAGAGCTGTTGCGTTTGAGGTAGCGTGATAAAGCAGGGTAACCTTATGTTGTTGTGAATTTGATATTACGGAGATAAGTTATTATTTGTGAGTTAATTAGTAGCGAGAAAGCAAAGGAGTGAGTAATGGAGAAGTACAAAATCTAATGTTTGGAGTGACACTAGCTTGCTATTTGGTAGGGTTATTAGTTTACTGCAAGGTATTATGTTACTCAAGATAAAAAAAAGGAGTAGGTGTTAATGACTGTGAGTACAAAACGACGTGCAAAGAGGGAGTGTGTGTAATGAAATTAATGGTAATAGTGGACTAGAGGCAGCTTGTAAGTATTGTAGAGTTATTAATAGTTTAAATGTAAGACTGTTTGCTGTTGTAATAAAATAATGTTAGAGTGGCTAGTAACGCAAGTAAGAAAAGGCATCAGGAAGTTGTAAATAAGAATAGCAAAGCATAGTGCACAGAGATAATGTAGTAAATAAGAAAGCACGCTAAATGAATGGCAGTCTTCCAAATATAATTGTAGCAGGTAATAGTTAACGTATTTGTATAATTTACTATGCAAACAAAAGTATTTTACAGCTAACTCCAAAGTACATTAATGTTATTTGAAAGGCATACAAATGTAAATTTGCATTACTTTACATACTAATAATTTACATTGCAAAAACAATAATTTGAATGTATTTTCCAGTATTTTTTATTTGCATAACGCGGCATGTACAAAGTGCGACATAAGGTGAATGGATGTGCGGGCTTTGTACGTTGTAATATGTAACGTTAAGAAATAATGATTGAAAAAAAGGGTACTAGGCAATAGGGGTGGGTTGTATAATGGTAGCTGGAAACGTAGAACGAGGCGCAAGAGAAAGGTAGATAATGCTGTGCAAGTGAATGTTAACAGCGGGCGGGGGGCAGACCTCTGGAGCATTCTCATTATCCGGCTGAACTGTACCTCAATTCATCAACACTGAAGGATGAAGAGTAGGCCACATCCTGCAGTAGCCAGAGGACACGCGGATCTGTGTAGGTGGGGCATTAAATACCTTGGCTAAATTCAAGATTAATGATGGACGATCTTCAAATAGGCATTGCACTGACACTGCATACGAAAGCGGTTAGGAAACGGGTTTTGCTCCGGCCGTTTTTAATGCTTCCGTTTGAGCACACACACTGGTGCTCGCCGACAATTGCACCTTGCACAACTCTGTATACACTGCAGGCCAAGCTTCAATGGAAGCGTAACGCATCCATATTTACAAAGCTCTGAGGCGTTCCCAGTGTGGTTTGTGACTGAGCTGTTTTCATAGCAAGTAACCATGGAGCGTTCTCATTATCCGGCTGAACTGTGCCTCAATTTATCAACACTGAAGAATGAAGAGCCGGGTAGGCCACATCCTGCAGTAGCCAGAGGACACGCGGATCTGTGTAGGTGGGGCATTAAATCCCTTGGCTAAATTCCAGATTAATGATGGACGATCTTCAAGTAGGCAACTATTTCCCTAAAACATTCTATTATTAAATTTAAAACAGAGACAGGCGAGCCTGCCATTACTAGCAGCTGCCTCATTTAGGTGAAAACGAGTGGACCTACTCTATAAAGTACGAGTGTCGCATGCAAGATGGCAAAGGAAGTGCAAGTAGTAAAAGTTTATATTATCTACGAGCAGCTTAAATTAGTGTATGTTAAAACATAGAAATGTGCACACATAAATAGCAAACTTACCCCAAAAATTATCAGGAATAGGCGAGCCTGCCATTACCAACAGCTGCCTCATTTACGTCAAGTTATGTGAAAACCAATGCTTTAACATTTGTTGTGCGCGATGCATATAATTTGGTGCTGTTGCACGCGCAACTGTATTTTTCAACCTTTGAACATTACTGTGGAAGGGGGATACCACCTACCTCAACCGGGCGACGCCCGTGTGGGGGTACCACGACCTCTAACCCTCCCGCGTCTCTGACGACCGGGAGTCCTTCTTCTTTGTGTCCTGTGCAGGTACGAGACCAGAGGAACAGACACCGGCCCGTCCCAGAAACGGAGAACCCCGAACACCCGGAACCCGGAAAACCCGAACCGGAAACAGCCTACAGGGGAACCGGAAGTCCTGAACCGGAAGCAGTCCACCGGGAAACCGGAAGTCCCTCCCCCTGCCCAGGACCTGGACGTACAAGAGCCGACGACGAAGAGAGGAGAACGTTCCAGATAGCCGACTCGTGGCAGGAGACAGCGCGCAGCGAACCCTTGGCGGAGAGTGGAAGGAGTGAGAGGATAGAAGACGGAGAGTTGGAGGACGTCTGGACCGAGGAGTGGTGGAGTCCTCTGGAGGTGGCTGGAGAGCGGCCGTAACTCTCGGGAGAGTTACGGCGGGGCACGTGAGTACCTTGTTACCGTCTCCGTGTCCCCTTTGTATATAGCTGTATCTACTTGTAAATTGTATAGATATTGCATGCACTGATAGAGCACCCTTACGCACTGTATATATTAGAACTTAGAGACACTGCACTTAGACCTTGTATCATAGTCCCTACACCCCGACCCATCACCGGAGCACCTCGTCTATACCCTTTCCCCTCCTACTTTGATCCCTTCCCGTCTACCCCCTTCCCGTTCCCATCCTCACGGTCCTCTTTAGTCCCGCACGACCCTGGTGTTGGTAACGGTACATGTATAGTCCATACTGAAAGGACTAACCCCTGCTTCTCTATCTCCCTCCGAGGTTATCCCAACGCCCGGAAGACGTGAAGACCTCCGGACGATCCATCAGCCGGTGTATACCAGAAAGGCGACTACAGCTTCACCCCAACCCTCTGTACTGACTCCGGTTTTCCTTGTTCCACCGAATAATAAAAACATCTACCATAGCCCAATACATACGGCCTCCACGCCTGTTATTCCGGTCCGCCGCAACCCCCAGTCCACACCTGGTGTCAGAAGTGGGATCCGGAAGCATGGAGGCCGCCGTGAAGCAACTCGCAGAAAGCCAGGATCTTCTTGGGAAGATGATGGAGCGGTTTCTCAAGACGGCCGAAGACGACCGTGGCCAGTTGCACGACGTTCTGAAGGATCAGGGCACCGCTCAAGACCGAGCCCTTGGGAAACTAGTCGAAGTCATGGGGCAAGCTAAACCCGCGACTGCCTTGCCCTCGGTGGTATTACAGAAATACGTCGCAGGAGAGGACCCGGACTTCTTTTTTACAAACTTTGAGCGTTTGGCTCAGGCGGCTGCTTGGCCAGTTGATCGCTGGAGCCACTATCTTGGGCCACTGCTAACGGGGGAACTCCAGGCGGCGTTCCAACAGGCCAACATCCAAGGGCTGACACCATACCAGGATATAAAGACTTGCATCCTTGAACGGCTTGGGATCGATGACGAGACCTACAGGGCACGACTGCGACAGGTGCGGGAGGGACCACAGGAAACACCCCGAGCCCTGTCGTTTCGCATCCAAGACCTAACCAATCGCTGGCTGAAGCCTGCCACGTCTACCAAGGAGGACATAATGGCTAAAATATACCTGGAGCAATTCCTATCCTCCCTTCACCCAGCAACACAGAAGTGGGTCCGCCAGCACTCAAGACTCACCCTGGAGACAGCGGTCGAGATCGCAAGCGCCTTCAGCCGTGCACAAGACTCCCAGAAGAAGGACGAACCTCCAGCACGAACGATCCATGGAAATCATCCCAGAACACTGAGGCCATTGGCACCTCGAAAACCAGAACCAATCCCTTTTGTTCCCTTTCCGGTGATTCCAAGACCAAGTCATCCCGGCCCTCAATGCTACCACTGTGGGGGATATGGCCACATTGCACGGTTCTGTCCACAAAAGGAGGAACCAATGGAGGTTGGACTGGCTCGGAACTATGTGTGTCTCACCACGGATACCAGTCCTCCTCCATTCCGGTGTCCGGTGAAAATCGATGGCTACCCCATGATGGCGTTAGCCGACTCCGGTTGTCGGCAAAGCGTGCTAAGGCCTCAAGAAATGGCCAGGCCAATGGGGCCTGTGACTGGCACCGTTGACATCCAATGCGTACACGGTGACACCAGAAGATATCCCACCACCCAGGTGCAGGTACAACAACCCTCCGGAGAAAGAAGCCCTCTGAACGTGGGCCTAGTACCCAACCTGCCGGAACAGGTCATCCTGGGTAGCGATTACCAAGGACTACCCCGTCTGTTGCATGATGCCACGAATTCCTTGGAGAAATGGTGGTCCGAGGCCCCCTTTTCCAGAAACCAGCCTCCCGTAGAGCCAACAACCAAAATCCCAAAGACCAGACGGCAAAAGAAGAAAGAAAAAAGGTCATACGCCCCTGCCTATCCTGTTCAGGTGGACCCACATCCATGGGAAACCGACCGGGAATTTCATGCAGCCCAACAAGAGGACCCAGTGTTACAAGACGCCTGGGGACGTGCCCTGGAAAACGAGGATCCCTTGCACGTATGTCCCTATTTCTTTAAACGAAATGGTCTGTTGTACAGGAAGGGCGGACCCCAACAAGAACCACAGCTACTCGTTCCCGGTCCCTTTCGCGACAAAGTACTATTTTTGGCCCATAGTCATTTGTTGGGAGGGCATTTCGGGGACGAAAAAACCGGACAAACGATACTGGAAAAATTCTATTGGCCTGGCATACACAAACAAGTGAGCCAATACTGCAAAGAATGTCCGGTGTGTCAAAAGAACAGCAGATACAGGCCCCCAAGAGTTCCCCTTCAGCCGCTCCCCCTCATAGATGTCCCGTTCACTAGGGTTGGGATGGACCTGATAGGCCCCATGTTGCCCTCAAAAAGTGGATGCCGGTATGCTCTCGTTCTCGTAGACTACGCCACTCGGTTTCCGGAGGCCGTTCCACTGAAACATCCCACCACACAAAACATAGCAAGAGCCCTTGTAACCATCTTCACCCGAGTGGGTTTTCCCCGAGAGATCTTGACGGACCAGGGAACCCCGTTTGTCTCTTCTCTCATGCGTCAGGTATGTTCGCAACTGGGCATCAAACAAATCAGGACCTCGGCCTACCACCCCCAGACCGACGGACTCGTGGAACGGTACAACGCGACCCTGAAAACCACACTCAAGAAATTGATGGGTCTAGAAAGCCGTCGCTGGGAGGAAATGCTTCCGTTGGCCCTCTTTGCTATCCGTTGCAAAGTACAGAGCAGCACAGGGTATTCGCCATATGAACTACTCTACGGAAGACCCCCTAGAACCCTCCTGGATATGGCACGGGAGGCATGGGAAGCCGAGCCCGACCGTACCCGTCCCCTGCCCGAATACGTTGCCAACCTTAAGACTCACTTGGGCCAGATCAGGGAAATAGTGAGGCAGAACCTATCGGCCGCCCAGGCTACACAAAAGCGCCAATATGACAAAGGATCCAAAGCCAGAACCTTTGCCCCCGGAGACCTTGTACTACTTCTCCTTCCCTCCTCCGATCATAAACTACTGGGACAATGGCAGGGACCGTATCCGGTGACGAGACAGGTAACCCCCGTTACATACGAGATAGAATTAGACCATACCCGTAACCAGAGACAGATCTATCACATCAATCTGCTTAAGAAATGGGAGGGTCCCCAACCTGTACTGTCCAACACGGTTGTTCCTGGGAGCCCACTCTTCGAGAGTTGTGTAGATCCAGACCTATCCCCGACACAACGAGATGACCTCAGGAATGTCTTGTCCCCCATACAAAAAGTGTTTTCCTCCTCTCCGGGACACACCACGGTCATAGAACATGCTATTCATACAGAACCAGGAAAGGTCGTGAGACAGCGTCCCTATCGCGTCCCAGAAGCCCGCCGGAAAATAATCCAGGAAGAAACCAAAGAAATGATGAACATGGGAATTATAGAGCCGTCTATCAGTTGCTGGAACTCACCCATCGTGCTTGTTCCCAAACCCGATGGCTCCACAAGATTTTGCATTGACTTTAGGGAAGTCAATAAAGTGTCGAGTTTTGATACGTATCCGCTACCCAGAGTAGACGAGATGATAGAACGCATTGGTCGGGCTCGCTACATCAGCACGCTGGATCTCTGCAAGGGATACTGGCAAATCCCCCTGAAAAGTGAGGACAAAAAGAAAACGGCGTTTTCTACGCCTGACGGACTATTCCAATTCAGAGTCATGCCTTTCGGGCTTCATGGGGCCCCCGCAACTTTTCAACGGGCTATGAATATTGTCCTGCAGCCCCATGCCCGATACGCAGGAGCATACCTTGACGATATTGTCATATACAGTAATGACTGGCCGGAGCATCTGTCCCACTTGACACGGGTGATCACCTCTCTGGGGGAACACGGGTTCACTATTAACCCCGCTAAAACCACTCTTGCTGCCCAAACAGTCAAGTACCTGGGTTACCTCCTTGGGAAGGGGGTCATACGACCCCAAGATAATAAAATAAAGGCCATCCAGTCAATACCCTTCCCCCAAACCAAAAAGGATCTCCGGGCTTTCCTTGGGCTTTTAGGTTATTATCGGAGGTTCATCCCTAATTTTTCTCAGTTAGCCGTGCCCCTAACAGACCTCCTAAAGAAGAACATAGGAACAGAATCCTTGTTACGCCAACCCTCCCCTCTGATGCTGACAGCCTTCCGGTCCCTTAAACAAGCCCTACTGTCTGAGCCGGTTCTCATCAGTCCTGATTACACGCGTCCCTTTATTCTCCAAACCGACGCCTCAGAACAGGGACTGGGAGCAGTCCTTTCCCAAAAAGACCAAGCAGGCATAGAGAGGCCCATCCTCTACCTTAGCAGGAAACTCTTCCCTCGTGAGATGCACTACGCGGTAGTCGAAAAGGAAGCCCTGGCCATTAAATGGGCCATAGAGAGCCTGCGGTACTATCTGGAGGGGCGGGAATTCGTCCTATACACTGATCACGCACCTCTAGAATGGATGGCACGAAACAGGGGACATAACGCCAGAGTGCTCCGTTGGTTTTTGTCCCTACAGCCCTACAGATTCCAGACCTTGCATAGGAAGGGGGCCGAGCAGGGCAATGCGGATTACCTGTCCAGATATCCCCCGCCATCCTCCCCCACAAGAAAGACAGCTAGGGAAAGGGGATGTGGAAGGGGGATACCACCTACCTCAACCGGGCGACGCCCGTGTGGGGGTACCACGACCTCTAACCCTCCCGCGTCTCTGACGACCGGGAGTCCTTCTTCTTTGTGTCCTGTGCAGGTACGAGACCAGAGGAACAGACACCGGCCCGTCCCAGAAACGGAGAACCCCGAACACCCGGAACCCGGAAAACCCGAACCGGAAACAGCCTACAGGGGAACCGTAAGTCCTGAACCGGAAGCAGTCCACCGGGAAACCGGAAGTCCCTCCCCCTGCCCAGGACCTGGACGTACAAGAGCCGACGACGAAGAGAGGAGAACGT
Organism: Lissotriton helveticus; assembly: GCF_964261635.1. Lineage (NCBI taxonomy): Eukaryota > Metazoa > Chordata > Amphibia > Caudata > Salamandridae > Lissotriton > Lissotriton helveticus. The sequence continues at coordinate 1,354,835,521 of NC_136069.1, read as the reverse complement.
TCCAGATAGCCGACTCGTGGCAGGAGACAGCGCGCAGCGAACCCTTGGCGGAGAGTGGAAGGAGTGAGAGGATAGAAGACGGAGAGTTGGAGGACGTCTGGACCGAGGAGTGGTGGAGTCCTCTGGAGGTGGCTGGAGAGCGGCCGTAACTCTCGGGAGAGTTACGGCGGGGCACGTGAGTACCTTGTTACCGTCTCCGTGTCCCCTTTGTATATAGCTGTATCTACTTGTAAATTGTATAGATATTGCATGCACTGATAGAGCACCCTTACGCACTGTATATATTAGAACTTAGAGACACTGCACTTAGACCTTGTATCATAGTCCCTACACCCCGACCCATCACCGGAGCACCTCGTCTATACCCTTTCCCCTCCTACTTTGATCCCTTCCCGTCTACCCCCTTCCCGTTCCCATCCTCACGGTCCTCTTTAGTCCCGCACGACCCTGGTGTTGGTAACGGTACATGTATAGTCCATACTGAAAGGACTAACCCCTGCTTCTCTATCTCCCTCCGAGGTTATCCCAACGCCCGGAAGACGTGAAGACCTCCGGACGATCCATCAGCCGGTGTATACCAGAAAGGCGACTACGGCTTCACCCCAACCCTCTGTACTGACTCCGGTTTTCCTTGTTCCACCGAATAATAAAAACATCTACCATAGCCCAATACATACGGCCTCCACGCCTGTTATTCCGGTCCGCCGCAACCCCCAGTCCACAATTACATTTTAAAGAAGCAATAGTATTAGATTAACACCCCCTTCGCATTACGACATTTTTGCACGAATAAAAAGGAAGCTAATTTTTAGAACTGCGAAGAACCCGTTTCTGGAGTGCACACGTAAATGGCAAACTGAAAGTAATGTAGCTAAAGTGTTAAAAAATAAGTGTAAAATATAGTAGACTGAAAAAGATAACTAAAAGCAATGGGTAAATTAACTAAAAGCAATGGGTAAAAAGGTAGAATTTTGAGGACGTAAATAGCTATCGTACATGTAGTTTCCCTCAGTGAAAACAGGGATCTAAAAAACTCTAACGTGAATATTTCTGCAGTAGTTTAAAAAAACATTGTATACTTTGTTAAAAAAAAACAGGAACAGGTATAGATTTTTGAAAATAAATAATTTCAAGTACAGAGAGCAAAGGAAGAAGTACAAAGAAATGCAAACACGCTAATACGAGAGCCTATTTTCTTTTACCAAGCACAAAGTTACTTACTGTTTTAGGTAACACGAATAAGTCCGCTGTCCCGAAGTATACCTGGCGGTGTCCTTTCCAGAAAGGTTTCCGACGGTTGCATGACAGGTTTAAATAGTGTGAAATGAAAAAAAATGTCTGTTACTTAAATTAAATAAATTACCAACAGCTGCCTCATTTACGTCAATTACGTCAATTAAGGTGAAAACGAATGTTTTAACATTTTGTGGTGCGCGATGCATCCTTAGCGATAAAAATGCAGAAAGCAGACAAAATGCAGTGTTTAGCATCTATTCGACACCACCATGTTACTTTAAAGGCAACAGCAGAAAACGAAAATAATGAAAGCCCCAAAAAGAAAAAAAGAAAAGCGCATGTTCATTACTAGGCACCTTGCAAATAATTATTTAAAGACTGCTTTGGAAATCATGCAAATATCGAGCATGTTATTCAAAAGCCAGATTTACCGAAAATGTTAACAGCAAGCGTGTTCATTGTAAGCCTGCCTCGGGAAAACGAAACTAATGAGAAGCTAATTGTAAGCCAGCCTCGGGAAAACGAAACGCGAAACTGACACTGCACAAACAACAAGAAGCACGTTCACGAGGTGAAAACTGAGCTACTCTGCGCTCGTGCACCCTTCCTGTCCACGTTCACGAGGTGAAAACTGAGCTACTCTCCGCTCGTGCACCCTTTCCTGTCCACATTCCCGAAAACGGGCGACATAAGGTCTTTCGCTAACGCGAGACCTAAAAAGGACAATTGATGGACGGAAGGCTGAACAATGTCGGAAATTCAGCCCAATACAGAGATCCAATGTCTTTTTGCTCAACAAGCCACCCCAGTGTTGACTCAGCCATATGTAAACTAGTCTTGACTTTTCTCCCTAAGGGAACAGTCCAGCCCGACCTGCCAGGCCAGGTCCATACTGGACTGTAAACAAGCATCTTGAGAGTGGTTTCAGGGGGTATCACTCATCAACCAGACTAGCTTGACTCCAGTGGCATGGTGAGCAAAAGGATCCACGTCTTGGTATACCTGTCGCACTTAGGGAGACAAATGCAAAAAGAACACTTGATGGACGTAATGCTGAAGGATGTATGACGTTACAACGCATACTTTTACAATGCATACCTTTACAACGCATTTTTTACAACGCAACATCCATTACAACGCATTCCATTACAACGCATGCCATTACAACAAATTTTTTAAAACTACCTTTACAACGCATTTCATTACAACGCAGACTACCTTTACAACACATACCATTACAACGCATAACATTACATTGCATGTTTGGTAAGTGTTGGATAGTGTAGGGGTAAAAATTACTATTCTAACTCCAGGGGGTGCAACAGTAGGGTGAGTGTTGGATAGTGTAGGGGTAAAAATTACTATTCTAACTCCAGGGGGTGCAACAGTAGGGTAAGTGTTGGATGGTAATGTTATGCGTTGTAATGGTATGTGTTGTAATGACTGCGTTGTAATGACATGCGTTGTAGTGTTATGCATTGTAGTGCCATGCGTTGTAGTGGTTGCGTTGTAATGGCATGCGTTGTAATGGATGTTACGTTGTAAAAGTTTCATTGTAATGGTAGTGCGTTGTAAAAGTTGCGTTGTAAAGGTTGTTTCCCATGCTGAACAATGTGTAACATTCAGCCCCAGTACAGAGATCTGGACCTAAATTCATAAAAATGTTTATCGCCATTCCAGTTTGGACTCAGCCATCTGCAAATTAGTCTTAGCCCTACTCCCCATGGGAACAGTCCAGCCTGGACTACCAGATCCTCCCTGACGGGAAACAAGAATCCTGGGACCAGTTTCAGAGTATCACCTCGCATCAGCCAGGTTTGCTTGACTCCAGTGGCATGGTGAGCAAGGCACCCACATCTCGGCATACCCGTCCCACTTAGCATGACATTTGCAAAAAGAACAAATGTTAGACAGAATGCTGAACAATGTCAAACATTCCCCCCAAGTACAAAGATCTGGGCCATTTTTTTTTTGTTCACCAACCATGCCAAATCTGTCTTGTCCCTCTTCCTTTGGGAACACTCCACCCGAACTGCCAGCTCAGGACCTCCCTGATCTAGAAACAAGCATCCGAGGACCAGTTTCAGGGTATCACCCCATGTCAACCACAATAGCTTGTCTCTAGTGGCATGGCGAGCAAGGGACCCATGTCTGGGCATACTATTCCCACTTAGGGCAACAACAGCAAGAAGAACAGTTTATGGACAGTATGCTGAACAATGTCAAACATTAAACCTCAGTACAGAGATCTAGGCTGAAATCTATTGTTTTTATGCTCATCATGGCATTCCAGTTTGAGCACAGCCATACTCAAATCAGTCTTGACCCTACTCCTCATGAGAACAGTCCAACCCGAACTGCCAGGACTTCTCCAGACCATAAACAAGGATCCTAGCACCAGTTTCAGGCTATCACCCAGAATAGCTAGACTCCAGTGACATGGTGAACAAGCGACCCATATCTGGGCATACCTGTCCCACTTAGGCGAACAAATGCAAAGAGAACAACTGATGGACAGAAAGCTGAATAATGTCAAACATTCACCTCCATTACAGAGATCTGGGCCTAAATCCATCATTTTTTTCCACATTCCACCCATCATTGATTCTTTTTGCATGTGTCGTCTTAAATGGGAAGGGTATGCCCTTGGATCCAGTGGTCACTGTGCCACTGGATTAAACCTAGGTTGGCTGATATGGGGTGATACCCCGAAACCGGTCTCAGGGTGCTTGTTTCCAGTACAGGGAGGGTCTGGCCTGGCAGTTCAGGCTAGACTGTTGCCACAGGGAGCACTTTCAAGTCTGATTTGCACATGGCAGGATCTACACTGGGGTGGCATGGTGAGGAAAAAAATAGTTTTAACCCAGATCTCTGACTAGGGGTGAATTCTTGATTTGTTTCACATTCCGTCCATTATTTGTTCTTTTTGCATTTTTCACTCTAAGTGGTAAGAGAATGAGCAGATATGGGTCTGGTGTACGGTTGGGCACTTAAGTCCGCTCCCCCAGCGGAGATTGCAGAGTTTTTTGCACTCCGCACCCAGCTTGGAGCATGAAGTTTACTGGTGCCGTCCCCAATAAGTAGTCTTCACAGAGCGGTACTTCCCAAATATGCATGATCGATAGACAGCAAAAGGTTCTGTCTTCAGCCTGGAGTACTCTGGGAAAGATGGAGAAACATTCTCTGCTCTCACAGTGTCAAGTACGGCTTATGCTGGCAACGTGTCAGCTGTTGCCACACGCCAAGCCTCGTGCAAGCCATAAACTTGTGGCAGCACTGTGAAGCTCCTGGAAGCGATCGAGGCACCTCTAAGACATCGGAGTGGTATGATGTAATCAGTGTGTCAATGCGCGTTTACTGCGAGTGACTGAGGGCTCTGGCATCACAGTGCAATGATGACTCATAACTAGGGGAGGGTGAAATAGCTATTTTTCCATTGTAGCATATGTGCAATATGTGCAATTTTTTTTTAAAAGCAAGAATGTAAATTGCTTGGAAATAGATTGTGACTTCACGTAAAAGGTGGGTGACTCTTTCAAGTGGCAAATGTCGGATGCAACATACATTAATTTCAAAAAGTCCTGCAAGATATCTCCTGCTCCAGGCGTCTCCAGCAAGCTAAAGCTCCATGAAAAACCGTGAACGTCCAATGAGAAAAATTTCACAAAATACACATAATATAAAAATAAGAATGACCCTGGAATACACTTTCATAATAACATTTTACCCAGGCTGATACAAATGTGCTTGTTGCCTGACCCTATTATGGGATCCTCTCATGACAGGCTCAACCTGTGTGCAGGTTATCGTGCAAACTAGTTCTCACAGTTTTTGCTGACTTTCTCCAGAGTGAATCAGAGGAAGGGGGGCAGACAGCAGAGGCTTATTCTCAGCATCATCGTACAGCTGCCAAGATCATTCATTGTGAAAGAGGAGCATAGAGTCTGGCAGTCTTCACCGCAGTAGATAACCCCCACGTAAGGGTAAGGTGACCGCCCTGCTGTGATTGGGAGGGACTGTAATGCATTAACTCGGGAGGGGGGAGGTTTGCACTTGTTCTGTGAGTGGCGCACACTATTTTGCAAACACGCAGCTGCTTCTAACTGCACTTGTATCCTGGCCCAGCGTTTCTTAAATGCAGGATTTTAAATTTAAGTTCTTATACGCATCTGTGACCTACGCTACATCCATTCAAAACAGCGATACGTATTCAATTTCTATCTGTGTTATTTCCTTTACCGAAAATGAAAATTGGATAGATGCACAGCAGTTTAGGAAAAGTTTCATCAAAGTGTAGTACTTGTTTGAAGAAATTTTAAGGTGCTCCGCCAGGTGGCGCCGAGGGCCCAACGGCGTCAATGAATATACGAAAGACGTGAAATTAGAGGGTCTCTAGTTTCATCCCTGCGCAGGCACACATGTCAGTGTCTTGTCTTGTTAAAGAAAGACTTCTAATCAGAGGATTTTTTTTGAACATTGTTTTATATTTCATTTCATATTAAACTTGAGTTCCCAAATATATTGTATGGTAAATTCAAACTCATGATATGCAGTTTTCGCTTCAGGCAATGTCTTTATAGACGTATCCAATGCATTTCGGGCATTGTTTTCATGCCCTTCGTCAGGGAATAGACACTGTGAAACAATGATATGAATGACTGTTAGTATGGCTCCTACCAGTATCGCTATACAATACATATAATTTCAACAAACGGTGTAATTAAACATAAGTAAAGTGCGTTGTACTATTCATGAAGTTCATACATATGCAGTAAATCAAAGTGACAAAATGGTACACTCCAATGCTACGCTCCTAAATGGATCAAAACTACTAAGGGTGAATGAAAGGGTGCCGTGTCACTTACGTGCCTGTCATGGAAAAGTGTATCGGGTTCTGCAAAGAAAGTGAAAGGCACACGGTCAAAAGCGTGCTCCACAAGTCAGAAGGTGGAGCGTTCGAGATTTGCGGTAGTGAAATATGATAACTAACCTGAAAATAGGTGTAACGTTGTTATGGTGCGGTTGTGCTTCTTCATGGAACGCCGGTGCAGCAACTCCTGCCCGCGTTTGAATATTTTAAAGGTAGCGAGTCATGTGACGTGTCCCGTGATAAACATAGTAAAAAGACTGTGGTGTTCTGTGCCGACAGCGGAACAATGTAGTATGGACGTGTGGGGTTATCACAAAGAGTGTGATGAGATTATCGAAACTTAAAAACATGTGGTGTGCAAAATGGGCTTGCTGGAAGGTAAAAAAACGAATAATGAAAAATAAAAATGGAGATAGATCAAAAAACCGGTGAAAAAACCGGGTGTAAGGTAGGATTCGAACTGTGGCATTGTAATGACGACTGAGCTTGGAGCTAGCGTGGTGTGCTAACGATGTGTGCTAGTCCTGTGATGGTGAGGGCTGGGATCAAAACAGGGGGTATGTGTGAGTGTCTGGATAAATGATGAACAAACACAGTGATCACAAGTTACAGTCAGTAGAGCAAATTATTAAAGATAACAAGACAGTTCAATCCTTTCATTAAGGCCCATCGGTTTCTGGGTGGACAATTTTTGGATCCAGAAGTTCTCTCTTCTGAGGAGATGTCTGTTATTGTCTGTACCCTCTGTTTTTTGTACAGTTTCCAGGACAATGTATTTGATCTGAGAAACATTATGTTGCTCTTCAATATAATGAGATGATAATGATGACTTCATGTTTTTGAGTCGGATGTTCGACATGTGTTCAGTGAGACGCACTTTGATGCGTCGTTCTGTCTTTCCGACGTACATCTTGCCACAAGGGCACTTAATTCCATAAATGAGATTACTGCTATCACAAGTAGCGTTCACTTTGAGTTTGATTGCATTGCCTTGCATTGGGTGATGGATAGTGTTCCCTTTAATTATGCTATTGCAGTTCCCGCAATTGAGACAAGGTTTAGTTCCAGAAAATGTTGTTGTCGGCATCGGTTTATGCTGTAAGATTTCTCCCAAATTCTTGGCCCTTGTAAATGCAAATAGTGGAGGTTGCCTAAAAGATTGTTTGAAATCAGGTTCAATGTTTAATATTGGCCAGTGTTTTAATACTGCGCGTTTGAATTTGTTACTAGCTGTTGAATATTTAGAGACAGCCACAATTCTTGTTTGCTCAGGTTTTGGTTTGGGGGTCAAAAGTTCCTGTCTGTCGATGTGCATGACCCTTGTTTTGGTCTCTTCCAGGAGGGTTTGTGGATAACCTCTATTGATGAATTTGTTTGACATTTCTTTCAAGCTTGCATTTAGGGTTGCAGCATCCGAGGTAATCCGTTTTACTCTGGCCATCTGCGAGAATGGTAAATTCCTGATCAGATTGGGTTCGTGAAAGCTCGAGTGTAGAAGCATGTTGTTTCTGTCGGTTGGTTTAACATGAAGTTCTGTTGTGAAGCCGTGTTGAGTTACTGAGATTTTCACGTCCAAAAAATTAACAGAGGTTTCTGATATGTTCCAGGTCAATTGAATACGTGGATCAATTTCATTGAATTTTATGAGTTCTGTGCGTAATAATTCCTCAGAATTGTTCCAAACGATGAAATAGTCATCAATATATCTGATTATCATTCTTAAGTTGTTGGTCCATGCTGTGTTGGTGAGAATGTGTAAATTTTCGTACCATTGCATAAAGATGTTGGCATACACGGGTGCGGCCGAATTGCCCATGGCCATCCCGGTGAGTTGTTGGTACCACTTTTGTTTGGATCTGAAGTAGCTATGGTGTAGAGTGAAGCACATTAGTTCCATTAGGAATACCTGAAAGTCTTGGTCCAGTTTGGTGTTTAGGAGTGCTGCTTCCATGGCTTCAATCCCCATGTTGTGGGGTATGCTTGTGTAAAGGCTGCTTACGTCTGCCGTACATAGGATCACTTTCTCTTCTGGGTCCCATGATAGCTGTTGTAGTTTTTTAAAAAATTGTTTGGTGTCCTTAATGTAAGTTTGCATGGCTTGTACTGATGGCTGAAGGTATTTGTCGATCAGCTGCCCAATCGGTTCGTGTAAACTCCCTCGTGTAGATACAATTGGCCTCATTGGTTGGTCTTTAATGTTTTTATGGATTTTCGGCACCATTTGTAATGATGGACTTCTTGGGTTAGAAATTGTGAGGAAGTTTTTTGTTCTTTCGTTAATGATGCCTTTATCGTATGCACCATTGACGATGATCTGGAGAGTTTTTGCATATTCTCCTGTTGGATTGTAATCTAGTTTAGAGTAAGTGTTTGTGTCAGAAACATGTTCCATCACTTTGTTGTCATACATGGAGGTGTTCATAATTACCATGGCTCCTCCCTTGTCAGCCTTGGTAAATATCGTATGTTCATTAGCTGCCAGCTTAAGTAGTGTGTCATGGTCCTTTTGTGTCATGTTTCTTCTTTTTGGTTTTGAATGTCCAATCTTATTGATATCTTGTTTAACCATGGTTTCAAATAGGTCTAGTGTTTTGTGGCTCGTTGGAGCTTGAAAGGTGCTATGGGGACGCAGTCCCAATAGTTGGTCTTTATCCTGTTGAGGACGTTCTGGTATGACGTTATCAAAAAAGTGTCTGAGACGAAGTTTACGCATTAGCTTAAAGAAGCTTACTTCCAGTTCTAAGTGGTTGGTGGAGGTAGTGGGTACGAAGGAGGTTCCCTTCTGGAGTAATCCTAATTCATAAGTGGTGAATGTTTGATCGCTGATGTTGATAGCTAGTTGTTCTGTAGATTCTTCTTGGTTCTCTTCTCCTTTTCTTTCTCCTTGTCTTTGATGATTGCGGTCGTACTCCGAGTACTCGGAGGCTCTCTTTCCTTTTCTTTTTCCTTTGCCTCTCCTGGGTCTCCTTTTTGGGCTTGGCCCTGTTCTAAAAAAGAATTGGGCTCAGGTGTTCTACTGGTAGTTGGTACTTCTGCTGCTGTTTGAACATTAGACTTTGCCACAGGTTGGGTTCTGTGAGATTTTTGTCTTGGTTCACTATCAGTGGATGACGTATCGGTATTGGAATTGTATGGACGGTTCCTACGTCTTTGGGCGTATACATCGGCCCATGAATAGACTTCCCCGAGTCTATAGTCCAGTGTGTCTCTCTTAAACTTCCTAATTTTGCGTTCATTAATTTCTCTAGAGTGGCGCTCTATTTGGTTTTTAATGTCTTCCAAGGTGGTGTTTAGTTCATCCTCTGACATCATTTTAGAGAGTTCTGTGGACGTTTCTTCGATTTCAGCAGAGAGTTCCTCCAGTATGGTAGACAATTCTTGAATGATTAGGAGAATGAGGTCTAGTGAGCACTTATTAAGTATCTCATACCATCGTTCTTGAAATTTTTTTGAGTGTTTGCAAAGGGATGGTTTGAGTGCAATCCTTAAGCCCCGTGGTATGCGTTGGTTGCGATGATATTTGATGAGGGTGCTGGCGTGTAGTTGTTGGTTGGTATTCCTTTTTGAAAGATAAAGTAACTGTTTTATATTTTGCTCTTTAGACCGGCTCGTGGTGTCCTGTGTGAGTTCGTCCCTGATGAGGGAATAGATTTGATCAGCGTCTTTTGCCTCAAACGCGAAAGTAGAGGCTCTGGCCTCCGTGCTCTTTGATATGTCTTCATAGTTGCTCATTTTGTGATACTCAATGAAGTTTGTAGTTGCGTGCTATCACTCCTCGGGGCGCTGAGTGGGATAATGAAAATGAAAATTGGATAGATGCACAGCAGTTTAGGAAAAGTTTCATCAAAGTGTAGTACTTGTTTGAAGAAATTTTAAGGTGCTCCGCCAGGTGGCGCCGAGGGCCCAACGGCGTCAATGAATATACGAAAGACGTGAAATTAGAGGGTCTCTAGTTTCATCCCTGCGCAGGCACACATGTCAGTGTCTTGTCTTGTGAAAGAAAGACTTCTAATCAGAGGATTTTTTTTGACCACTTAGAACTGGAAGTAAGCTTCTTTAAGCTAATGCGTAAACTTCGTCTCAGACACTTTTTTGATAACGTCATACCAGAACGTCCTCAACAGGATAAAGACCAACTATTGGGACTGCGTCCCCATAGCACCTTTCAAGCTCCAACGAGCCACAAAACACTAGACCTATTTGAAACCATGGTTAAACAAGATATCAATAAGATTGGACATTCAAAACCAAAAAGAAGAAACATGACACAAAAGGACCATGACACACTACTTAAGCTGGCAGCTAATGAACATATGATATTTACCAAGGCTGACAAGGGAGGAGCCATGGTAATTATGAACACCTCCATGTATGACAACAAAGTGATGGAACATGTTTCTGACACAAACACTTACTCTAAACTAGATTACAATCCAACAGGAGAATATGCAAAAACTCTCCAGATCATCGTCAATGGAGCATACGATAAAGGCATCATTAACGAAAGAACAAAAAACTTCCTCACAATTTCTAACCAAAGAAGTCCATCATTACAAATGGTGCCGAAAATCCATAAAAACATTAAAGACCCACCAATGAGGCCAATTGTATCTACACGAGGGAGTTTACACGAACCGATTGGGCAGCTGATCGACAAATACCTTCAGCCATCAGTACAAGCCATGCAAACTTACATTAAGGACACCACACAATTTTTAACAAAACTACAACAGCTATCATGGGACCCAGAAGAGAAAGTGATCCTATGTACGGCAGACGTATGCAGCCTTTACACAAGCATACCCCACAACATGGGGATTGAAGCCATGGAAGCAGCACTCCTAAACACCAAACTGGACCAAGACTTTCAGGTATTCCTAATGGAACTAATGTGCTTCACTCTACACCATAGCTACTTCAGAACCAAACAAAAGTGGTACCAACAACTCACCGGGATGGCCATGGGCAATTCGGCCGCACCCGTGTATGCCAACATCTTTATGCAATGGTACGAAAATTTACACATTCTCACCAACACAGCATGGACCAACAACTTAAGAATGATAATCAGATATATTGATGACTATTTCATCGTTTGGAACAATTCTGAGGAATTATTACGCACAGAACTCATAAAATTCAATGAAATTGATCCACGTATTCAATTGACCTGGAACATATCAGATACCTCTGTTAATTTTTTGGACGTGAAAATCTCAGTAACTCAACACGGCTTCACAACAGAACTTCATGTTAAACCAACCGACAGAAACAACATGCTTCTACACTCGAGCTTTCACGAACCCAATCTGATCAGGAATTTACCATTCTCGCAGATGGCCAGAGTAAAACGGATTACCTCGGATGCTGCAACCCTAAATGCAAGCTTGAAAGAAATGTCAAACAAATTCATCAATAGAGGTTATCCACAAACCCTCCTGGAAGAGACCAAAACAAGGGTCATGCACATCGACAGACAGGAACTTTTGACCCCCAAACCAAAACCTGAGCAAACAAGAATTGTGGCTGTCTCTAAATATTCAACAGCTAGTAACAAATTCAAACGCGCAGTATTAAAACACTGGCCAATATTAAACATTGAACCTGATTTCAAACAATCTTTTAGGCAACCTCCACTATTTGCATTTACAAGGGCCAAGAATTTGGGAGAAATCTTACAGCATAAACCGATGCCGACAACAACATTTTCTGGAACTAAACCTTGTCTGAATTGCGGGAACTGCAATAGCATAATTAAAGGGAACACTATCCATCACCCAATGCAAGGCAATGCAATCAAACTCAAAGTGAACGCTACTTGTGATAGCAGTAATCTCATTTATGGAATTAAGTGCCCTTGTGGCAAGATGTACGTCGGAAAGACAGAACGACGCATCAAAGTGCGTCTCACTGAACACAAGTCGAACATCCGACTCAAAAACATGAAGTCATCATTATCATCTCATTATATTGAAGAGCAACATAATGTTTCTCAGATCAAATACATTGTCCTGGAAACTGTACAAAAAACAGAGGGTACAGACAATAACAGACATCTCCTCAGAAGAGAGAACTTCTGGATTCAAAAATTGTCCACCCAGAAACCGATGGGCCTTAATGAAAGGATTGAACTGTCTTGTTATCTTTAATAATTTGCTCTACTGACTGTAACTTGTGATCACTGTGTTTGTTCATCATTTATCCAGACACTCACACATACCCCCTGTTTTGATCCCAGCCCTCACCATCACAGGACTAGCACACATCGTTAGCACACCACGCTAGCTCCAAGCTCAGTCGTCATTACAATGCCACAGTTCGAATCCTACCTTACACCCGGTTTTTTCACCGGTTTTTTGTTCTATCTCCATTTTTATTTTTCATTATTCGTTTTTTTACCTTCCAGCAAGCCCATTTTGCACACCACATGTTTTTAAGTTTCGATAATCTCATCACACTCTTTGTGATAACCCCACACGTCCATACTACATTGTTCCGCTGTCGGCACAGAACACCACAGTCTTTTTACTATGTTTATCACGGGACACGTCACATGACCCGCTACCTTTAAAATATTCAAACGGGGGCAGGAGTTGCTGCACCGGCGTTCCATGAAGAAGCACAACCGCACCATAACAACGTTACACCTATTTTCAGGTTAGTTATCATATTTCACTACCGCAAATCTCGAACGCTCCACCTTCTGACTTGTGGAGCACGCTTTTGACCGTGTGCCTTTCACTTTCTTTGCAGAACCCGATACACTTTTCCATGACAGGCACGTAAGTGACACGGCACCCTTTCATTCACCCTTAGTAGTTTTGATCCATTTAGGAGCGTAGCATTGGAGTGTACCATTTTGTCACTTTGATTTACTGCATATGTATGAACTTCATGAATAGTACAACGCACTTTACTTATGTTTAATTACACCGTTTGTTGAAATTATATGTATTGTATAGCGATACTGGTAGGAGCCATACTAACAGTCATTCATATCATTGTTTCACAGTGTCTATTCCCTGACGAAGGGCATGAAAACAATGCCCGAAATGCATTGGATACGTCTATAAAGACATTGCCTGAAGCGAAAACTGCATATCATGAGTTTGAATTGACCATACAATATATTTGGGAACTCAAGTTTAATATGAAATGAAATATAAAACAATGTTCAAAAAAAATCCTCTGATTAGAAGTCTTTCTTTCACAAGACAAGACACTGACATGTGTGCCTGCGCAGGGATGAAACTAGAGACCCTCTAATTTCACGTCTTTCGTTATTTCCTTTACCGTCACTCAACATGAGACATTAAAGCTATGTGTGTTGTGCAGCTTCTGTGTATCTTACTTTAAGTTCCATCTGGTGCAATACAAAGAGTATGGTGTGGTTGTGACCAGCAAGGACAGAATTCATTTCATATCAAGGCCTGGGCAAGTTACTCTGCCAGGTTGCAGAACTCTGCTGAATCTCACAGTGTGTTTTGGGTAACTGCGTAATTCCGCTGAGTGAAACTCTGCAAACTCCGCCCAGGCTTAGTCCCGTGCTGACTGGGCCTCTGAATTTAAGCCAGCCTGGCTGATGAGGGGTGTTACTCCGAAACCACTGCTTGCTTCCAGTCCAGGGAGGTCCTGACCTGCCAGTTCCTGATGAACTCTTCCCATAGTGAGCAGGGTCAAGTCTGATTTGCATATGGCTGGGTCCAAAATGGGATGGCATGGTGAGGAAAAAATAATGGATTTAACCCAGAACTGTGACTGGGGGGTTAATGCTCGGTTTTGGTCCTCATTCCGTCCATTATCTGTTCTTTTTGCATTTGTCACTTTAAGTGTTAAGGGTATGCCCAGACTTGGGTCCTGTGCTCATTGCGCCACTGGATACTAGCTAGCCTGGCTGATGAGTGGTGATACTCCACAACCTGTCCCAGCATGCTCGTTTTCGGTCTAGGGAGAGCTTGACCTGGTAGTTCCGACTGGACTGTTCCCATCACTCGGTCCAAACTGGAGTGGCATGGGGAGGAAAAAAAATCATAGATTTAAACCAGATAAGAGACTGCAGGTGAATTATTGATTTGGCCAGCATTCCCCCCCATCATCTGTTCTTTTTGTATCTGTTGCCCGAAGTGGGAAGGGTATACCAAGACGTGGGTGGGCCCTGTGCTCAGTGCGCCAGTAGATTCAAGCTAGCTTGACTGATGAGGGGTGCTACCACGAAGCTGGTCCCAGGATGCTTGTTTCCAGTCCAGGGAGGATCTGACCTGGCAGTTCAGGCTGGACTGTTCCCATGTGGCACAAGGTCAAGACTGATTTGAACATGGCTTGGTCCAAACTGGTGTGTTGTGGTGAGCAAAAAAACAATGATTTAACACAGATTTGTGACAGGGGGTGAATGCTTGATTTGTTTAGCATTCCATCCATCATCTGCATTTGTTGCATTAAGTGGGAAGGGTATACCCAGACGTGGGTCTCTGTGGTCAGGGCACTACTGGTTTCAAGGTAGCCTGGCTGCTGAGGGGTGATAGTCCAAAACCTCTCCCAGGATCCTTGTTTCAGTCCGGGGAGGACCAGGTCGGGCAGTTTGGGCTCGACTTTTGCCATGGGGAGAAGGGTTAAGACTGATTTGCATATACCTGAGTCTAAACTGGGGTCTAAATCCATCTTTTTTTTGCTTGTCACGCAATTAAAAAAAATATGGATTGTAAAAAAAAATCCAGTATTTGTAAAGCGCACAGATACCCATGGGTGTCCCAGCGCTGGGATTTAACCCAGATCTGTGATTGGGAGTGAATGCTTGATCTATTCAGCATTCTGTCCATCACTTCTTCTTTTTGCATTTGTAGCTAAAGATGGGAGCAGGGTCAAGACTGATATGCACATCACTAGGTTCAAACTGGGGTGGCATGTTGAGGAAAAGAAATTATGAATTTAACTGACGTTAACCCAGATTTGTGACTGCGGAAGAATTATTGATTTGGTCAGCATTCCATCCATGATCTGTTCTTTTTGTATTTGTTGCCCTAAGTGGGAAGGGTATGCCCAGACGTGTGTCCCTTGCACATTGCACCACTGGATTCAAGCTAGCCTGGCTGTTGAAGGGTGACATCTCAAAACTGGTTGTAGGATGCTTGTTTCTGGTTAGGAACTGGCCTGGTAGTTCGGGCTGGACAGTTACCATGGGGAGTAGGGTCAAGACTGATTTGCATGTGGGTGGGTTCAAACAGGGGTGGGTTTGCGAGCAAAAAAACTATGGATTTAACCTAGATCCATGACTGGCGGTGAATGGTTGATTTTCTAAGTATTCCATTTATCAACTGTTTTTTTTTGTACTTTCCGAAAGTTGGCTTTTTCCTGCCTTTGCAATTCGGTGCCTGCAGGTCCTAGATCATATGATTAGGTGTAGGTGAAGGTCAAACTTTGTTACTTCCTCCCCGACAGTCACACAATAGTGGAATTAGGTGTGCCTGAATGGGCTAGCAGCTGGCAGGATGGAGGGGGTGGAGTTGGGCACAGACCCACTTGCAACTGAATAGACTGTGCTCTGCCTTCACTCAAAGGGAACTCCTCGCTCCAACAAGATTACTCTCTACCGCAAGCTAAGAGATGATATTTCCCTCTCCTATTGCATACACAAACCTACTTACAACCAGGATGTGTCACTCACAATTCATAATGAAGAAAAGCCTTAATATTGCAATAAGCCCATCAAACACCACCCATTAAGATCCCTAACGGCCTCCATCCTTAAGAAATCCACCTTCAAGAAATCTAACTTTGGTGGGAGACCATTCTTAATCATAGATGTAGGCTTTTGGAGCTACCTGCGTTGAAACATCAGAAACATGCCTGAATATCATGCGTTCAGGAAACCTGAAAAGCTACCTTTTCACACTGATCCCTTCAAAACAAAAAGCATCTTCATACTTGATACCCTTTACCAATATTCAAGTGTACAGAACCTTGCAACATCATGTAAGCATTAACACTGTAGTCACATACAGAGAAAATATTAGCTGTATCACCCACCATTAACTGAGCTCAGAGACTCATATTGAATTAGTATCAGAAATGCACCTCAGATATAGGTATCTGCACTGCTCCTCATCACATGCTCACCACCCAGACACACCACCTCCAGTAGAGGCACCCAGTCCAATAAAAACCCAAACTATGTATACTCCAACACCACAGGCACCTTTCTCCCTATGTATTTGTCTTGCTTTAAACACGCCAATAGACTAACACTTCTCAAGCACTAAACATTAACACTGTGAAATACTGCATGATATGCTACCACACACAGACATTGAACACAGTAAAATATCAAATCTATTATCAAGAAGCTGGTTCCTAGACAGGAGACCAGAACACATTAGGATTCTTAGGAATGCACACTGATAACAAGACTAATACAACTAGACATTCAGAGAGGGAAATGATAACACCAGAAAGGCCACACGTTGGGCAGAGAAACATGAAAAACAGGGCTTCTAGATAAGTACATCACAAACACAGGCACCAGGATATGATATACCAGTACTTGAACCCCTACTAGAACATAGATCTGTCAATACAATGAAAGTTGACTGGGCAGTAAGACACAGACTCTGGGCCAGGCAAAACTCAACACTTTGAGAGTGAGTCACAAGTAATGATTCAGGAAGACGGTGAGAATGGAAAATCAAGATATGTATGTCAGGACAGGTAAACGTAAAATAAGAGGGGCAGGTGACATGCAAGGAGCAAGGTACCATGGCATAGCAACATAGTAAGTACATGGGTGGTGAAACACGACCATTGGACCAAAACAGCACCTACATGGATATCAGGCTAGTGCCAAACACTCACTGCAACAGAATAAGGACAGTAATACCTATGCCAATTGCCATCCAGCAAGGCTCAGTCCAATACATTTTTCTCTTGTGCTTAGAAACATCTTGTCATAGGGGTATCATCTTTTCATTTGGTTCTTCCAGTCATCTTCAGGCTTATGTTCTTCTCATTCCCAACTGTTACCCCTTATGTTTAGGAATACATTTCAAACTGCTGCACAGTAATCAGCCTCTGAATGGTCATTCGCTTACTCATGATGAATTTATCCCACACCAAAATCATGGAGTTTCTGTTACTTTGGCATATGCCTCAGTCCGCCTCCCTGTTTACTTTCCCAAACAATCTGTTGACAATGCTCTCAGCCAAAAATCTTGTTCTGCATATAACGACTATGGAAATGTTCATAATCAAAAGACCTCAGCAGCAAGATTTAACTAATGAACATATATAAATAAATGTCAACGAATTTCTTTCCACCTAGTCATAATTGTTTGCTAATTAATCCATAGCAAGGTGGGGTGTTGTAATATTCTACTAGTTGTTCTCTATATATTCTTTCATATGACTAGGCACAGTTCTAACCTAGTCCATACATTGGGGCATCGAGATATGGGCCCTGGACAGGTAAATACCAAAACCCACTCATGTAGGGAAACATTGACATGTATCATGGAACTGGAAAACACGTTCACATACTATAAGAATCGGTGATACACGCATCAGCCGATGAAATTACTGACATGCTGACAGATGAAGGAAACAACTGATATACACAAAAGGCCATAAAGGAAGTGAAAAATGTATTGGATCAAACCTACAGTGACGCTGGGTAGAAGAGACACTCCAATTTCCAACTGCTAGACACAATTCTGCCTTCCTTAACCTATTATGACTCCCCCACTTCTCTCACCGAATGAGATACCTGACTGTAGTCAAGTCAAGCCAAAATACTTTATTCGTTTAAAATTAATAACCATAAAAGCATACAAAATACAAAATTCATTTACATTAAAATATTACCCAAAGTCAAAAATGTAGATCAGTTTTCCTTGCGATCAAACAATAAACAGTCAACATCTCCAAAAATAGTTACAAGTTAAAGGAAAAATAATAAAAAACGACAGTTGAGGTTCATTACATTTTGGCAAAGCGATATTGTACATCATACAAAAGGAATAATAACTGTGCATTAATGATTACTGATTGGGGCAATATCCTTGTCCTATCGGATCACCATATCTAAGCCAGGGAGTAGGTTTTGGTGATTATATGTGGGTATCTGCTGGTAGCTGATCGATACAGGGCCCCTCCTGTCTACCCAGTGGTTTTCCTCTACACTCCAACTTGAAGTTGAAAAATACGCAGTTCTGGGGTAGAAATCGCACAATTCCCGTGTTGCTATTGGCCCATCTCCTCTTTGTGGCACCCAGCTACGCAGATATGGGACGACCTGGTTATCCCTAAATTTAACAAGTACCAGGTCTCCGGCTATGGTCTTGGGTCGGGAACCTATCCCCCCCACCCTTCTCACATTTAGAATTCTTCCGGCGATATTAAATGGAAGAGGTCTGTTCTTCGTCAACCAAAACTGTACTTTGTTTTTAAGGTCCTGGTGACCTTCAATTTTTCCAATAGTGAGCTCAGGCACTCCCGAGAGGACACACACATAGGGTGCTGCCTCCGGTGGTAAGTTTATACATTTATTAATGGCAGCTAACCCCTCACAACTCATTTCTACTTTGTTCCGCCCTGCTCTGGGAGCAGAGCTAGGGGCCATAGTCGATTTTTTGGGTACCACCTTGCTTTTAAAAACTAATGGTACAGGAACTAGTAGCTGGCTCTGAGCCTTGTTGCTGTTTACAATGGTGTCAAGCTTATTTGAAGCAACTATCCTCTGGGTTTGGTTCTTTGGGTTGGTATTTTCATCTATTTTCGAAAGCTTTTCCCCACTTCTCTCTATCCTCTCAATGAGCGGGGATAGTAAGGTTTTGACCAGTTCTTCTAGATGGACCAGCAAAATAGAAGGTAAGAGGGATACAGGGGTTTCCGGTGTTTGACGTGCTTTGGGTGACTCGAGGATGGTGGTCAATAACCGGAGGGGGGCTTGAGTTTGTTTTTTGGTATTTCGCTGGTTTCCCCTTATGTTCCATACCTTTACGTTTTCTGCTCAGGGAAGAGACCTGGGGATGTGCTGTCGCTTGAATGGTAGATTTATCTATTAGTGCGACAGGAGTTTCCAGGGGACTTTTATTGGGTTGATACGATTTCTTAGGCTCGGGGCTTCCAATACCCGTAGGGGACGTTGGGGAACCGGTTTGTTCAATTCCCTGCTCTGTAGGAAAGTACCTAGTATTGCAAATTGCATTAAGTTCCCTAAGTAGTAAAGAGTTTGGTGAGTCAATAGGAATCGAAGGGGATCGTGCACAGCATGTGGTATCATTAGGAAGGCTGTGTTCTATTGTCTCAATGGCCAATGTTACCCTTGTTATATATATAAGTCCAGTGTCCCCTTGAGTGACCCTCCCTGAGAAGAAGATTGATTGGGGGCCCTTTAGGGGTCATGGTGCAACTAGTTTGTGACCCAAAAGCACATTCCTATGTATGGGACTAGTGGGTATCCTAATCATCAATGAGGCTACTTGAAAAAAGACAAAGATTTTCGTTGTCAGCCTCTAGATGAATTGCCTCTAGATAAGCATACCTTAGTTCATTACGTTAGTCCCAGAAGACCAGGATGGGTGTTCCGACCCGACCTCTTCTGGCCTCTGAGGGCCACAGAGGGCCTGCCCTTTGCCCGGGCTTAGCCCGGCGTCCCGCGAGGGAGGACTGTCGGTAATTTTATGCGCCTCCTGGAGCTGTGGTGTGGTCACGTGGTTCCCGTGGGCTGCTGGGGATTGCAGTCTCCTGTCCTGCACTCCACGCGGCGGCCGGCGCTTCCCCAGGTGGAAATGGGAGTGGGCAGCGGGAGGCAGGCGGCGACCCCAGCAAGTGAAAGGGCAACTCTCCACCCGGGCTCCCCAACAGGCAAGTTCAGAGAACGCTCCCCCCGCTTAGCAGGGCTGTCGGTAATTTTATGCGCCTCCTGGCGCTGTGGTGTGGTCACGTGGTTCCCGTGGGCTGCTGGGGATTGCAGTCCCCTGTCCTGCACTCCACGCGGCGGCCAGCGCTTCCCCAGATGGAAATGGGAGCGGGAGGCAGGCGGTGACCCCAGCAAGTGAAAGGGCAACTCTCCACCCGGGCTCCCCAACAGGTAAGTTCAGAGAACGCTCCCCCCGCCCAGCAGGACTGTCGGTAATTTTATGCGCCTCCTGGCGCTGTAGTGTGGTCACGTGGTTCCCGTGGGCTGCTGAGGATTGCAGTCCCTGTCCTGCACTCCATGCGGCGCCCGGCGCTTCCCCAGATGGAAATGGGAGCGGGCAGCGGGAGGCAGGCGGCGACCCCAGCAAGTGAAAGGGCAACTCTCCACCCGGGCTCCCCAACAGGCAAGTTCAGAGTACGCTCCCCCTGCTTAGCAGGACTGTCGGCAATTTTATGCGCCTCCTGGCGCTGTGGTGTGGTCACGTGGTTCCCGTGGGCTGCTGGGGATTGCAGTCCCCTGTCCTGCACTCCACGCGGCGGCCGGCGCTTCCCCAGATGGAAATGGGAGCGGGCAGCCGGAGGCTGGCGGCGACCCCAGCAAGTGAAAGAGCAACTCTCCACCCGGGCTCCCCAACAGGCAAGTTCAGAGAACGCTCCCCCCGCTCAGCAGGACTGTCGGTAATTTTATGCGCCTCCTGGAGCTGTGGTGTGGTCACGTGGTTCCCGTGGGCTGCTGGGGATTGCAGTCTCCTGTCCTGCACTCCATGCGGCGGCCGGCGCTTCCCCAGATGGAAATGGGAGTGGGCAGCGGGAGGCAGGCGGCGACCCCAGCAAGTGAAAGGGCAACTCTCCACCCGGGCTCCCCAACAGGCAAGTTCAGAGAACGCTCCCCCCGCTTAGCAGGGCTGTCGGTAATTTTATGCGCCTCCTGGCGCTGTGGTGTGGTCACGTGGTTCCCGTGGGCTGCTGGGGATTGCAGTCCCCTGTCCTGCACTCCACGCGGCGGCCAGCGCTTCCCCAGATGGAAATGGGAGCGGGAGGCAGGCGGCGACCCCAGCAAGTGAAAGGGCAACTCTCCACCCGGGGTCCCCAACAGGCAAGTTCAGAGAACGCTCCCCCCACTCAGCAGGACTGTCGGTAATTTTATGCGCCTCCTCCCGCTGTGGTGTGGTCACGTGGTTCCCGTGGGCTGCTGGGGATTGCAGTCCCCTGTCCTGCACTCCACGCGGTGGCCGGCGCTTCCCCAGATGGAAATGGGAGCAGGCAGCGGGGGGCAGGCGGTGACCCCAGCAAGTGAAAGGGCAACTCTCCACCCGGGCTCCCCAACAGGTAAGTTCAGAGAACGCTCCCCCCGCCCAGCAGGACTGTCGGTAACTTTATGCGCCTCCTGGCGCTGTATTGTGGTCACGTGGTTCCCGTGGGCTGCTGAGGATTGCAGTCCCTGTCCTGCACTCCATGCGGCGGCCGGCGCTTCCCCAGATGGAAATGGGAGCGGGCAGCGGGAGGCAGGCGGCGACCCCAGCAAGTGAAAGGGCAACTCTCCACCCGGGCTCCCCAACAGGCAAGTTCAGAGAACGCTCCACCCGCTCAGCAGGGCTGTCGGTAATTTTATGCGCCTCCTGTCGCTGTGGTGTGGTCACGTGGTTCCCGTGGGCTGCTGGGGATTGCAGTCCCCTGTCCTGCACTCCACGCGGCGGCTGGCGCTTCCCCAGATGGAAATGGGAGCGGGCAGCGGGAGGCAGGCGGCGACCCCAGCAAGTGAAAGGGCAACTCTCCACCCGGGCTCCCCAACAGGCAAGTTCAGAGAACGTACCTGACTGTAAGTAAACCCGGTTGTGTAAGAATTGAAACATTTATCACTTCCCATATTTTCCCAGGTTACACCACTGACAAAAATGCACAACAAGAAAGAGAAGTAACATAATGAGAGGAAAGCTTTGTAAATGTTTGTTAGGACCAACATTCTAAAGCCACCTAGATGCCCTCTTTCGTTGATCCTTTGTCAGTGAAAAAAACAGAAGATTGTTCCATTGTAGAGCAAAATGCAAATTAACATTTGCATTAGGTTTATGGGAAACAAAGGGCCATGAACTCAGAAAGAAAAAGAAGACTATGCCTGTGAATTCGAAGCTGACATTCTAAAAATAACAATGTGATAGGTTGGGTCAATATCACTGCTCATTCTCACTGGTACTACTGTCATGGGGAAGGCCTGGATTTACCGTTTTGGACCCAATCCCCATGTTATGCCATTGTATATTTGTGTAGGCCAGGAGTACTGCAGATCTACCTTGAGAGGCGTGACTGGGAACAGGAGTGATTTGGCATGGATCTGGTAGTGGTGCAGGTCTAGCAGCAATGGTGCAGGTTTGCCAGCAATGATGCCGGACAAGGAATTTTGCAAGATCTAAAGACTGCCAGATTGCTCCTGAACCAAGTAGTGCATGGCTTTTAGTACTCATGTAGGGCTGATGGTCGACATTCAAGTCGACAATGGACATTCCTTTTCTTTTCAAGGGCACTGTCCATGGGTGGCCATCAGAATACCCATTTTCTGATACTGATAACTCAGCAAGTTGTCCTCTTTCATCCGAAAACATGTTCTTTTAATGACGATAGTTCATGGGAAGGCAAATATGTGCAACAATCCTACCTATGTTACATAGATGGGGTTACTGACATTTTGTCTCAGAAACATATTCAAAACGAATCAAGCTGTTCCTTCTCCATGTGCACCGATTCTACAGAAAGCTTATTTTCAGAACATGGTGCATATTTGCTTATGTGGAATATATGTTTCACTCAAGTGTTAGCAGAGCAACAGTCAAATCATAGAGAGTAGAAGGTCTCCTACCAGTAGCTCGTGAGCTACTGTAGCTCTCCGACTACCTCTGAGTAGCTCACCTGTGTACAGTACAGCCTGTTCAAATAGAAAGCTTTTGCTCGGTGAAACTATTATACATATTAAAAAAAACTGAAATTATATAACAACAATAATAGTAGCTCTGAATGCGTTTCATTGAACATAAGTAGCTATTAGTACATAAAAGGTTGGAGACCCCGATTCAACAGATTTATAATGTGAAACTTTCTTCTCACCAGTTCGTGGCAGGAATCAATCACAGGCTCCTTAGTCTGCTTGACAGCCATGTTAGTGTGGCCCAAGCCTCCGTCCATCATTCCCTTTGGTTTTGCTTTGTTCACCCTAAGTTGTCAGGATATGCCCAGACGTGGATCCCTTGCTCACTTTCCCACTGGATTCAAGCTAGCCTGGCTGATGACGGCTGATAAGCCAGAAACCGGTACCAGGATGCTTGTTTCTGGTCCAGGGAAGACATAGCTTGGCATTTCGGACTGGACTGTTCCCATGAGGCACAGGGTCAGACTGATTTGCATATGGCCATGTCTGAACTGGGGTGATGGAGTGAGCTAAAGAATGATGATGGATTAAACCCAGATCTGTTGACTGGGGGTGAGTGCTTGCAATGTTCAACACTCCATCCATCATCCCCTTTGGTTTTTCTTTGTTCGCCCTAAGTTGGCAGGGTATGCCCAGACGTGGGTCCCTTGCTCACTTTGCCACGGGATTCAAGCTAGCCTGGCTGATGACGGTTGATTAGCCAGAAACCGGTCCCAGGATGCTTGTTTCCGGTCCAGGGAAGACATGGCTTGGTAGTTCGGGCTGGACTGTTCCCATGAGGCACAGGGTCAGACTGATTTGCATATGGCCATGTCTGAACTGGGGTGGCGGACTGAGCTAAAGAATGATGATGGATTAAACCCAGATCAGTTGACTGGGGGTGAGTGCTTGCAATGTTCAACACTCCCTCCATCATCCCCTTTGGTTTAGCTTTGTTTTGCCCTAAGTTGGCAAGGTATGCCCAGACGTGGGTCCCTGGCTCACTTTGCCACTGGATTCAAGCTAGCCTGGCTGATGACGGCTGATTAGCCAGAAAACAGTCCCAGAATGCTTGTTTCCGGTCCAGGGAAGACATGGCTTGGCAGTTCGGGCTGGATTGTTTCCATGAGGCACAGGGTCATACTGAATTGCATATGGCCATGTCTGAACTGGGGTGGTGGAGTGAGCTAAAGGATGATGATGGATTAAACCCAGATCAGTTGACTGGGGGTGAGTGCTTGCAATGTTCAACACTCCGTCCATCATGCCCTTTGGTTTTGCGTGGTTGAGAGAGTGAAAACCCACACCACTACATGAGATGTTTCAGTTAAATGGCAGGTTCCTTGACAGAATGCAACTTTTCAGTTGTTGAATGTAATTAGAGCGCTTGCACTTCAATCACAAACAAGGACGAGTCTGAAGTGAATTGTTTTTTGCAATTTTTTAAAAATTTAAATCACTTTCTATTCAAATGTTTAGTTTGCTTTATTTCGAACATTCTGCATCTAAATGGTTGTTATAAATGTACGTGTGGGCAAGGGGACAAGTCTGTCAGGCTTGGAAGAGCAACAGTTTTAGATTCTCTGAGGGATTCTGTGAAGATTAGCTATGCCTGCCACATAGTACCACATAAACAGTAACAAGTGATGCATTGAATAGTGCTGTGCCATTTTCGAGGACATTTTAATTTAAAATCATCTTTGTTCTACTTTATTGTCTCTGGTTTAAGCAAGTGTGACACAGCATGGAAATGTCCATCAGTGTGAGTCACATGAAACACCTTTGAGAAGAAAAATATGCATTGGAGATGCATGCTAGTTTGTTTTTGTTTGGTGAAAGGATGGTCACAACCTTGGTAAACTCACAGAAGAGGTATCATATAACAAGCAATAGCCAGTGATTAATTTTAACAAGCAGGACATTTTTCTCTCTACTTTTGTACATTTCTACTATTTCATGTCTGTAAGAAAGCCTACACTGCTGTCCTTTTCCTGTAAGTGAGGTTGAGGTTTGAAAAACCTTACTCATGCTGCCCCTTCTCTATCTGTATTGCAGACTAATAAAGCTTGCTGAACATGTTCTCAATGTAGAAAATAATAATTGCTGCTCTGATAGGGATGATAGCTCAAGATGGAAGAGGAGCAGGGCCGGCATTAGTGCTGGTAGCGCCCGGAACAACAATCTATTCTGGCGCCTCTCACCCCCATGACTTCCTCTGATTCCC
Source organism: Lissotriton helveticus (assembly GCF_964261635.1). Lineage (NCBI taxonomy): Eukaryota > Metazoa > Chordata > Amphibia > Caudata > Salamandridae > Lissotriton > Lissotriton helveticus. The sequence continues at coordinate 1,354,810,384 of NC_136069.1, read as the reverse complement.
TCACTACCACCAGCAAAAGTGCCCTTCATCTCTACATAGCCCCTCTCTCACATACATTTCATTTGTTTTAAGGATCTGTAAAGGCTGGCTTTACTAAGCCACATAAAATACAGATCTGTTCTTTTCAGCGGCCATATTAACCCTCTGCTCTACTTTATGATAGTTAAAACTGCCACTAGACAAAACACCAATCTCTCTCTCTAGCAGGAATATTTATCACAACAGTTATCTTGACATTTTTATTGCTGCCTGTAAGATGGACCCACAAGTAACTCTGGTTGGAGCAGGTACTTTTAAATCTTAAGTTATTGCAAAACACAGCGCCTTATGCCTGAGGTCAGTACACCCCTGACAAGTCAGCGCCCAGTGTGGCCGGACCAGTCGCAGTGCCCTAAAGTTTGCCCTGAAGAGGACGAAAGAACACAGTGCAAGAATACGAGAGCAATCATGATTTTCGGCAAGAGCACATCACGGTGGGACTCTATCTGGTGGCCAACAGATCTAGGACAGTCATCCTCTCCCTCCATCCATGTCAAGAGCCTTGGGGTCATCACTGACTGCAATCTCCACATGACCTCCCAAGTCAATGCCATCACCCCCTCATGCTTCCATACCCTGAAGATGCTGAAGAAGATTTTTAAATGACTCCCAATCAGCGCCATGGAAATCATCACACATGCACTGGTCGCAATCAAGCTGAACTACTGGAACACCCTCTGTGCTGGTATCAACAAAAAACGTACTGGAAGGCTTCAAACCTTTCAGAATTCAGAGGCCAGAATCACTCTCAACCTCCCATGATGTACTCACATCACAGGAAACCTGAAGGAGCTGCACTGGCTCGCCTTTCACAAACCAGCCCAATTCAACTCCTCACCCACACTTTGAAGGCACTACATAACACTGGCACAGCATACCTCAACAATTACATCTGTTTCGCAAACCTTACAGACACGTCTGCTCATCTAAACTCCTATTAGCACAAAGCCAAAACATATGAACGGCCTGATTCAGTGGTTGAGCCTTCTCCTACAATGCTCCTAAAGCATGGAAAGACCTGCCACTAAACAAAAGAGTTTCTCCCTCACTTTTTGAATTCCACAAGAAGCTGAAGACATAGCTTTTCGAGTAGCCCCAGCAGGCCCTAGGTGTGGCTAGACTCACACCTGCTCAGTGCAAGAATACCCTTCCGTGTAATAGTGTGTTGTACAAATCTCCATAACATAACAGCATATGAGAGTGGAGATAGAGTGTGGGCTGTAAGGGGGGAGCAAAGTGGGAGGACAGGTTTCAGAATAGGTACATTTGGGGAAATCATCCCTCCCTACTACAGACAAAGGACCACAGGAAGGATCATTGGGTGTATCTCAACAACACACACATACATGGGTACCGCAGAGACATCAGCATTGCAATCCATCCTGCACCTGCAGAACAAATATAGCACATGAAGCTGCAGTGCGAGCGACCACCTACTCACATACACTGTACAGTCATCAGGAGTGTGAGCTCACTTACACAAACACATACACGCACTTCCAATACCACATTTCAATAGTGCAGGTGTCCTTCACACAGGAAACAAGTTCAGCATAGACAGCAACGGTGCATGCTTCTCTTGCAATTAAAGCAAAACAAGACATAATGGGAATCAAGAGTGCAAGCTTCTCTTACACACAAAGAAGAGGTACAAAATAAGTATGAGCCAAGGTGGAAAGAGTGCAAAGTCACTCCCTTATGCACACAATATGTGCCACATAGATATCTGCAGGGCAACCTTCCATCAAAACAATTAGACCATGAACATCACCAGTGCGAGGTTCGCTCACAATACACACACAACATCCCCAAAAAGTAACTTCATTGACAAAAGTTTCCAAATTCACCATTGGCGCTATAACCACCACCTTTGATTTTGTGTCTAAACAAGCTGTTTAGTGCACATAAAATTATCTCATTCCTAACAATATCAGTGGAGACTCACTGCAAGAACAGAATGGTAAAGGATTATATAAACACTTGTTTCTTATATAGTGCTTCATTCCACAATGTTGGCATTTCTAATTAATGTGAATAAAAGTTTATACTATTACCCAAATTAATGGTACTTGATTTATCAAGCTGACAACCATAAATGCTAAGTCTGCTAAAGTGTTAAATTACTTTTATCAATTAAAATTTGCCAATAATTACCACCCATATGACAGGACTAGCATTGTGCTAACAGTGGGCACCATCACACTAAGAAAACCCACTTGATGCACCATAGTGTCAGCTCAGTCTGTCACTGTCAGAATGTTTCATTTAATTTATTTTACCGAATACTCAGTGTTAGGCCTGGCATCATTGGGGTGGTTTACCCCCTAATATTCTGCCTTCAACACTCCTGTTTTGCTAACTTCATGTTTGCTACCTTAGGGCTCTGTGCACTGCTAACCAGTGTTAAAGTGATTGTGCCCTCCCCTTAAAACATGGTGGAATTGGCTTATACCCAATTGGCATATTTAAATTACTTGTAAGAAACTAGAAAAGTGGCACTACCTGTGCCCCGGGCCTGTAAAGTAAATTCTACTAGTGGGACTGCGTCACTGACTGTGCCACCCACTTAAGTAGCATTTAAACGTCTCAGGACTGCCAGCGCAGCTGAGTGTGCAGTTTTAAACTGTCATTTCGACCTGGCAAAATAAACCTATTGCCAGGCCCAAACCTTCCCTTTTAATACTTGTAAGTTACCCCTACGACAGGCCCTGGACAACCCAGAGGGCAGGGTACAGTGTATTTATAAAGTTGAACATGTACTTCTCAGTTTTACATGTCATGATACTGAAAAACTCTTACATTCATTTTTCAATATTGCAAGGCCTACCTCTCCTATAGGATAACACTGGAGTAACTTTATTACATTTAATAAGCTGTAATTTCCAAATGGGAACAGGTAACTTATTCATGTTTGGTGTCTTTGGAATTTTAATGAGAAATCCTAACTTATGGTGAAGTCATATTTTAAAAATCAATTTTGAAAATCCCACTTATAGAAAGTTGGCATTTTCCTGCCTTAGCCATTTGGTGCTGGCGATGGATCAAGCCCTGATCTTTGGACTGGGTAAGAGTGGTCTGCTTAATTCAGACATTCTGTTCATCACCACCCCCTTTTCTGAATCATTTGGTGCTGGCAGCCTGTCTCTGGGTCAAATTACTGGGTGAGGTTAACAGTTGGGCTTTGTATTTTCGTCCTTAACAGCACACACAATTGGGAGATTTGCTGTACCTGGATGGGCCATCCCTGCCAGGATGGGAGGGAAGTGCTCGGCACAGCCCCAGTTACACTTGAATGGGCTGTATCCTGCCTCCACACAATAGGCTTCATACCCCATGTATTCAGTCTGGAGCCAGGCAGGAAGAACAGGCTACCTGTGCACTTCAAAGGCATACCTCTAGAAGTTTCTCCCCACTTCATAGGCACAACTGGCTATAAATATTGGACCGTAGACACCAACTCTACGGTACACTTCTGGACCTGTGGATTCACTGCCAGAAAGAAGGTCTACTGTGCTGCCGAAAAGACTGACACTCTACTGGTCTGCTTATCGCAAGGACTGCTGCTATGCTGTACTGACCTGTTTCCTGCTGCTCTCTTGCTTGGGTGAGAAGGACTGGACCTGCACCTCTTGAACCCAGAAACTCTGAGTGACTCCAAGAGCTAGTTGGCTAGCACCTGATCTAAAGTTACAGGGACAATGCAGGCTTCCAATGACCCTGCACCTGGACTATGACATTTGTGAATCAACTCTGAAAAGTGGTGCCACCCCAGTCCTGGACCCTCTGAAGTGGGCTAAAGGTGCTCTGCCAGCCTTTGTGGATCCACCAGAACGAATGCATCTCCTCTGATGCGCTGCGCAACCCTGAGCAGCACCGCTGATTCGCTGCTGCTGTGTACATTGGACCCATCAGAGAGACATGCATCATTTCTGAATCCCTCAACCTCTGCAAAACCACTGCTGTGTGACGCATCCTTGGCGCAGGCCTTCGCATCCCTCATCCACGGCAGACTTGAGGCTGATTCCCGAATCCACATTGAATCAATGCATTGCCTGAGCAACGCATCCCTGACACCATACTTCACATCGCAAGTCCTCATCAACAGGATCCTTGATGATGACACAGGACCTCGCATTGCAGCCTTGTTGCACCTGTGGTTCATCTATGGGCAAACCAACGAGAGAATTACTTATGAAGTTAATTCACTAAGGGCCAGATATAGGTCGCCCAATACCGGTCGGTAACGGTCGAAAATCGGTAATTTTGGCCGTTACCGACCGGTATCTTGAAAATGAGATGTAGGAGTGTAAATTTTTCCGAATCGGAAAATATGAGTCAGTATATTTCCGAATCTGAATATACCGAATCCACAGTTACCGAATTCTTATTTACCGAATCGGTAAATAAGAAATGGTAAAAAATGCCCATGGAGATGTAGGTAACAAGAAAAATACAGAATTCAAGGAAATACGGTATTTAAGAGTCTATATTTACCATGGATTGAAAGCAGGTGGTAACCAGGTGCAGGCTATAAAATAAGGCCCTAAAATGCAACAGTGGAACCAGAATGGCAGCTTTCTACGTCATAGCAATGCGGCAAAGACTACAGGCAGCAGGAGAGAGGGAATGGATAAGGGAGGAGCAAGTGTACAGGCAGAGGATAACACTTTTCCAACTGGCTGAGCCAGAGATACTTCAAAGGTACAGGCTACACCCCCAAACCATCCTGAACCTGATAAGTGACCTGCACCCACTCCTGGAGCACCCAACACCAAGGTCACACGCCATCCCACCCCATGTGCAGGTGCTGTGTAGCCTACACCTGCTTGCCTCTGGGAGTTACCAAAGTGTGATAGCTGCAGTAGGTGGTGTGTCCCAGAGCTGCCTGTCCCGTTTCTTCAGGAGGTTCCTTGACGCCATGATGCAGAGGATGGAGCATTATATTTAATTCCTTGACACACCTGCGGAACTTGCAAAGACCAAGACTGATTTGTATCAACTGGCACACTTTCCTCACGTGATAGGCTGCATTGATGGCACCCACATCACACTCTGCCCACCTGCAGCCACAGAACACATACACAGGAACCGGAAGTCAATGCACTCCATCAATGTGCAGGTCATATGCAACGCTGGCAACATCATTACAGACATCGTCGCAAAACTCCCTGGGAGTACCCATGATTCGTACATATTCCAGAATAGTGGGATATACACACGCCTAGTCGCTGGAGACTTTGGGGACGGATACCTGCTAGGTAAATGACTTTGACACACCCTGACAGTCATAGCAGATGAATGTATCATGATAATGCAACTAATGGCATTCTTTCTTCCCCCTAGGCGATAGTGCATATGCCCTGCGGTCCTTTGTGCTCACCCCCTACCTCAACCCATCCACCAGGAGTGAGAGGCGTTACAATGTGGCTCAAAGATCTACTCGCAACGTTGTGGAGCGCCCATTTGGACCCCTCAAGAGCAGGTTTCGCTGCCTCCACAAGAGTGGAGGGGCACGCCAGTATACTCCACTCCTGTGCTGCAAAATGATAGCGACCTGTGCCATGTTGCACAATCTTGCCACCAAGGAAGGCACAGAGGTGGAGATCACACATCATGAGGACAGTGATGATGACACAGAACAGGCAGAGCCCTATGCTACAGTAGCAGCACCAGCAACAGATGGGAGACTAATACGGGCAGAGATCACACGGCAATATTTCTAAGTAAGTAATGAGACACAGACAGGCTAAGATTATGAAGTACGTAGTTTAATTTTCACTACGGCATTCAAATCATACCACTCCATGGTATCACTATGTCAAAGTTCATGACTGGGTGGTCACACTTCACCCCACCGTGACCTGTCCTGTGGGTTGAGGGCAAGGTTAACGTTTGCGTCCACGCAGTACAGGGTGGGATGGACGAGGCTGGTTGTCAATGCTTTCGGTGTTGCCTGGCTCTGTAGATTGTCGCCTGCTGCTCCTACGCATTTCAGGAACAGGAGTGCTTGCGCCACTCCTGCTGGTGGATTCATCAGTTTTCCCCACACCTGTGTCGCCAGCAGTGGCTGCCTGTTGCGTAAATTCCGATTCGGTAAAACCCATTCATTCCTATGGGCCATCGGAATATACCGATTCGGAAAATACCAAATTGGTAAATACCGATTTGAAATTCCGAGTGATTCCGAATTGGTAAATTTTACCGATTTTTTTACCTACATCCCATTTTCCGATTCTGAAATACCGATTCGGTATGAGTCGGTATTTAAGAGTCGGAAAAAAAAATGTACCTACATCTGGCCCTAAGAAAAATTCATGAATATCCATTCAAATATGAGAGTGAATACTTTTCAACAGTATACCAGAAAAAGAGACAGAACAACTGGAATTGTGTAGAAACGAATTCTCTCTATAAGAGAATTCATTTTTACACAATTTCAGTTGAAATTTAATAGTACTTTGGGGACTCCTCAAGGATCTAAGTTATAATGCAACAATGCATTACAATATGGCAACGATTGTTACCATTATCAGGCTAGAAATCACATGCATCAAGACAGATATGCTCTGTGTATTGGGCTTCAAGGATTTGGTGCTACCATTATATCAAAATGCTAGTGGGCAGGTGGGTGGCCATGAAGTAGGCATGCTGCAATGCCTAGAGAAACTACATTCTCTCATTCACAGACATGCATATATAATACACGCATATAGCCACAAATGCAGAGACACACATCAATGCACACAGGACCCATTGGCTATCTTTTTATATGATGCTTCAGGGGAGGTGACTTAAATCAAAAGGTCTGGGAAAAGCCTGCATTTGTGCTGACCGAGGTCAATTCATCAGAACTGTTTCAATTTCTAGCACTCATAATATGCATCCTTGAGACAGCCTAATTTCATCCTTCCAATATATGCACTGGCTACGCCAATTAGGATGCCCACTGAGACAGGATGATGCAGGCTCTCCCCTGTGTGATACCAGTCTAGTAATTAATTGCCTTTGTATAGCCCTAATTCCTTAGTCCTCATTAAGCTACAAGATCTTGTCCTCCTATAACCCTTGCATTACCTACCAATGTTGTTCTTCACCATTTGCCTGCTCAGTACATGTTCTCTTTCAACAGCTAACTGTTACAAGGCCATTGGGTTTTTGAGAAGTGGAGTGGTGAGAGTTTGGTAGGACTAATGCCATGTGCAGATGTGTGACATTCATTAGTACAGCGAATATTATCAGGGCCAAGAGATGTGAAGTGCGCACTGCAGACTAGGTATGCCTGGCTTTACTACCAAAATAAAGGAATTAGACCCATTTCTATGGCTCGTGTGCGGATCCAGCACAACTTTGTTTCTCCACTAGAGACATGGGTAGAAAAGAAGGGGTACAGATTTTGCAGTATTGACTGAGGACGAAGACTGATATTTGACTAGAGTGACTGGTGCAGATGTGACTTTATTGCAGATGTGGTTCGGGCCAGCAATGAATATTTAGTACGAGATATTAGGATATTTGATAGTCTCATGCTGTAAGATGGTATCTAAGATGACCAAAGGTTTCAATCCTATGATTTCTTACAATTGAGCCAATAATAGACTCAGATATATGACCTTCAACTGTAGCATACAGCAGCCTTTAAAACAGTCCTGAAAATACAGGACAGGGATGAAAACCATTCCTCATCTGACTCTAATGTCATCTGTTCACATGACAGCATACACTGATTTCGCATCCCTCTAAACTGGTCAGCACTATGGAAATGTAATCCATAGTACTCTTGTTATAAAGAATGGATAAAATGGAGAAGGCTGACTTATGTCAATGGCAGAAAGACATGCAGATGTTCGTGTTGAAGGAAAGAAATAGGCCCAATCTGTCCAAAAAGCAGAATAAAGAGCACAAATAGAGTTAGGACCTGGGGGAAGGGAAGCAGAAACGAGTTTTAGCAGTATAGAGAAATATAATTAAATAAACACAGTAGAATAGAAAGTTACGGTGTACACCAAAATCATGCAGTGCAACAACACGTCTCTGAGAAAATATGTATATAGAAATTAATGCAAAAGAACAAGATAACCAGGCGGCTAGGCTACAGAATATTAGACGTGTAAGGAGTAGGGCATTTCCAGGCTTCAAAGCACGAGACAAGCGGTGGCATGACATGTAGCAATAGCATGTGCACTTAAATCACATTCCGAAAGCAAGTGGTTAGATGTTTTTTCAGAAATTATTGCTTTGTGCTGAAATTTAAAAAGATTATGTGCTTGAGAAAATGTTTGATTTGATATGCTAATATTTGTGGCTGCAAACAGTATATAAGAAATGGCCTGCTACATTTTAAGTTTGAAGTTCTGTTTCCAGTTCCATAGAGCTGACTGACTTTCTACAGCATTTTATAAACTCTATACTATATTGCCAACATAAGTCGTACCGTCTTTTTTTTCATCTGGCAACACTCTCAAGGCATCTGCACAGTCTTGGCATTTAAACTGAAAACTTGGACCCTCCCATTGCCTGCTCGAGGCATCTATTGTCAGTGGTTGCACATAAACAGATTAGGCAAGCCTACATTGAAAACTCCAAACGCACTTAATGTGGCACTCTGGGCAGTGGATGCAGGATAGGTCTTGGGGGCGAGACAGAGTAAACAGTGAAAGATGTAGCATGAGCCATGAATATTGAATCCTGAAGAACAAGTTACTTACCTTCAATAGCGCTTTTTCTGGTGGAAACAGTATCTGCCTGTGGATTCCTCACCTTTTGAATTCGCCCCCTGCCAGCATGCCACAGAAACGTTTTTCATAGCTCTCCCATGTCGACGAAGACGTCACAATAGCAAAGCTCCGCTCGTGACTTCGTAGGACCTCACCGGAGCCATGAGAAGACCTCGTCGGTATGCTGACATCAGTTCCACCAATTTTGTCCGTGCCTTTGAGGCGAATGGGGAACCCACAACATTTTGCAAGTATACACAGTATACAATATATACACAAATATACACAGTATATGATTGAAAGAAGAAAGAAAACAGGAAAACATAAAACCAAAACATTTCCTAGCGACAAGCATCATAACAATGAAATACAAAAACGTTATGACCAAAAATCTTTTTGGTAGACTTTTTAGACAACGAGGAGGAGTGTGGGTCGGTGAAGAATCCACAGCCAGATAAGGTATCAACCCGTAAAGCATTACAGAAGGTAAGTAACTTGTTCCTCTGATGGATACATCTGCCTGTGGATTTCCAACCTTTTTAATTGAATCCCCAAGCAATCCCTCTCCCGGAGGAGGGTGTCCACCTACTTGTGCCAAAAAATCCTGCAACACAGAACATGCAAAATGGCTGTCCCTCCTCATCTCTGAATCCAAGCAATAATGCTTTGTGAAAGTGTGGAGGGAGGCCCAAGTTGCGGCCTTACAGATGTCTACCACAGATACACCTCTAGCGAAAGCTGAAGACTTAGCTCTGGTAGAATGAGCTCTAATACCTTCAGGCAGCTCCTTCTTGGCCAAGGCACAAGATGATCCACCTGGAAAGAGTTCGCTTGTGGACAGCTTCGCCCTTCATTCTTCCCATGTAACCCAAAATAGCGGATCGTCCAGCCTTAATTCCTTTGTTCTGTCTAGGTAGAAGCTGACCGACCTTCTGGGTCCAGGCGGTGAAGTCTCTCCTCCTTCTTGGTAGGGTGAGTGGGAGGATAGAAGTTGAGTAAGGTAAGAGACAGCCCTAGATGAAAAGGTGTAACCACCTTAGGCAGGAGAGCAGCTCTGGATTCCTAAGAACCATCTTATCTGCATGGATGGTTGTAAAAGGAGGCTTCAAACTAAGAGCCTGAAGCTCACTTCCCCTCCCGGCAGAAGTAATAGCTATCAAAAAGACTGTTTTGAATGTAAGAAGTCTCAACGGATAACTATGAAGAGGCTCAAAACGAGAACCCATCAGGAAGGTAAGAACCAAATTTAAATCCCGCAGAGGCATAATAAAGGGAGTGGGTGGAAATCTATTAGTGAGGACCTAATGAACCTCAAAACTATGGGAGACTTAAATAAAGATAGTTGGTCTGGCAAACAAAGGAAGGCTGATAATGCCGACAAGTAACCCTTAACAGTTGCCACAGAACAACCCTGCTGGGCCAAGGAAAGTGAAAAACAAAGAACATGAGATAAATGGGCCTTCAAGGGATCAATCAAACTCTCTCCACACAACCTAACAAATCTGGCCCATCTACAGGAATAAGCAAATTTGGTGGGGTGTCTTCTGGCCAAAAAAATTACATCCACCACATCCGGTGGGAGAGAGAAAGAACTCAGGTTGCCCCATTCAATCTCCAAAGGAAACAAAGGAGATAATGGACGGAGCGCTGAAACGTTTCAGACACTCACCCCCAGTCACAGATCTCGGTTGAGTCTATCATCGTTATTTAGCTCACTTTGCCACGCCAGTTCAGACCAAGCCATTGCAAATCAGTCTTGACCCTGTTCATTATGGGAACAGTCCAGCCTGAATGCCAAGCCAAGTCTTCCCTGGACCGGAAACAAGTATCCTGGGGCCGGTTTCCGGGTAACACCCCTCATCAGCCAGGCTAGCTGGAATCCAGTGGCATTCTACTAGAAGAACTGACCTCATGGGCAGAGACAATGAACATAATTCCACCGACACAAACAGGATTCCGCAGAGGACAGGGCACTTCCACAAATACCATGGCTCTATCCCTACTTACAGACGCGGCAAAATTAGGAAAAAACTCGCTGTTTCTGTGCTTCATAGACTATAGCTCAGCCTTTGACCATGTGGACCGGGGCAAATTATGGCAAAGCTTGAAAAATGGGGGATACCCCACCCCCTCTTGAGGCAACTCATCTTACTTCACACCAACACGTGGCTCAAGATCAAGCTGGGAGACGGGACGCACCTTTCAAGGCGAATTAACACCTCCAAAGGCCTGAAACAAGGGTGGGTCCTAGCCCCGACCCTGTTCAACCTCTACCTGGCAGATCTACCAGGGGAACTGGATGGTACCAATTCGCATGCCCCCGCGGCTAGCGGACATTACGCTGACCAACCTCCTCTATGCCGATGATCTTGTCCTAATAAGCCGTACTCCAACAGGCCTCCAACATCTCTCGAACACTACTAGCTCATTCTCGTATCGTAACGGCCTAACCATCAATTTGAAAAAAACAAGAATCATGGCTGTGAACTACAAGAAGGCCAGGAAGAACAATTGGCTCCTGGATGGTCACAAATTGGACCAAGTGATGTGCTACAAGTACCTGGGTGTCTTACTGGATAGCAGAGGGTCGTTTAAACCTCAATTAGAGTCGCTACACCGAAAAGGAACCATGACCTTCCTTGCGATGAAACCCTTGAAGAAGCTTCTGCCTGACCACACGCTCGACCCTTTTCTGCAGGTACTAAGAGCTTGTCTCCAACCGACAATCACATATGGGAGTGAACCAACTTTTGGAAAAGACGCTCTGACAATAGACAAAGTAATCGCCAGAACTTACAGGTCAATCTTTCAGCTTCCTAGTTATGTCTCAGCAGCACAAATCCGTCAGGAGTTTGGGGTACAAAAGCAAACAGCGGAAAGAAGGGGCAGCTTCATAAAATGCTGGCACAAGATCAGAAACGCAGAGCCGGGGACCCTAAATTCCCACCTCTGGACTGAACTGCAAAGACGCGAACGATCACACGCTAGAGAGTATCTGACGGAATCTCTACAAAATCTGGAGCTGACTGGCCTTTGGAACAGCCCAGTAGACCACAAACACTTTAAAAAGCTGGTAACAAAAGTAACTAAAATAACATCCCTGATGGAAGACAAAGAAACTCTGGCAAAAAGGGCACACGGATGGATAGTTTTAAACGACTATAAAACTTTAAAGCCTCAAGAGTATTTAGATCAAGGATTTAAACAGAAGATTAAGGAAAAATTCCTAAAGCTGCGGTTAGGCATTCTTCCAATTCGCCCTCATCTGGCTCCATGGAAGAGGACTCAGGACGACCAAATTTGTCGACTCTGCAAAATAGGTCCTGAAGATCTAGTCCACACAATATGTATTTGTCCCAGTTTAACGGACCTAAGGAGAACACTATTACGTGCAATATGGAATCAGAAGGGGATTAGATCCTGCCGACAGGCAGTCAAACTGTGCTTCAATCCACAAGAGACCCAACTAAACTGCAGAATTACAAAATACCTTGACGTAGTGGCAAAAAGAATTAATGAAGCACAAAAAGATGTAAACGGCAATAGCCAGACACTGCCCTGAGCAACTTTGAGCTCACGATCCAAATGAAGTAAATTAACTGACTCATCGACAATACGTACTACGCAAATAATTTTAAATGTTTGATAACCAATTTTTATGCATTTTAAAATTGTGAGTTTTAATTACCTGTGCAATAAAATTTACTTACAGTGGCAAAGTGAGCAAGGGACCTAAGTCTGGGCATACCCTGCCAACATAGGGTGCACAAAGCAAACACAAGGAGATAAACTTTTCAGACACTCACCCCCAGTCACAGATCTGGGTTGAATCCATCATCATTCTTTAGTCATTTCGCCACCCAAGTTCAGACCGAGCCATATGCAAACCAGTCTTGACCCTGTTCCTTATGGGAACAGTCCAGCCCGAACTGAGGCAGAGTGGAGGGTGCGATGAGAGGTGTAGAAGTTCTGTGTACCACACCCTTCTTGGCCAATCCGGGGAGATCAATATAATTTTGGCCCGGTCTTGGTGAATCTTCCTCAGAGCCCGAGGAATCAAGGGTATGTGAGGAAACACTGAAAGAAGTCGAAGACTCAATCTACTTGAAACGCGTCCCCCAGCGCTCCCTACATTGAATACTGGAGACTGCTGAAACCACTGCCTGCAGAGGCACAACTGAAGTGCCCTCGTGCCAGCATGCATGGTTGACCAACAGTATGCAGGAAGTGAACAGACCGAGCAGGCGTAAGACCTTCAGGACTGGAACAGATGCTCCCTCTTGAAACACTGAAATCATAGCCTGAATTACTAGAATCCTCTGAGGAGGCAGGAAGGCACGATTCACAGTAGTGTCCAGCACTGCCCCTATGAACAGGTGGGGCACTAGGTGAGATTTGGGTACATTTATCAAAAAATCCAAGTCGAACAACAGCCGAGCAGTTATTTGCAGATGATGCAGCACCAACTCTGGTGACTTCGCTTTGAGCAGCCAGTCATCCAGATAGGGGAATACCAGAATCCCCGACCTTCTGAGATGTGCCGCAACCACCGCCATCACCTTTGTGAAGACTCGAGGTACGGACGTTAGGCCAAACAGGAGGACCACAAACTGGTAGTGCTGGGACCCAACCATAAAACTGACATACTTCCGATGCGACTTCACGATGGGAATGTGAAAATACGCATGCTGTAAATCAATCAACACCATCCAGTCTTCATGCTGCAGCACCACAAGAATCTGAGCCAGGGTCAGCATCTTGAACTTTTCCTGCTTGAGGTGAAAGCTCAAGACACTGAGGTCCAGGATCGGTCTCAACTGCCCGATCTTTCTGGGGATCAGGAAAAAGTGGGAATAACACCCCTGGTCCCTTTCCTGCTCCGGAACCACCCCAATTGCACCTCTCTGTAACAAGGACAGGACCTCTTGCTGCAGAAGAAGGTCCTCTGAACACCATTCCTGGCAAGGAGGGTAAGGAGGGGGGAACTCCTAGAAAGGAAGGGTGAACCCATGTTCTACAAGATTCAAAACCCAAGGATCTGATGAATCCAGTTTTGTAGAAAATGGGACACCCGGCCTCCTACGGGACCAACATGCTCGAAGATAAGGGATCAAGAGCTGCTTCCCTGCGGAAACAGTGGGGGGAACAGGAGAGGAGGTGGAGGACTGTTGCCGGGCAGTCCCCCACAGATGGCCTCTTCCATCCCCCCTGTAGGACTTGTACAGGGGGTACTTCTGCTGCTACTGTTGCTGCTATTGACAGCCTTGAAATGAAGCCACCTACCCAAATCCACAAAATCTTCTGCAACTATAACCCCTCGGCTTGGACTGCAGGTGAAAGGTTCTCACAGTAGCTATGCTATTCATGAAATGTTGCTTGGCAGAATCCGCTGCTGTCCCAAAGAGCCTAGATCCATCAAAAGGAAGATCCAGCAGAGTGGCCTGCACATCCGGAGAAAACCCTGAACCTCTTAACCAGGCGTTCCTATTGGTGGCCACCGAAGATCCCATCACTCTGTCGACTGAATCCACTGTATTCAGACCCGACTGGATCACCTGATGGGATGAGGCCTGTGTATCAGTCAACACCTCCAGAAAGTGACTTTGAACATCCTCATGCAGCTTAGGAGCCACGTCTTTGACTGTGTCCATCAAAGTGTGGCTATATCGTCCTAATAAGCATGTGACATTAGTAGATTTTAAAGCCATGCTTGCCAAAGTGAACACTTTTTTGCTGACTGCTCCAGAGTTTTGGAATGCCTGTCCCCTGGGGTGAAAGAGAAGGACTCTGCCGACTGTTTGGACGAATATGAAGCCTGAACCGCAAAGCTTTCCAATGAAGGGTGTGAGGTTAAAAAGGCTGGATCTCCGGGAGCAGCTCATAACGTCTTGCTACTGCTCTGGAAACATAAGCTTCTACCACCCTTTCAAAATCGGGTCAGTCAGAGCTACACTGCATGGGAGCAAAGGCTCTGCCACTGAAGAAGGAGTGTGCAAAACCTCTGTCAGAATGTGAGACCTGACCTCTGCTGTGGGCAACTGCAGATCCAAAAGGTCAGCAGCCTTCCTTATAGGTAGCGTCTTGGGTGAAGAAAGTTCCCACTAAGGAAGATTCCAAATCACTGGCCTCCTGAAGACCCTCAAAGTCATTCACAGACTCAAGGAGTTCCACTCCACAGCTTGCTCCTGCTGTTCCTGGAGCTCCTCTTCTTCCAGCAGCCTCTGAGTCTCCCTCCTGGAGTGCATCTTTGGAATCGGCATCGGCGGCGCCAGGCATGGCACCAGTGACATCCGAGGTGGTGTCGAAGGAGGTCCTTCAGTAGCAGCCAGTGGCACCGCACGAAGCCAGGAAGGTGTCGGCCCAAAGGCTAACAGCACTGGAGACACCTGCAGGATCGGCGTCGAGACCCTCGGCATCAAGAGAGGCCATGACAGAGTCATCAGCATGAGGGGCATGGATCAAGCCTGGGCATAATGCTGGGGATGCAAAAAATTATAGGAAAGCGGACCCACGGGACTAGCCGGCATTCCAGATGGGTTAGCCGCTTTGGCAAACATGCCAAACATCGCATTAAGAAAATGCTACAGATCCGCACCTGGACCTGGGAAAGGTGGTCTGGAGCTGCCTGGTCTGGATCCGGCCGAGGCCATGAGGCTGGTTGTGGCAGCGATGCCGGGGACACCAGGTCTTGACGCATTCTATCTGAAAATTTGCGGTTGACTATACAGAAGGGAATCTTCACACTCTCCCTGCCCTGATTGCCACCTGTCAAAATGTTTAGCTAAATCGTTACCCTTCTTCTCATTTACCAATTTGTATGAAGAAGATGTTATCGATTGCCCCCATTGATCAAATCAAGTAACGGGATACGCACCCAAGTAACAGATCTTTTACAAAGGAAGTCCCTGATCTGCAAATATTTGAAAAAATGCTTGTTCTCGATCTCAAAGGCTTTAATAGCCTCTAAGGACATTGTTCTAGTGTCAGATATAAGATCCCCTATACACTGAACTCTTTTATCCAATCAATCTTTAAAAAATGTGTCACAAAATATTTCTAGAGGTAGGGCATTCCTTACAAAGGGGGAATATGAATGTACCTGCCCGATTCCAAACATTTTTCGAACAGGCACTTAACACAACCTTAAATTTGACCCTTTTAAAATAAGCAAAATCTATATGGCGCAAAAAAGTCCCCTAGCCTCTATCCCATAAATTAAATGATAGATCGATATATCCAAACTACCCAAGATTCCCCCATTCAATAATTCCCCTATCAGTTTCAGAGTAATCGCCCAATAATAGATTTGAGAATTGGGTACAGACCACCCTCCCTTATCTCTAGGCAGAGTCATAAGTCTGAGGGTCCTTCTTGGGCGTTTTCCAGCCCATAAAAACCATGAGACATGCTGGTCCAACTTTCGAAACCACAATTTTTTTATCAACAAGGAATTGCTCTAAAGCAATATCAATGTTTTAATTACATTACATAAATATTGATCTCTGATGGAATTACCTAGTGTCTCTATCAAAACAATTTGAAAAAATGCAATCTCAATACCATGATCAGAGTCATATTTAATAAATATGTTTAACTCATACAAGGTTTAACAGTGTAGAATGTTTTGGAGGAGTTTGTGAAGTTACAATTATGTTTGATGACTAGTGCATATTTCTTATAAAAATTAGAAATATATGCAATAGTTGCAATGTTCTATACGAGTTGGCCTTTCGCAGGAAAATTGTAAGTTTTCCAATGCTTTAATGCTGCATACACCCAATTTTCAACATTTTGTATATGGGTGAACATACCTTTTCCTGGCATGCGTTGAAACAAAGGCTAAAGTACTCGCATAAAAAATGTGTGTAAGCTACTAGTGCAGCACAGTTCCAAAGTTCTTGCAAGAAAAAATGCATATCACATTTCAGCGACCATTAATATTCTCAATTTACAAACTATGGGGCTTATTTGCAAGAGGCCTGTGCCTCCGGATGGTCACTTTTTTGATGCTCCAGTGGTGCAGGCCTCTCAATAATATCTAGGCGACAAAAAGCCAACTTGCATGAATTTGCCTACGTTGCCTTACTCTGCCTCGAGAAGGCATTGCATGGGCATTGAGGCAGGTGTTCCCATGCAACACCCATGGATTTTGACACAGAATGAGGAAAATGCCTGTTGGGATTGTTTTTGTGCAGGAAGGCACGCCTTTCTGCACAAAAATAATAAAAAGTAATCCTGTCAACAATGCAGACACCTTTGCACCATGGTGTAAGGGTGCCTGTGTTGGTGTTAGGCACCAAATTGTGACCCAGTGCTGGCTGAAAGGACAGGAATTAACCCTGTCTCATAAATATGGTGTATTCTTGCTCTTTCCAGTTGGCAGAGGGCAGCACAGCAAACGATCTTGTGTCTCTGCCCTACGCCAATTTTTTGTAAAAGAGACCCTATGTTTGAGTATAGGTATCTGTATTATGTGAAGACAATATTCAGGAACCGCAAAAAACGTCCCTTGTGCAATCAACAGGTTATACCTCCAGAGAATGTAGATAAAACCAAATAATTTGGTCAGAATATTCCACTCTCATTGTAGAAATAGTGGAAAATATTCAGTGGTGATTGTTGAAAATAGATACAGGATTCCGTCCACTGGACTCACATAGATGTCTGAAGCTTCGTACACAAGTTCATCGTCTGAAGATCTGCAATTTGATGCACAGGTGCATCATCACTGTATTTATTTATTTAATTATTTGACATGTTTCTTGGGCACAAACATACCTGGAAAACGTTTACTATTTAAAATAGGCAGTCCAAAACAAGTCATGACTTTAATTAGGATACAGTTCAGCTTGAATAAAGCACGAGCAACATCCTGAAGTTTAGAAGAACACCTGCTGTTAACTGGTCTCACCTGCAGGTCAGCTTAAAGCTAGCTGTGTGTGGAAGACCTTTTGTGGCCCATACTAAGAATTTACTGTGATCCTGATTCACAAAGGGTATCCACACTTGTGGAGAAGTCATTGTGGGGGTCTCCACATGAAGGACAGAAACTCAGCAAGGAGATTTCTCATTGCAGAGATTCTGCCCCGAGTGCAGAGACTCCCTTACGACTGTGGGACCTCCGTCACAGGTGTGGAGGCTCTTTGTGAATCAAGCCTTTCAAACTTATAGCCAGCCCACTGTTTCATTGATTACCTTTATTGTCAGTCTTATTTCTTTGCTCTTTTCTCAATACCTTCCCTTGAGGTTCTTGTGTTAGTCCTTCCTCTTGAGCATAATAGTTTGCCTTCCTTTACCATATTGACTGACTGACTTGTATCTCTCTGCTGCTTAAATGTAGGGAATTACTTTATTGGCATTTTGTGTAAACACTCCGTAGGAAATGACCATCTATTATGTTGTTCACCCCCAGAATTTAACCTTGACTGTTTTTGCTAGATGTAGAATTCTGTTATCTTTACCTCTGCTAACCATTGGTAAAGTGCCAGTGCTTCTCATTTCAACATGATCAAATTGAACTACCCCAAATTAGTATATTTTACTTACCTATAAGTCCCTAGTTTAAGGTACATGGTGAATCAAAAGCCTGTAAGTTAAATGTTGCTAGTGGACAGCAGTATTGATTGTGCCACCCACTACAGTGACCGTGCAAACAGAAAATAAACTGTATCAAGCAGGCTGTTCCATGCAAAACCACTGGATTACATTATTACATTTAGCAATGCAACTTCTGGTTAGAAAACAGATAGATATATCATTCACAGACCCCTTTTAATAGTGGTGCAAAATCAAATTTAATGCTAAAATCAAAAAGTGAAGGTAAATTCACTCTTAGGAGATACTTTTTCCACGCTTAAAGCCTCTCGAGGCCCATTTGCAGGAGCTCTAACTGCCAGCTGGCAGCTGAATAGCCCCTAAATGAGTTATACAAACTGCACCTGGAGCAGGACAAATACCTTTGATGTGGAGAGGTATTGTTGTTCCCTTGACAGATTGGCCCATCTATTGTGCCCAGGAAGTTAATCAACTTTAAAGAGCCCTACCCTGTCACTGGCAAATGTTAGCTCTCACCTGGGCATACCTTTCCTTTGTCCCACCCATCCGGTAAGCTCCATTCCCAGTGGGAGAGAAAGTGCCCCAGCACTGGTTTAGAGTGATCATAGAGGAGGGGGTCTCTCATTCCCATGGCCACACCTCTTTGGCAGGCACACAGGCTCTGCACAGGGGAGGAAAGGTTATGTTACCCTGGGAACCTTTACTCTATTGGTTAGGGAGGGGTCACGAGTTTCCTCCACCCTCTAGTTCAGTGGTTTCCAAACTTTTGACTCCTGAGGACCCCCATTGAGTCACCAATGGAAGCCGGGGACCCCCTAGCAATTTGTAGGATTTAAATTTCAAACATTAAAATAGTAATTCAGAAAACAATTAACACACATGTGCACACAAAACAAATACTCAAATTACTAATGATTTTAGGGGCATATTTACAAGCCCGATCCTTCCTGCACATCAACAATCTTTTAAAAAAATGACATTTTGTAACTTCCATGTGTGATACATTAAGCAGCACACATAGAAGTGACAAAATGACATTTCAAGATTGTTTATGTGCAGGAAGGGGGACCTTCCTGTACATCAACAATCTTCCCCTTTAAGTATAGCACCAGCGCAGGGGAAACGCAGGGCTGTACCATATTCTTGTAAATATGGTGCAGCCCTGCGTTTCTGAAATAGTGGAGTGTGTTGTTAAGCCAAGGAGGCTGGTCTGGAGAAGCACAAACTCAAGGAGTGCTGGTCTGGAGAAGCAGAAACTCAGGATTCAGAACATAACACAGTGGTTAGCATTGACTTTAACTATAAAAATGTATTTCCACCCAAATAAACCTTTTTAGAAGCATCAGGATACTGAAAGACTAAGAAAAAAACATAAGTCACTAACTTGTACCTTGCAGTTTGCAAGCAGCTGTTTGATGACAGTTTTTTGGTCACTGTGCTAGATTACGATTGTCACTTATGAACTGCACGTTAACAAAAGAATCTCTCTGACAAAAGCAGTAACCCACTGACCGATGCATATCAAATACTGTTTTTTAAAATGCATGGTACACATTCTTCGCAGTAGGCATATTAACCCTCTGTGCTACATTAGATCAGTCACAGCTGCCACTGGACAAAACTCTCATGTCTCTCCAGCAGGGAAATAAGGGCCCGATGTAGGTAAAACGCATTTACCGATTTTAAAATACCGATCCGTACCGAATCGGTATTTCAAAATCGGAAAATGATATGTAGGAAAAAATCATCGGAAAAATACCGAATCGGTAGCATTCGGTATCGAGAGGCGATACGTACCGAATCGCCAAGTACCGATTCGGTATAGGCCGGGTCGGACACGTCCGAATCGGTAATAAAAAAATGCGAACCAACCGAATCGGTAAACGCCGAATCGGAAATATAAATACGCCCCATGGGCCGAAAGGCCAATAGGAAGGCATTATACATTCCGAATCGGTATTTACCGAACATATTCGGAAAATACCAAATCGGAAAATACCGATTCGGAGAATGCCGTTTTGCCGAGCAGGTTGAGTGACACTGAAGACATCAGCCAATGAGCTGTAAGCACCCTCCCCCACAGGGTGTGGCAACCCAGGCAGGTGCAACTCATCAGAACTTTCTGGAAAGCTGCCTGAGCTGAGCAAACACAGAGAGAGCAGCATTGTGAGCAGGATCCCTGTGAGACATGGATACCAGCACAGAGAGCCAGAAGGCAGCGCGTAAGCGCAATCCGAAATTCAGCACCATGGAGCTGCAAACTTTGGTGGAGGAGGTGGTGAGGGTGCACACCCAGCTATATGGAAGGCTGTCCCTCACTGTCCCGGAGAGCACCAAGAGGAGGCTGTGGATCGACATCGGGGAGAAAGTGAATGCAGTTGGTGTCACCCACAGGAGCCTAGACGACCTCAAGAAGAGGTTTTATGACATCCGAGGCGTGACCAAGCGCAAACTGGCCAACCTGCACAAGCAGGCTGGACTCACTGGAGGAGGAACAAACCGTGCGCCACCCCTCACTCAGCTGGAGGAACTAGTGGCGACCACCATCGAGAGGGCCAGTGTCGTGGGAATTGGGGACCTGGATAGCTCATTCCGAGCTACAGCTACAGGTAAGAAGCATGCGCAACTTGACACACCATACCAGACACCTCCCCTACAGACCCAATGCACAGCCAAACCCCAGGACAGTACTGCTAGCAACAGACATGAGCAATGCATCTTGTGAAATGTACTCAGCAAAAGTACCCAAAAATGCCACAGCAGAAGCATAAGATAAATAACAGTAATACAGCATCAACGTGTTTGTAATGAGATGTGCAATGCTTTAATAGTAGTGACTGGAACACATTAGCACCCACTTGACAAATGCTTCTTTATACCTAGGGGCACCATCAGGCGGGGGAGCAGCATCAGCTCCAGCACCAGCTCCAGCACCAACAGCCAGTGCGGCGGTGGCAAGCACCAGTGCAGCAGCACAGGAGGAGGAGGACAACAGCTGTGCCCTGGCAAATGAGGAGGACACTGGACATTCCCTCACAACTCCACACTCCCCCCGACTGTCTCAGTCTCAGTCGCCCTCATTGGTATTCTCCCCGGAGAACACACCACCACAGAGCCACCCTGCACCTGCCACTTCCCCGGCCCGGAGGAGAATAGTAGCTCCATTAGTCATCATGGAGGGGGCAGCGGGTCAGGCTCCTGCACAAGACCCCGTTACACCAGCGTCACCAGAGCACACACAGCAGGGCAGCAGAGTTCCACGTAGGCCACGTGCAACCAGCAGCCCAATACCAGCACCGGGAGGCAGCGTCTTCGCAGGGCTGGAGACCAGCATGGTCACGATACAGAGGATGCAGGAGAAATCCATCCTGGCCTGCCATTGCCAGTTGCGCCTGCACAACCTGCAGATGGGTGAGATGACACAGGGCTTCAAGACCTTCGTTGACAGCAACAAGGAAATAGCGACATCTATTGGCCGAATGACCACTGCCATCACCCAGCTCTGCAACAGGTTGGATGACCATGAGCTGAGTCGTCGCAGGGATGCACGAGTACAGAACAGGTCACTCAACCGCCTTGCAGCTGCGACTGCCCAGCTATGCCAACGTGGGGCAAACATGGAGGCCAGCCTCACACAGAACATGTCCGAGGTCACTAGGGGCATGGGCCGTATTACAACCGCCATGGAGACACTACTCATCTCCAACACCGTAGTGAATCCCGTCCTGGGCGAGGCTGGGGACAGCAGCAGCCGCAGCAGCCCGGCCAGCGCTGCGCCAGAGCCGCGCCGGAGCAGCAGGCGCTCAGCTGAGGCTGCAGGGCATTCAGAAGGGGGTGAGGCTCATCCTAGTGGGCCTGCTAAGCGCAGCAGAATTTAAGATTGCCACTGCGGGTGAGGCAACCCGGACATTGGACATTCCTACCCCTTCTTGTTTCACTTTTCTTTTGTTGCACATCAGTGCAGTAACGTTGATGCAACATTATTAAATTTAATTTCTGAAAACATACATTGACCTGTTTGTGCATCTGTACTCACTCAGAAATAGTTGTCTGTGATCTCCTGACGCCTGTATCTGCCGTCAGTTGGTGCAGAGACTCCAGCAGGTAGTGGTAGTGGCACAGCATTGTCATCGTCAGGGTCCTCGTAGTCGGATAACTCTACCTCAGTGCCTTTCCTGACTGCAAGGTTGTGCAACATTGCACAGACAGCAATAATCTTGCAGCAGGTGATGGGGGTATATTGCCTTGCACCTCCGCTCTTGTGCAGACATCTGAACCTGCTCTTCCAGATGCCAAAGGTCCTTTCCACTACGTTCCTTGTGCTTTTGTGGGCACGGTTGTACCTCCTTTGGCTGGGTGTTGAGGGGTTGAGGTAAGGGGTGAGAATGAACGAGCGTAGGGCATATGCACTGTCGCCTAGAAGGAGAAGGGGTAACATTACTCACATGCATACATGTACTTCACACTGCAATTTTGGTTATGGGGGTCTGACACTGTGTCTTACCTAGGAGGTATCCTTCGCCAAATTCCCCTGCCATCAGCCGTGCATAAATTCCGCTACTCTGGAAGATATAGGAGTCGTGGGTACTCCCCGGAAACTTTGCAACCAGGTCAGTGATCACACACTTGGCATTGCATATCACTTGCACATTTATGGTGTGCCGTGACTTCCGATTGCGGTATACGTATTCCGTGTCAGCAGGGGGGCAAATCGGTATGTGTGTGCCATCTATGCAGCCAATGATGTGGGGGAATCTTGCCATCTGATAGAATTCAGCTTTTGTCTGTGCCAGTTCTGCATGGGTGGAAGGGAAGGAAATGTAGTGGTCCATCCTCTGGATCATGGCATCAAGGAACTTGTGGAAGAACCTTGACAGGCTGCTCTGGGTCACCCCTCCTGCCACAGCAACTACACTTTGATAGCTGCCAGACGCCAGCAGGTGTAGGCAGCATAGCACCTGCACCTGCACAGGGATTGCGTGTGCCCTTGGGGTGGGGTGCTGCAACAGGGGTTGGAGGTCCCTGATGAGGTCTCTGATGGTGTCTGCCTCCAGCCTGTACCTCTGTAGGATCTCTGGATCTGTCAGCATGCACAGGGTCACCCTCTGCCTGTAGACCTGCTCCTGTCTCAGCCATTCCCTCTCTCTTTCCTGCTGTAGCCGTAGCCGTCTTGCTATGACATAGAAAGCTGCCATGTTGCAAGTAGAACTGCATTTTGGGTCCTTTTTTATAGGTTGCACCTTGTTACCACCTGATTCCAATCCATGGTAATTTCCGACTCTGAAATACCGATTTTGAAGCAAAATCGGTATTTCAGTGCTTACCTACATCTCAATCTTAAGCTTTTCGCATCGAATCGGATTTTCACCGATTCGGAATTTATACCAAATCGGCGATTGTACCGATTCGGAAAGTCACCGAGTCGGTAGGATTCCGAATCGGAAAAAAGTAGGAATCGGAAAAATCTCCGAATAGGTATTCTACCGAATCGGAGATTTTTTCCGATTCCTACTTTTTTCCGATTCGGAATCCTACCGACTCGGTGACTTTCCGAATCGGTAAAATCGCCGATTTCGCCGAATTTCGGCCTCCTACATCCCGTTGTCTCTATTCCGATCGGTAACGGCCGATTTGCAGTGCTTTTAAAACTGCTGTCTGCGGATCCCCTGGGAATGTGTCAGGGAGCCCTGGGGGTGCGCGGACCACAGTTTGGGAAACACTGCTCTAGTTGGTTCCAGGCATACGTGTGACACCCACAGTACACTCCCCAGGACATTACCGGACCTGTGGAGGATCAGAAGAAGACTGAATCTTCTATCTGAGACCTTAGAAGAGCCTAAAAGACTGGATCTGCTCTTCCTTTGTACCCATGACAAAGGAGTGGGCTCCAAGAGTATAAGGCTTACCTTTTCAGGCTACAAGAACACAACACACAACAAGAGGCCTTTCTCTCAACTTCCCAGCTGACCAGTTGGAACTAGACCTGCCCTGGAGCCTGCTGGTTGCTTCTGCTGGAATGGGTCCTGACCTCCAAGTGTTGTTCTTGAGGTTCTGGAAACCTGAGCTGATTGAAATTAACTAATTAGGATAAGTGTCTTACCTTTGATTCCTAAATGCGAGAGGCAAGATACCAGAAGGGAGAGTGAAAGAGTATCAAAAGCTCTGGACAGATCTAACATAATGAGTTCCGCAGTCTCTCCACCATCTCCCACTGACCTCATACTGTCTGCTGCTGCCACCAGAACTGATTCAGTAGTATGCTCACTTCTGAAACCAGTATGAGAGGGGTCTAACAAATCATGAGTATCACTAAGTGTCATAAGAACCTTATTGAGATGTTTTTCGAGAATCTTAGCAGATGTAGGTAGCAATGATATGGTATTGTAATTTGTAAATACCTGCGGGGGGGGGGGTCAAGATTGTATTTTGTAATAAGAAGGATTACTATTGCTTCTTTCCACATCTTACGAAAGTGACGGGCTCTATCACCAGTGATTGGTTACAGAACCAGGAGCCTGAAGCAGAATCTTAGGAGGACAAGAATCAAACTGTGCTATAGTCAGACCAACTAAGTGTGAGTACTTACCTGACCTGGCGATGAGAGTTGTTGGAGAAAAATCCAGCAAGAGTATGGCTAGCCATGTGGGTTGGGGCATGCACCTATTGCTTGAACCCACAATTCGACATAGAGTCAATGAGGAAGCCACGTGCAACCAGCAGCCCAATACCAGCACCGGGAGGCAGCGTCTTCGCAGGGCTGGAGACCAGCATGGTCACGATACAGAGGATGCAGGAGAAATCCATCCTGGCCTGCCATTGCCAGTTGCGCCTGCACAACCTGCAGATGGGTGAGATGACACAGGGCTTCAAGACCTTCGTTGACAGCAACAAGGAAATAGCGACATCTATTGGCCGAATGACCACTGCCATCACCCAGCTCTGCAACAGGTTGGATGACCATGAGCTGAGTCGTCGCAGGGATGCACGAGTACAGAACAGGTCACTCAACCGCCTTGCAGCTGCGACTGCCCAGCTATGCCAACGTGGGGCAAACATGGAGGCCAGCCTCACACAGAACATGTCCGAGGTCACTAGGGGCATGGGCCGTATTACAACCGCCATGGAGACACTACTCATCTCCAACACCGTAGTGAATCCCGTCCTGGGCGAGGCTGGGGACAGCAGCAGCCCGGCCAGCGCTGCGCCAGAGCCGCGCCGGAGCAGCAGGCGCTCAGCTGAGGCTGCAGGGCATTCAGAAGGGGGTGAGGCTCATCCTAGTGGGCCTGCTAAGCGCAGCAGAAAATAAGACTGCCACTGCGGGTGAGGCAACCCGGACATTGGACATTCCTACCCCTTCTTGTTTCACTTTTCTTTTGTTGCACATCAGTGCAGTAACGTTGATGCAACATTATTAAATTTAATTTCTGAAAACATACATTGACCTGTTTGTGCATCTGTACTCACTCAGAAATAGTTGTCTGTGATCTCCTGACGCCTGTATCTGCCGTCAGTTGGTGCAGAGACTCCAGCAGGTAGTGGTAGTGGCACAGCATTGTCATCGTCAGGGTCCTCGTAGTCGGATAACTCTACCTCAGTGCCTTTCCTGACTGCAAGGTTGTGCAACATTGCACAGACAGCAATAATCTTGCAGCAGGTGATGGGGGTATATTGCCTTGCACCTCCGCTCTTGTGCAGACATCTGAACCTGCTCTTCCAGATGCCAAAGGTCCTTTCCACTACGTTCCTTGTGCTTTTGTGGGCACGGTTGTACCTCCTTTGGCTGGGTGTTGAGGGGTTGAGGTAAGGGGTGAGAATGAACGAGCGTAGGGCATATGCACTGTCGCCTAGAAGGAGAAGGGGTAACATTACTCACATGCATACATGTACTTCACACTGCAATTTTGGTTATGGGGGTCTGACACTGTGTCTTACCTAGGAGGTATCCTTCGCCAAATTCCCCTGCCATCAGCCGTGCATAAATTCCGCTACTCTGGAAGATATAGGAGTCGTGGGTACTCCCCGGAAACTTTGCAACCAGGTCAGTGATCACACACTTGGCATTGCATATCACTTGCACATTTATGGTGTGCCGTGACTTCCGATTGCGGTATACGTATTCCGTGTCAGCAGGGGGGCAAATCGGTATGTGTGTGCCATCTATGCAGCCAATGATGTGGGGGAATCTTGCCATCTGATAGAATTCAGCTTTTGTCTGTGCCAGTTCTGCATGGGTGGAAGGGAAGGAAATGTAGTGGTCCATCCTCTGGATCATGGCATCAAGGAACTTGTGGAAGAACCTTGACAGGCTGCTCTGGGTCACCCCTCCTGCCACAGCAACTACACTTTGATAGCTGCCAGACGCCAGCAGGTGTAGGCAGCATAGCACCTGCACCTGCGCAGGGATTGCGTGGGCCCTTGGGGTGGGGTGCTGCAACAGGGGTTGGAGGTCCCTGATGAGGTCTCTGATGGTGTCTGCCTCCAGCCTGTACCTCTGTAGGATCTCTGGATCTGTCAGCATGCACAGGGTCACCTTCTGCCTGTAGACCTGCTCCTGTCTCAGCCATTCCCTCTCTCTTTCCTGCTGTAGCCGTAGCCGTCTTGCTATGACATAGAAAGCTGCCATGTTGCAAGTAGAACTGCATTTTGGGTCCTTTTTTATAGGTTGCACCTTGTTACCACCTGATTCCAATCCATGGTAATTTCCGACTCTGAAATACCGATTTTGAAGCAAAATCGGTATTTCAGTGCTTACCTACATCTCAATCTTAAGCTTTTCGCATCGAATCGGATTTTCACCGATTCGGAATTTATACCAAATCGGCGATTGTACCGATTCGGAAAGTCACCGAGTCGGTAGGATTCCGAATCGGAAAAAAGTAGGAATCGGAAAAATCTCCGAATAGGTATTCTACCGAATCGGAGATTTTTTCCGATTCCTACTTTTTTCCGATTCGGAATCCTACCGACTCGGTGACTTTCCGAATCGGTAAAATCGCCGATTTCGCCGAATTTCGGCCTCCTACATCCCGTTGTCTCTATTCCGATCGGTAACGGCCGATTTGCAGTGCTTTTAAAACTGCTGTCTGCGGATCCCCTGGGAATGTGTCAGGGAGCCCTGGGGGTGCGCGGACCACAGTTTGGGAAACACTGCTCTAGTTGGTTCCAGGCATACGTGTGACACCCACAGTACACTCCCCAGGACATTACCGGACCTGTGGAGGATCAGAAGAAGACTGAATCTTCTATCTGAGACCTTAGAAGAGCCTAAAAGACTGGATCTGCTCTTCCTTTGTACCCATGACAAAGGAGTGGGCTCCAAGAGTATAAGGCTTACCTTTTCAGGCTACAAGAACACAACACACAACAAGAGGCCTTTCTCTCAACTTCCCAGCTGACCAGTTGGAACTAGACCTGCCCTGGAGCCTGCTGGTTGCTTCTGCTGGAATGGGTCCTGACCTCCAAGTGTTGTTCTTGAGGTTCTGGAAACCTGAGCTGATTGAAATTAACTAATTAGGATAAGTGTCTTACCTTTGATTCCTAAATGCGAGAGGCAAGATACCAGAAGGGAGAGTGAAAGAGTATCAAAAGCTCTGGACAGATCTAACATAATGAGTTCCGCAGTCTCTCCACCATCTCCCACTGACCTCATACTGTCTGCTGCTGCCACCAGAACTGATTCAGTAGTATGCTCACTTCTGAAACCAGTATGAGAGGGGTCTAACAAATCATGAGTATCACTAAGTGTCATAAGAACCTTATTGAGATGTTTTTCGAGAATCTTAGCAGATGTAGGTAGCAATGATATGGTATTGTAATTTGTAAATACCTGCGGGGGGGGGGGTCAAGATTGTATTTTGTAATAAGAAGGATTACTATTGCTTCTTTCCACATCTTACGAAAGTGACGGGCTCTATCACCAGTGATTGGTTACAGAACCAGGAGCCTGAAGCAGAATCTTAGGAGGACAAGAATCAAACTGTGCTATAGTCAGACCAACTAAGTGTGAGTACTTACCTGACCTGGCGATGAGAGTTGTTGGAGAAAAATCCAGCAAGAGTATGGCTAGCCATGTGGGTTGGGGCATGCACCTATTGCTTGAACCCACAATTCGACATAGAGTCAATGAGGAAGGAAGTGTCTCAGTAAAGAGATTTTTCAAGGGGGGAAGTAAAATCCCATTATATATTATAGTTAGATTTAAGCAAAAGACGCTGTAAATAAGGACCTGGGGACAAAGCACAATTAGCTCTTGACCCTGGAGGGCAATAAATCTGTAGACCTGGCAAGACATAGGTCTCATAAATGTTAAGATCAAAAGTAAAAGCCTTGCAAAGGGTGTAAGAGAAATAAACAATGTTACCTTGAAATTTGTTCTGGAAGACTACCACAAGTCCACCTATAACTTTATTCATACAATACAGCCTAAGATTGACATATCCTGCTGGAACCTGCTGGAACCGCTTCTTCCCAATCTGGGCCAGAGTGATCTTGAGCCCATGTTTTGGCTACGAAGAGATAGTCCAGATTATGGGATTGTATACATTTCATAAATTCAGTTTAATTTTTCACTAGAGAATGAGTATTGTTGAGATAAAAAGTCAGATCATTTGTAGGATTAGAGTTACTCTACAGATATAATTTATTGTGCCTCCATAACACGAGAAACTCAGGCTGTGTGCTGATACAAAAGTCACAGTTAGAACAAGTAGCATTACTTAAAGTCAAACGCAGTAAAGTTAGGCAGCATTGGGGGCTCTTACCTTCCACTCCTAATTTCAGAAGGTGGTAAGGCAAGAGCAAACCTTGCTCTAAAGATCATGGGGTTGTGGTGCACGGAATACTCCGGGCAAAGACAGGCTTGCCTTTGGTGTGACTATGTCTGACTTAAAAAGCCTGTCTGTGATACGATGCGTCAGCCGAATAACCAACGGGAATCCAGCAACTCTGACTTGGGATCGCAGGCTCCCCTATAAGTCAGGCCTACATGGAAATAAAACAAACTAAAAGAACTGTGAGAACAGAGAAAAGATTTAGGGCCTGATTGCGAGTCTGGCAGTCCATGGACTGCCTCGTTCGTGCCAAGCATAATTCAAGTTTCCTCTCCATCAGAGTTTTCATGGCAGTTCCTCCTCCATTAAAACACTGGCGGAGAGGAAACAAAGGCAGACCTACAGGGCCCTTGTTGCCCTTGGGCCATGGGGTGCATGCAGGGCGTACATGTTGTGCCCCCGGGTGCATGCACCCCAGTATCAGGTGATGTGCCTATGGGTTTGGCGGTACCAAACTCATAATCAGGCGCCATGTAGTAAACGTGGGAGGGACAAGGAGGAGTGACTGGAAAAAGGGCATTATTTACTTCTAAATAGTAGGTGTTTGAGTAGGAGGATGGATGGTTTTAGGGAGGGTTAGGGATGAGATTATGGAGAAGATTATGGAGAGACATGCACCCACCCAGAACATTACTATTCATAAAGTGCACTTCTAAAGTTCCTGCTGCCAAAAAAGTCACAGAACAGTAGTAAATAACTCCAGCTCCGAGCTCCCATACAGAATAATGGTGTTTGGGACCTAAAATGAAACCCCAAAGTAAATAATGTTAAATTAAAGTATTTAAAAATAGGTACACATATAAATAATAATGTAATGTTAAAAACTATCTGAAAATAAAACATATATTATTCATTTATAAGATATTTAATAGCCTTTTTTAAATGTATTAAATCAATGTAACATTAACTTTTATTAAAATGTGTTTTTGCAGTGTAAACTTCAGAAAATATTTGTTTTTTATTTAATATATTTAAATTAATTGAAGATTTAATCCAAAATTAAGTTATGATGATGTAGTCTTTTTTTACTTTGTCCTACATATAAAATACATATATACAAATAATTTACATAAATATTTAACAAAAAATATTTTCACAAATGTATTATGAATAAATATTTTTTTTTACTTTTCCTTATACTTTATCATAGTAAGACTCCACAGTTGTAGTGCAAATCTCCCTTTGGAAAAAAGTATTGTGACATTTTCAAAAGTTTCTATTCAACTCTCATTACTTTTTATGTGTGTTGCAGTAACAATAGTTGCCATGTGTGGCGATGGAGTTACTGTTTCATTTTTTAGCAGCAGTAACTTGCACTCGTAAATTTGGCTCCACCAACTTTCTCTGGCGGGGGGTTGAATAGATATAAGTCAACACTTCAAAGTACCTTTACACTCTGATTTTCTGAATAAACAATAGTAGAGTAGACAACGTGTGTAAATTACTCAGAAAGGTAAACTACTTTTGCGACTAGTCCCGCTACTTTCAAAGAGTTCGAGCACGCCTGGCTGCAGTATTACTGAAGTCTTCTGAGTTATCTGGTATGAAATCAGCATTAACCACAGGAATTTGTGTTTCAACACTCGTTCACGTATTTTGTCCGACATTTTGCAATAGTTTTGACAGATTTCACTAGGAGTTTCCTTGTGAAATATGTGTGGGGAGAAATCTGAACGGTGGAGCTGGAAGCAGAGGTGAGGTAGGTGCGGCAGCACCCCATGACAACTTTTCAAGGAGTTCAGAAGGAATACAGGCAATTAGTAGGCCTGTGATGTGTGTTAATTATGATAATATGTTGCTTGTTCAAAGGCAGACTGTCAAATGTCAGGCATAATCTTCAGACACACTGATATTGTGTTTTTGAACATGTAGAGTTCTATTTTATTTTCATCTTCTGACTGCAATTGTGTAACTGTACTTACTTTTGCTTGGTAATGGAGAGTGTGAAAGGATTGAGATACAAGGTGCTAAATGTTTTCTAACACGTAATTGTAAACATTTTCTTCCTTCTCAATATGAACTTTGCAAGTATTTCAATTACATTATTTGCGTGGGAAATGCAAGTGAACCATATTTCTCGTAATCCTGAAGTGTGATGAAAATAAATATTTTAAAACGTTCCAAACAAATCAAGACAAACCAGTTTTAATTTGAGGGATGCATGACAGTTCAACACTGATTTAATACTTCTCTCTATTTCAAACACCTGGTTTGCATAAAAAATGGATGCCTTTTATAATATAACAGGAAGCCCGAAGCATTATTCGTATATAATGCAATTGTTTTCCTTTCTACCTATTGGTGCTTATTTAGAAGAGTGCACAAGCAGTCAAAAAGTATTGAAATTCATATCTACACACGGGAAACGGCTTTTACAACGAAGCCGTTTCCACGAAATCTTTAACCACGCATGCAGTACAACGCATGCGTGGTTACCACTAATGCCTTTACCACGCATACCTTTACTACGAAGTTTGTAGTAAAGGCATATGTGGTAAAGGTAAAAATAAAAAAGGGGGGTTTGGGGGGGTCTCCCCCCCAAATAAAACAACTCACCAGAAGTCACGTCGGCATCATTGTCGTTTAAGAGAAATCGGAAAAAATGCCGTTTTCTCTTAATGACGTATGACGTCACCACGCAAATAGTCGAGGAAAGGTTTATGCGTGGTAAACGAATTCCGTTGTAACGCATGCGTGGTAAAGGCATGCGTTGCAACGGAATTCGTTGTATCGTCATATATTCCTACACACAGAACTGAGTGTATACAGAGTTTAGAGGTAAAACTGCGTATGTCACACATCACAGGGGTAGAAAATTGTGATTTGAATGTTGCAAAATTTCGTGAAAACTTTGAGCATGTCTGTGAAATTTTGGAAGATTTACTTGACGGTAACCTGCGTGAAACATTGATCGTGATATCTTACTTTTAAAATTCAAATTAGATCATGGCAGTACACTGGAGTCAATAAGGCTCTTTCTTTCGACTGTCACATGACATTTTAATACTCAAATTATCGAATGTCATGTAACATTTGCTTAGTTTAGCATACGTTTCTTTTTTGCCTAGTGGCACACACAAAACAATGCTCCTTTACCACCATCACCAAACCAGTAGTGGTAAATACGTAGGTAAAAATGTGCAAAGCTCAAAGTAATGGTATGGCTACCAATCTTCATTTCTATCTGAAACAAAATAGTGAATCACAGTGTAAGGTTCAACAGAGATTCCACATGACATAGGGATTTTATCTTCTCATTTGGGGGTCATTATAACATGGCGGGGAATGGGAAATAGGGAATAATCAATTTACTGATATATTATCTTCTCTGCACCATTATCAACATCTTTTTCACCTCAGGATCATTTAAGAGATGCCTCTGTCAGCCTTTTCGCTATGTGAAGAAAATGTATTTATCACTGGCGGGTACTATATTTCTCCTAGATATTTGCCACATTACCAGTCTGGGACATACATGCACCTCAGAAATGGCTGTCATGGGGAAGTCAGATCTCATTTGGAGCCTTATTGATGCGGTCTATGTGAGCGCCAGCGAGACACTTTCACTTTTGTGATCTTGGACACTCAACATAGTTTCAGTGTATTCTATGTTATATACTTTTTGACCACTGGTATTTTTCTTTTTCCTCGTGTTAACCACCTGAACTACTGTACTATTAAATTAAACACAGCTGCTGGCTCGCTGAGAGCGAGTCCACTGCTCTAGATTCCATCCTGTGTCTGGTTCTTTGCAGGTTTGCTTAAAAATTATTGCTCACAGTAGGGCTAATAAATATAACAAATCTGTACCTCCATTTTAGAAACAAATGGGTAGCCGTAGCACTATAACTCTTCCACAATCAGAATTATGCTAATGGTGTCCCCTTTACTGGGTACCTTATATGTGCAGATGAGACCTAACGTGCCATGTAGCTAGAGGACAACCTCGTAAACTCTCTCAAGCTATCTCAAGGTCTCTCTCATATTCAAAAGTGGATACACGCTAACTGTCTTCGCCTTAATGTTCTGACATTCTCTCTGCAGTTGAGTGTGGTATGCAAAAATGCACTCTTCCACTCTCGTCAACTGAAGGGAATCTTACCTTTGGTACATTGCTCACAAAAAATAGCATTGATCCGCACAGTGATTATTTTCCACATTGACTACTGTAATGAACACTACACTGGTGTCCACATCACTTCCCATAACACATCCAATGAGTCCAAAGCCAGACTGCCCAACTGCTATACAAGCTCAAATGCCATGATCATGTTAACCCTGATCTCAAATCTCTCCATTGGCTCCCTCTGCAGAAAGTACTGGAACGGAGGTGGCGTCGAAATTATGATGCCACCGCTCGTAACATCTATAGGGCAGCGAGACGAAAGTACCACGCAGGAATAAAATCCGCCAAAAAAACTCACTATCTACAGGCCTTATCCATGGCAGGCCAGGAACAAAAAGCAATCTTCAGGATTGTCAAGGATTTTATGAATCCATCAGCTCTATCCCAGGAGATTCCTCCATCTCAAGATCTCTGCAATGCGATATCTGACTACTTTGATAATAAGATCCTTGCTATCATGAAGACCTTTCCATCAGGAGCAACTGCGACTGTGGATGCTGAACAGATAGCTGAGATGACGACTCCCCCCTGTTTTGAGAAATTCGCTCCAGTATCTCTTGATGAAACTTCCAAGGCTATTCTAGCCTGTAGATCAGGATCCCCCTTTGACCCCTGTCCCCCTGCGGCGTTACATACCTTAGTAGAGATGGTTAACCCTATAATCAATAGGATTATTAACTCCTCTCTAACAACGGCAAACATTCCTAATGATTGGAAGCTTGCAGCTGTCAAGCCTCTCCAAAAAAAGGCACTTGCTGATCCCACCACACTTTCCAACCTGCGCCCTATTTCCCTGCTACCCGTCCTGTTCAAACTGACTGAAAAGTTCGTCAATAGGCAATTGACTAACTTTTTGGAAAAGAATAACATTCTCCAGTCTAATCAGTCAGGATTCCGGTCAGAACATTCTACCGAGTCGGCCCTGCTCTTCACCGCAGAGACTTTACGGGCGGCAATGGACCAGGGAAAGAAGGCTGTCCTTATCCTACTTGACCTGTCGGCAGCTTTCGATACGGTCTCACATAACATCTTAGTGGACCGGTTGGCTGCCGCAGGGGTAGGAGGACAGGTCTTGGCATGGCTTAGGAATTTCCTTAGCAACAGACGCCAAGTCACAGTGCTGGGCCAATATCAGTCTGAGGCTAAAAACGTCAGCTCAGGGGTCCCTCAGGGCGCAAGCCTGAGTCCTGTACTTTTTAATCTGTACATGGTACCCCTAGTGAAACTGATCGCATCATTCTGGATCAGTTCCATTTCATACGCTGATGATACTCAACTCATACTGGTGCTGGATAGGGAGCGGCCGGGTGCTGAGGAAGATCTAAAGGAATGTCTTGCAGCTACTTTTAAATGGATGACCAACAACCACTTAAAGTGCAACGCCGGAAAAACAGAAATTCTACCTGTAGGGAATCACAACCTGTTCTCTCCAAAAATGTGCTGGCCAGCGGAGGCAGAAGCTCCTCCTAATACAATTAAATCTGCCCGGAACCTGGGCATCAAATTCGATGATCAGTTATCTTTTAAACACCAAGCTGTGGCAGTAGCAGGTATGTGCTTCCAGATCATAAAAGCACTGAGGAAATTTTTCGATCTGCTTCCGTTATCTGCGAGGAAAACAGTCGCAGTGGCCTTATTACGTTCTAGGCTGGACTATTGTAACGGGCTATATGCTGGAGTTAATAAAACCGTTCTCCACAAGCTACAAATAGTCCAAAATGCGGCAGCCCGCCTCGTACTGCGCTGGCCTCGTAGGTCCTCAGCCTCAGCAGCACTCAATATTCTTCATTGGCTGCCAATAGGTAAAAGAATTTTGTTTAAAATTCTTTTAATCACCTTCAGGGCATTCCACCAACGAGGACCAAAATATATATGCAACGGGTTTAAAAGATATCATCCGACGCGCTGCCTGAGGTCTGCCAGCCAGAACTTACTCACCCTTCCTCGTTTTAAGCTGGCTACAAAAGGTGGGAAATCCCTCTTTGTATTGGGCGTCAAGGCTTGGAATAAGCTTCCCCCCTCTCTACGCTCCTTTTCTCAAGAAACCTCTTTTAGGAAAGCATTAAAAACTTGAATTTTCTCTTTGCCCGATGCCATGTGTAGGACCTTGGTGTAATTGTGGTGTAGAATGCAGGACATCCTTTTTTCTCCCTCCAACTCTTTCATCTGAGTTGGATGAGCGCCAAGATACTCCTTGGAGTGAAAGTTGTGCGATAGAAATGTCTCTTACATTACATTACATTACAAAAGGACAACATTCTCAACACTGTCTTGCTCACAAGCAAAAAAATAACTAGACTTCAAACTATCTTGACAGACTTTTCATTCCCTGTTAACAATAACAGAGTCTCTGGTCTACCAACAAAAACAGATGACACCATACTAATTCATATATAAAAGAATTGGAGGTTGGACCCTTGTCCATGGAACTCCTTACCTAACCACCTCCAATTGGAAAAGGATCTCTTTAAATTCCAAGAACTATTAAAGGCATACCTTTTCACAGTGATGTTTAGATAAAACCATTTTTCCAGGGACGACATACATAATCTATACCTTAGTCTACCAATCAGAATCGTAATACCAATCCACCCTAGCATTCAGCTTTTACTACTTTGCACCCAAGGCTTTATCATCTTTTAATCCTTTAGCAAATCTATTATCGACTTGGACGGAAGGTCCCCTCGTTTACTCTGGCCCTTTGTAGGTCGATCAAAGTTCAACTTTATGTGCACTCTGTGGCTTCCAACTGTAGTTAGTACTAAATACTCTAAATGAGAAATAAAATAAATATTTGTGCAGCAACAGCAAGTGACCTGACATGTCTTTGCCACAACTTCATTGCTTCGTAGCCTGGAATTCTGTACTAGAAAGAGGGGGTGGACATTATTCTACCTGCCCAAGTAATCCCTAGCACCTTTTACTCAGTTGATGGACATGCAAGACTGGAGTTTTTTTGTAATGGAGTGGAATGATACTCAAACACTGAACCTGCTTCAACCAAGAGTCAAATGAGTTACTTGGGGAGGGTGCGATAGCACCTGGCAATCCAGATGAGAAGACTCATAACACAGTGTCAATTTTTGTTAAAATACTAGTTTTCCAACTGTGCCTACTGGCCATTATATCGTGAGACACAATTATGACCTCATTTTTTCCTACTAAAAAAACGGATGTAATCATCTATTGGCATCTTTTGGCAACATAGGGCCTCATTGAGAGTTTGTCAGACTGACTGCTACATAACATATATCATTAAAGCCCAGTCAAGCTTATCGCAAGTATCATAGATTATAATGCACTCGTAATAAGGCAGATGGAATATCTGTCATATTTCATGCACTAAATCAGACCCTTGCTTGAATTTTGCGGGAGAATGTTGTCTTTATAAATGATAGTACTCATACCACATTTTAATCATATGTTAGTAATATGTTGTCCAGACTGCTGTGATGCATCTCCACTACTTCCACTGAATTAGGTTGGTTTATTTGTCTTATATGGTACTATCAAACCAATATGTCTCTAGTTATGTGATGCTGATGGAAGCGCACCCTTACTCTGAAAATTGTTTCTGAATGTTTCTACTTTGCTTGTAATCCTGATTTAGCCGGTTATTCCTGCTGGGATCCCAACTTGAAATTAAGGCCCACATTTTTATTTAGATTTTATTTCAATTAGGCGATCTCATGTAACCCTGTTTCCATGCTCATAGATATTGAAGAGCCTCATATGAATTTGTTTTACCTGTTTGAACAATAAGCAAAATTTTTTCAATGTATATTGACATCTACGTAAACCAGTGAATTTCAAACCAGGTTCCAATGGGAGCCAATGGAGATGATTTGTCTGATGTGGGCAACCTTTTTCACTTCTGGTATTGACCCACATGTATTACGGCTTGGAGGAGTACAAACTGCTACAAGAGCTACATAAACCGTGGAGAGCTTCTAGTCATAAACCACTGATCTGAACTTCCCCTATAAGAGAAAATGAATTTGCCTTAGCAAAAACATATGAATAGTTGGCAGGCACGTCAATAACATTAGATACATGATTTGAAAAGGTTATGCGTGGGTTCCAGGATAAATCCCAATGGAATACTGGAAGTTGACAAAAAAAAGATGGTACCCCATCTAGAGAAATGACCTTGATTTGAATGTACATATATCTGTATAAAAGAACACAATCGCAGTCTACTGAGGATTCATTTTCAGAATAAAAAAACAATGGCAGCTTTTGATTTACCACAGAGAATGCTTGAACTTTCCAAAGTAGCCAATCTTCTCAAAGGTGAAGAACATCACTTGTTGCAGAATATCATCCATTTGCAGGCATTTAGCGCCATCCAACAGGTTTATCACAAACTCCAGCATCCCAATAAACAGACTTTAAGTGTAGAAAGTATTTTTAACAAACCAACCATTGCCTTCCATAAGTGCAGTCTACACAGTCTGACATGCCTTTTAATCCAGAGAGCATTACCCAGTGGTCTGGTGCTATAGGAAGTCAGTACCCCTGCTGTTACCTTGGCATTTCCCCCTGCTTCATGGGATTTATTGCATCCAGAGGTTCTGGAACAATTTTAAGAGTTGGGTGACTTCTATCAACTCGTAGGAATTGTGAAAAATCCAACTGTTTCTCATAGAAGTATAGCAAACGAGACACGATCATTCAGTAGGAGAGTGGTAAAGGTGTCTGTAGCCAGTGGTGAAGTGTGGAGTACATTTTGTGATAGCACAGTGCCATTCACTTACAGCACATTTTCACTATTAATATGTGCAAAATGTGCATGGCATGCACTTTGACTGATTAAACAAATGTAGAGAGCAGAAACTATAATATGTGGAAAATGTGTTTCTGCAGATATATATCATTTGCACCTCACCAAATAAAGTGTCTTGATTTGTTTTGATCCTATTGCAACCTTAGTTTCCATCACTCTTGCAAAATTTACAAATGCTTTATTTGTGCTTTGCTAACTGAAGATATATTTTGTAATATTTGCACTGTTCATTTACTAGAATGTTAATTTTGTTTGGTTTGAAAATTCAAACTGACTTCCTGCAGCCTTTTCTTTCACATCTTTGTACCACAGCAATATTGTAGTCAGAGAAAGAAAGGTAAATACCAATGCCATGCTAAAAGACCTCTGTCTTTCAACGCACAGCAAATTGACAACATTTAAACAGCAATGCCAATAAGTCAGGCTTATGAATGACAGTGCCTTTGCTATGACTGATGGGTGTAGACACTGAATCGGTCACACATTTTTGCACTAACGCATCCATTCATCAGTATATGTAAGCCACCTCAAAGGTAGGCCCTAAACAGCCCATAGGGTGCAAAAGGTTGGACATGACTTTTTAAATTTTACATTCTCAGGTAGTAAAAACCTGCTAAATTAGTTTTTCACTGGTGTGAGGCCTACCTCTCCCATAAGCTCACATTGGATTAACTTATTACATTTAATATGTGATACCTTTTGTTTAGGAACTGTCGGAATGTCATGTTTGGTGTCTAAATAATAGTAATTATAAATCCTTGTTACTGGTAAAGTCAGATTGTAAGTCACAATTCTGAAAATTCTACTTTTAGAAAGTTGGCATTTTCTAGTACTAAAAATGTAGTGCATGCAGCCTGTATGTTGCACTCCATGACTCTAGTTAGCATTGCAGTTTGCCTTAGTGTATTCCTTCCAGTCAGTGACACAAAAGGTGACAAGTGGTTGGCAGGATGGGCCATCTTGCCAGGATGGGAGGGGCAGAGGTGTATGCACAGAGCCACTACATTTGGAGGAGCTGCCACGGCACACTCACAAAGGTTTTCACACTAGCCTTTTGTCACTACAGACTTCCTGAGAACAGGGCAGGAAGAAAAGATATTCCAGAACCATCTGTAGTGGGAAAACACCAGAAGTTTCTTTTACTTCAAAGCTGGTACCAGGTACAAAAAAGGGAACTCTTCAGTTCACTCCTGGACCTGCAAGGACACTCAGAAGTCCTGACCTACACTACAGAGAACTGCCATGCTGCTTTCTGATCTCTATTTTGTCTCTTGTTGCTTGTTTCTGATCTCTATTGTGCCTCGTGCTGCTCTTTACTCACCTCTTTTTGCCTCTTTCTCCTTGTTGCTGATCTCTATTTTGCCTCTTTCTGCTCGTTGCTGGCCTCTATTTTCCCTTCTTCTGCTAATTTCTGTCCTTTTGCTTTACCTCTTTCTGCTCATTTCTGACGTTTATTCTGCCTCTTTCTGCTAGTTTCTGACCAATATTTTGCCTTTTTCTGCTCTTTTCTGAACCTTTATTCTGCCTCTTTATGCTTGTTCCCCACTTTTACCTTTCCTATTTCTGCTTATTGCTGACCTTTATTCAACATCTTTATGCTAGTTTCTGACCTTTATTTTCTCGTTGCTGATCTTTGTTTTGCTTCTTCCTGCTCGTTTCTGGTCTTTATTATTCCTCTTTCTGCTTACTTCTCACCTTTACCTTGCCTCTTTCTGCTAGTTGCTGACCTTTATTCTGCCTCTTTCTGCTACTTTCTGACCTTTATTCTGCCTCTTGCTGCTTGTTTCTGAGCTCTATTTTGCCTCCTTCTGCTCACTTCTGACCTTTGCTCTGCTTTTTTCTATTCACTTCTCACCTTTATTCTGCCTCTTTCTGCTTGTTTTTGACTTATATTGTGCTTCCTCCTGCTAATTTTTCACCTTTATTCTGCTCATTTCTGACTTTATTCTGCCTCTTTCTGCTCATTTCTCGCATTTATCTTGCCTCTTTCTGACATTTAATCTCCCTCCTTTTGCTCATTCCTAACCTTTATTTTACCCTTTTCTGCTCTGCCCCGGGTCTACAGGGGGAACCTTAATGCCCCTGCGGTCCCAGCCGGCTCTACGTCTTATGTGTGAGCCGGCATTGCTGTTGCACAAAGAGAGCTGCTTGAAAGGCAGCTCCTTCCATGCAGGATTAATCTATTTAATTTAAAACCTGGGTGGTGATGGTCCACAGGGCCATGTATGGCTCCAAGAGGGAGACCACGGGGCCCCCTACTTTCTTGTGCACGGGCTGCCACAGAGAGGTGGCGCTGCCCAGTGTCAAGATAGTCCCAGGAGGGGGCCACGCTGCCCCTCACCCATTCTTGTCAAAATCTTTTTGGCCCCAAGAAGGTGGTGGTCCATGGGGTCTCCCCATTTTCTCCCCTGGGGAGGTGTTGGGGGATTGGGGATGTCCACGTGGCTCCCCAAACAATATGTGATTGCCCCGGACAGTTAGTGGTCCTCCGGGCTCAACGAGTCTAAGAAACAGGCCCACCTTTTAAAAAAAAAATTCCAACAGAACCTGGCCCACCTGGCGGTCTTTTTGAAAATGAGTGTGGGAGCCCGCACATGTTTTTTATTTATTTTATGCCACAAATTGTCAGCACTGAAAAAAATGGGTATATGCTGTGGAGGAGGTTCCAGAGGGGCCTCAAGACCAAATCTTGGATGTCAGGGTATTCCTACCCTGACCCCTTTCTTTTTAAATGTTTTTGAGGGATTTGGCCTATGCCGAGTCCCAAGATGGCTGCCAACACTTCCAGCTTGAAGCATTGGCTGCCAATCAGAGTTCTGCATTTCCCTGCAGAAGCTTGTTATTTTTCAAGAAGTTATCATGGCCACAGATATCACTAACTCTGCTATCTTAAATTTCTCAACATCTACTGAATGGATTTAAACCAAATGACAAAAAGCACAATATGCATAACCAAATATACCGTTCTGCCAAATTTGGTGTAATTATGTCAAGTGGTTCGAGCTGCAGGCATGTCCACAGGTCCTATAGGAATTAACATGGGAAAACACACTATTTTGATACCCCATTTTCTATGCCCTCACTTGATGGATCATCCCACAACTTCCCATGCACAACAAGACCCACTATAGCACATTTTCAGGAATATTTTGTTAAGATTTGTCAAACGGCACCAAAGATATAGGCAAGCAAAAATGCCTTTTCCTTGGGAACATGGTCCTATATATGTATATTCACTGAAAAAAACTAAGGTTACAGAGATATTCAGATTTCATTTGTACATCATTCATGACATGGTCAGTGACCTCATGTCAAAGACTAAAAGTGAACTCTTACCACGTCTTGCACAGGAGTAGGTAGTTGCCTTTTTCCCAACTCCACCTAGAGGATACTCAGAGTCAGTTATATAACTTGACCCTCAAGGACCCCCAAGGGGGAAGGGGGAATTTCATAAAATACCAGACAAGAAGAGACTGCTCTGGATCTATTATTTCTGCTTCTCTTGTCTTTACTGCCGTATGACTGAAGCCTCGAAGTCCTAATGCACCAAGAGAAACACAAGAGTTAAATCAATCCTATTATCCTTTCTCCAGCCTATTCCAATTGCATTACAACCTATTCTTACCTAGTATTCCACAGACTAGTGCTACTCTCCTATTCTTTATCTGTATTTTCTTTTAGGAACGTTACTCCCAGAGGTTTATTATCTGTAAATACATATATGTTAGACTCTGATCTTTTCCGTAACTTTTATGCTGTCTCTTTCCTCTCAAATCTTATCTTCTCTAGGAAATGGTAGATCCTAACTGTAAGTCCTTTTTGTCAGATTTTCTAATATCCTTGAGTGTATTTCTAGTCACTATTTATTATTTATTCTAACTTCTTCTTTTATTTTTCCTCCAGGTTTTTTTTCCTCTAAATTCTGGCGTTCTGAGATAACTAGATTGGTAAGTATTAACCATGTATTTGTAAACGTTTGTTCTCTGAATTACTCAGTCAGATAAGCTTTATTCGATTTTTTGTTTAAAAATCATAAAAGCATCAACAATACATAAATAAAAACTGTAAACATTTCATTTCATAGGCACAATAAAAGATCATTACAGGATTATTAAAACAAGATCAATATGTAGGGGTTTTGTTAGCAATAAAACAACGCTAAAACAATA
This sequence comes from Lissotriton helveticus, assembly GCF_964261635.1. Classification (NCBI taxonomy): domain Eukaryota; kingdom Metazoa; phylum Chordata; class Amphibia; order Caudata; family Salamandridae; genus Lissotriton; species Lissotriton helveticus. Next base: position 1,354,768,166 of record NC_136069.1, on the reverse strand, counting down.
AACTAATGAATTACAGACTACCCTATCAGTTTAACTCAAACTTATGGGTGGCCACTTAATGGTGGAGTCTTAAAAATACAATTTTTGGTCCAAAGTTCAATAACCATTAAAGGCTAAAAAGTTGGTTCTATGTAATATATGGGGAGCTCGGGTAGAAATCGTACAAATCCAAAATACGAATGGTGCCTTGTCTTTCTTTGGGGGTGCAAAATCGTAAAAAGGGGGCAACATTCCTGTTTTTAAATTTGATTAGTACCAGGTCCCCAGCGATGTTTTTGGGCAGCGTCCCTAACCATCCCACCCTCCTGACACTCAAGATACCACCGTCTAACTCAGGTGGCAAGGGTCTATTGTTTTTTAGCCAAAAAATGGATTTATTTAGCAGGTCCTGCTGGGATTCGCGTGTTCCCTGGATGAGGGCAGGAACCCCAGAGAGGACAGACACATACGGGGCGGCCTCAGGGGGCAGGTTGATACGTGGCATTATTACCAAAGCGGATCTAGCCACTGTATGAGTTTTTGATGCATGTTTTAAGATTACTTTGGGGCCTGTTGGAGTAGGTGTACAGGGAGGCTGTATTTGAGTGACACCGTTACCAGACTTATACTTTTCGGGGGCAATGGGAGGGTTAGGGCAGACGGATGTGGCCATTATATTAGATGAAGGAGAATACTTTCTGATTACTGTCTCAATGTTAATCAGCCTTTCCCCTAAATCGTTGATTTTTGTGACCAAGGGAGAGATGACAGCTAACAGCAGTTGCTCAATTTGAGCCACTAAAGTCAATTTGGGAGACAAGAGAGGGTTCTCTAATTTGTCAGCGGCCGGGTCCTCCATAATTGCTGTTGGGTTAACGGGAGATAATATTGCGCTGGTGCACAGATTTTGTGTACTAATATTGTTCCCATTGTCAATTTCGCTGTCGTGCTTCCCTCTATTGTTGGAACCCAGGGGCGCAGCATTTACTTGGTTGTAGTCTTTATTTATAGAAGGAGCAAGGACCCGTGGGGAGCCATTAGACTTATCACAAAACATGCCCACAGTAGGGGAGGTTATAGCATCAGGGACGTACTTTGTGCCACACAGGGCGTTGAGCTCTTCCCAAATGGACATAGTGTTTATGATACGCTAGAAAGGTCAATAATATTGCAGCACAATACCTCCTTCTGTGATGAAGTCAAGTGGGGTGGCCCGTCCCGTCCTCCTTGTGCCTCTGAGGGCCACAGAGGGCCCGCCCTTTGCCCGGGCTTAGCCCCGGGCGCCGACCCGCGCGCGATCCCGCGACGCGGGGGCTCGCGCTGTCCTTAAGCGCACCTCTGGGAGCGGGACAGGAAACACGCCTTCCTAGGCGCTAGTGGTGCTGGGGGATGTAGTCCCCGATCTGCCGCCTCGCCGTGATTGTTTGGGCAGCAGGGAGCCTGGTGAGTGTTGCTGCAGAGCAGCGCTGAGGCTGCGGTGGTCGGGAGCCCAGAGAAAAGAATACCTCCCAGGTCAGTGTCAGCCCGTAGTCCCCCGCTCCCCCGGGGCTCGCGCTGTCCTTAAGCGCACCTCCGGGAGCGGGACAGAAAACACGCCTTCCTAGGCGCAAGTGGTGCTGGGGGATGTAGTCCCCGATCTGCCGCCTCGCCGTGATTGTTTGGGCAGCAGGGAGCCTGGTGAGTGTTGCTGCAGAGCAGCGCTGAGGCTGCGGTGGTCGGGAGCCCAGAGAAAAGAATACCTCCCAGGTCAGTGTCAGAATTACGCTTTATTCAGTAAGTTATAATGTCTCTCTTCACTTCTCATAACATGCGCTCATTTGTTATTCATGTACAGCGTTCACTTATCTGTTTTAATCTCTTCTTCCTCAGGTTCTGTAGCTGTCCCACTGGACCTCCTCGCGAAAACTCTCTGTAGCATGAGGTAAGCCTGGACTCCAACTGCTCCTCTTGGAAAAGAAACTCGATCTCAGGGTCAATAATTGGGCTATGAGGGAACCAGCAGGGAAGAAATGAAATTCGGGGTAGTCCGACTTTAAATATGGACAAGGGATACGCGACGCAAGGGGGAATGAGGGGGACAGAATATAGGCCACGAATCAGGAGCTCAAAACAACACGACTGTCTCTCCTTTTACTTCAGGTGAAGTGCACATTAGATTTACAGCGTGTGCTTCACCTTAACACAGACACCTGTAGAAACGTGCATCAACTAGACCGCTGACTCGCGTTGCGAGTCGGCGGCCATCTTACAGTTCCGCTCTTGAATTGGAGATTTCCAGCAGCGGCCAAATATTGAATTTCTCCCCTTGGCCTGGCAGATCTTGGTTTTAAGAGCACACACAGCATTAGTATGTCCAGTGGCAATTTTGGGAGACCTGACAGTACCCCCCCAACAAAGGAGGTCCTTTCCCTTTTGGGTTTATTGGAAACCATGTATGAAAAGACTTCACCAACTGGGGAGCATGAACATCTAAAGCCACCTCCCACGATCGTTCTTCTGGACCATAGCCTCTCCAGTCAAACCAAGTAATACAGTTTTCCCTTCAATAATTTAGAGTCTAAAATTTATTTCACTTCGAATTCTGCTCCAGACTCCAATTGGATGGGTTTTGGTGGTGAGTTTTTTCGCAGCTCAGGTGATGTCTTTTTCAATAAAGACACAGGGAAAACTAGATGGATTTTCAATTTAGCAGGCAATTTCAAGCGATAGGTTACCGGATTTATCTGCCTTTCAATCGAATAAGGACCTATATATCTAGGTAGGAATTTCAGTATTACATTTTTTGTGCTTAACCATACTTCTTCTCCTTATTTAAACTGGGACCTTTCTCTCCTCTTTTTATGAGCATACATTTTATATTTCTTTTTAGCTAGTTCTAGATTCTGAGAGGCGTCTTGCTGAACTTCTTTTAAATGAGTAACTAGCTCTTGAACTGCTGGGATGGAAATGTCAGTGTGTTTTACAGTAGAGTTTGGGTGTCTGCCATAATTCAGGTAAAAGGGGGAGTAACCAGTTGAGGCATTCCTAGCATTATTGTGTGCGAACTCTGCAGCCCACAAATAATCTGACCAGTCTCCACCCTGTTTTAGTAGAAACAATCTTAAATACTGCTCTAATTCTTGGTTGACTCTCTCGGTTTGTCCATCGGTTTCAGGATGATAGCTAGTGGAATATCTAGCCTCTATTCCCAAAACGTTCAGAAAGGCCTTCCAAAAGTGGGACAGAAACTGATAACCCTTGTCTGAAATTACTACCTTGGGGATTCCATGTCCCTTGTCTACATGAGAACTGAAATGATTTGCTAACTGCTTGAAAGTTGGTACCCCTTTTAAAGCCAGAAAGTGTGCCTTCTTAGTAAATGCATCCACCACCACCCATATTGTATCATAACCTTGACTAGAGGGTAGATCAACCCTTAAGTCCATCGTGATTGTGTGCCATGGACCTGGAGGGGTGGGAATGGGTTGCAACAGCCCTTTAGGAGCCTGCCGTTCTGATTTTCCCTGAGCACAGATCTCACATGATTTTACACAATTGTCTATATCAGTGGTCATGCGCGCCCACCAGTAGTGTCTTTTAACTAATTCTTTGGTCTTAGCCTCTCCTTTATGACCGGCCAACAAGTTATCATGGCACTCATGAAGCACTTGATTTTGCAATTCTTTGGTTGGTATGTACAGTGCTCCTTTGTGGTAAGGTAATTGAAGCTTGATTTCTCTGCCTTCTTCTCCTTTCACCCATTCTTGTATGTCTTCTAGACTCATGACTTGAGCGATCTGTTCACTGAAGGTAACTGGGGTAGTGGCACAGACTATCCTAGAATTGGGTATGATGTTTTGATTTTCTTCCAAAGATCTTTGATCCTCAGTTCCTATTCTAGATAAGGTATCCGACTTTCCATTTTGCGTTCCAGGTCTGTAAGTGATCACAAAATCATATTCAGCAAAATATAAAGACCACCGGAGTTGTCTTGGCAGTAGTGTCTTAGCTGATTTCAAATTTTTTAAATTTCGATGATCGGGAAAGACCGTCACTTGGTGTCTGGCCCCTATAAGATAATGGCACCACTCCTTGAGAGCGTCTTTCATAGCAATCAATTCCTTTTCGGTAATGGTGTAGTTCTGTTCCGCTGGCGATAATATTCTCGACCTGTAGGCCACTGGGTGTAGTTGACCAGTCTCCTTGTGCCTTTGAGATAGTGCGCCACCTATTGCCTGGTATCCGCCTCCACATAGAATGGCACCGAAGGATCGGCATGCAAAAGTACTGGAACTGAAGAAAAACTTTCTTTCAACATTTTAAAGACCTCTTCCGCTTCCTTTGTCCACTCAAAATGAACACCTTTTCTTAGCAACTTGGTAAGAGGTAGAACATTCCTGGAGAATTCCTCAATGAACCTCCTGTAAAAATTTACAAAACCATTAAAACTTTGCACCTCTTTTACGCTGGTGGGGGATTTCCAATCTACCACGGCCTGGATTTTGCAGTCATCCATATTCACTCCAGTCGGGGAAAGGATAAGTCCCAAAAATTCCCCCTTGCAAACGTTAAAGGTGCATTTTTCCAGTTTGACAAATAACCGATTCTCTCTAAGTTTTTGCAAGACTCCTCTCACTTGTTCTTGATGTTTGTTTGTATCATCGGAGTAAATTAGGATATCATTGATGTAGACAATTGCACACTGTTCAATAAATTCCCTCAGAATGTCGTTAATAAAGTTCTGAAAAGCCACTGGGGCATTGCACAGACCATAGGGCATTACCTGGTATTCGAATAATCCGAATTTCGTCCGGAAAGCAATTTTCCATTCGTCGCCCTCCTTCATCCTGATTAGATAATAGGCTTCCCTCAAGTCCAACTTGGTGTATATTTGGGCTCTTTTGACCTGGTCCAATAAAACGGAAATGAGAGGAAGTGGATAACAATTTTTTTTTGTAATCTTGTTTATAGCGCGATAATCTATGCAAGTTTGCAGATCACCTTCTTTCTATGGTATGAAAAAACAGAGGCGAAGACACCGGGGATTTGGACGGGCAGGTGAAACCATTTGCCAAATACTTATCCAAGTATTCCTTAAAGGTGCTGATGTTCTTTTTCCATTAGGGCATAGACTCGACTGCAGGGTAGGTTGGCACCAGATTCCAGATCGATTGTACAATCAAAGTCACGATGAGGAAGTAATTGTTCTGCCTCCTTTTGATTGAAAACGTCTTCGAAGTCTTGATATTCCTGAGGTATTTCTTGTAAATTGATTACGCACACCGACGCTTCCATCATACACAACGAGTGAGCCCAATTATTCTCATAATTCTTTTCTGTTCTTCCCAAACAATTTTCCTTGCAGTAATCCGAATTCATTGCAATTGTTCTGGCGCTCCAATCAATGGTGGGGTTGTGTTCGGTCAACCACGGTAGTCCTAGAATGAGTTGAAATTGGGGTGCATCAATCAAATTGAACTGGAGGATTTCTTTGTGTCCGTCGTTAGATATCATCTGCAAAGGTTCGGTATGGCTCACAATTGGTCCAGACGAAAGGTTTGTGCCGTCCACTGCTCTCACTGCTCTCACTGGTTCACTTTTAGTTTTAGTGATGGCCTTTAATCCAACCTTTGCTGCAACCTTGAGATCACAAAAGTTTCCAGTGGCCCCAGAATCCACCATAACAGACACATCCGTAAGGATTACTTCTCGGAATTTTATTACCATAGACAGAACTAAATGAGGCGAGGAAGACTGAAGCGTATTTGCCAGCTGGTGTTCTTTTGGAGTTGATTCTTGATTAGCATCCACCGGTCCAACTCCTTCTACAGGTGGTGCAGCGAGTTTTCCTTCGGCTTGAACAAAGTCTTAGGTTTCTTTGGACAACCTCTCACAAAGTGTCCGTTCGAACCGCAATACATGCATAGATTTCCAGCTCTTCTCTTTTCCTTTTCTTCTTTAGTCAGTGGGCCTCTAATGGTCCCGATTTGCATCAGCTCAGAGTAAGCTTGTCCCCTCGCTGTTCGGTTATAGTCAGATCGGGCTCTATCGAACCTAGGCACAGTGGGCTTAAAATCTTTTCTTTTTTCACCTTTCCTTTCTCCTTGACGGAAATCAATTTCTAATACTAAATTCACTGATTCGGATATTTCTGTTGGTCGGTAAGTTATTTGTGCTAGCATATCCTTCAGTTCGTCTCGTAATCCACGATAGAAGACTGCTGCTCTTTTACTTTCTGGCCAATTGGTTTCTACAACCAGCTTATTAAATTGAGCTAAGTAAGCTACTAAGTCCTGGTTGCCTTGTCGTAGTTCTAGTAATTCATTGTCCACTGCTTGCAATATTCTTCTCCTTTCAAATATTCAAAGAAATTCTTTCTTCAACTCATCATAGTTCTGTAGAATTGGATCATCTGTGGAAACTAAGGACATCGACCACGATGCTGCATCACCACTTAGATAAGACAGGGCAAATGCCACTCTTGACAGCGCATCTGGGAAAATAGAAGGGCGGCACATAAAGTGAAGAGAACATTGTTTGAGAAATATTTGGGACTTTTGGGGGTCCCCACTAAATCGTTCGGGAGGTGGAATAACCGGAGATAGAGAATGTATAACCTGTGTTGTTAGTCTATTTGAACCTTCAACAGTTGTTCCTAAATTCTTTCTCCCTACGTTAAATGGTAGTCCTACTCTTTGAGCCAACTCTGCTGTTTCTTTTCTGGATTTAACCACTTCCTGTTTAAGATTCTGGTTTTCCTCTCTAACAGCTATCAGTTCCTTATGTATGGCCACTAAAACTGTTCCCAAGGTTTGCAGGTTCATACCCTCTGCCATCCTGCTCGGGTGCAGTTAAACTACGTGGGCACTTCACTCTGTCAAAGACTAAAAGTGAACTCTTACCACGTCTTGCACAGGAGCAGGTAGTTGCCTTTTTCCCAACTCCACCTAGAGGATACTCAGAGTCTGTTATATAACTTGACCCTCAAGGACCCCCCAGGGGGAAGGGGGAATTTCATAAAATAACAAACAAGAAGAGACTGCTCTGGATCTATTATTTCTGCTTCTCTTGTCTTTACTGCTGTATGACTGAAGCCTCGAAGTCCTAATGCACCAAGAGAAACACAAGAGTTAAATCAATCCTATTATCCTTTCTCCAGTCTATTCCAATTGCATTACAACCTATTCTTACCTAGTATTCCACAGACTAGTGCTACTCTCCTTTTCTTTATCTGTATTTTCTTTTAGGAACCTTACTCCCAGAGGTTTATTATCTGTAAATACATATATGTTAGACTCTGATCTTTTCTTTCTGTAACTTTTATGCTGTTTCTTTCCTCTCAAATCTTACCTTCTCTAGGAAATGGTAGCTCCTAACTGTAAGTCCTTTTTGTCAGATTTTCTAATATCCTTGAGTGTATTTCTTGTCACTATTTATTATTTATTCTAACTTCTTCTTTTATTTTTTCTCCAGGTTTTTTTTTCCTCTAAATTCTGGCGTTCTGAGATAACTAGATTGGTAAGTATTAACCATGTATTTGTAAATGTTTTTTCTCTGAATTACTCTTTATTCAGTAAGTTATATTGTCTCTCTTAACTATTCATAACATGCGCTCATTTGTTATTCATGTACAGCGTTCACTTATCTGTTTTAATCTCTTCTTCCTCAGGTTCTGTAGCTGTCCCACGGGAGATCCTCGCGACGACTCTCTGTAGCGTGAGGTAAGCCTGGACTCCAAATGCTCCTCTGGAAAAAAAACTCGATCACAGGGTCAAGAATTGGGCTATGAGGGAACCAGCGAGGAAGAAATGAAATTCGGGGACGTCTGACTTTAAATACGGACAAGGGATATGCGATGCAAGGGGGAATGAGGGGAACAGAATATTAGCCCAAGGATCAGGAGCTCAAAACAACACGACTGTCTCTCCTTTTACCTCAGGTGAAATGCACATTAGATTTACCACACGCGCTTCACCTTAACACAGACACCTGTAGAAACGAGCATCAACTAGACCGCTGACTCGCGTTGCGAGTCGGCGGCCATCTTACAGTTCCGTTCTTGAATTAGAGATTTCCAGCAGCTGCCAAATATTGAATTTCTCCCCTTGGCCTGGAGGATCTTGGTTTTAAGAGCACACACAGCATTAGTATGTCCAGTGGCAATTTTGGGAGACCTGACACCTAACTGATGACATCATTCATGACATCTCAAATGATATCACTGATGACAACACTCATTACATTATCCAGTTAGTGTAAGTGTTTTCTAAAAGTTTATGAGTGTTAAACATATATAGTAACCTAATACAAACATTAGCCTAATTTACTAGTTGTACTCCTAATTAGTGATACTGTTTCTAATACACGTCATCTGAGTGACACTGTGGCTGTCTATACCAGCTTGGTAGTGGGTGTCTGAGTGGCTGTATGGACCTGTGAGTGGGTTTGTGAGTGGCTGTATGTCTCAATAAGTTGGTTTGTCAGTAGCTGTGGGTGAGTGAGTGGCTGTATTGGTGGATGAGTGTGTGTGAATGGCTCGATGGTAAGTGGATGGATGAGAACGTGAGTGGCGGCCTGACTGGGTACATGGGTAAGTGAGTGGGTGTGTGAGTGGCTATTTGGAGAGTAAGTGTCTGTGTGAATGGCTGCATGGATGAGTGAGCAGGCGTGTGAGTGCTTGTGTGAATGGGTGTGTAAGTGGCTATGTGAGTGTATGAGTGCTTGCATGGGTGAGAAGAGGCTGTTTTGAAAGGCTGTATGGATGAGTGAGTAAGTGTGTTGCTGACTTCAGCCAAGGAGTGTTTACACCCATCTTGAGACTCGGGTAATACCCTGACCCCATAAAGTTAGTCCTAGGGTCCCATAGGGACCCTGACAGGCCAAATAAGTATTCAAAAAATAAAATACAGTGAAATCACCATATTCACCAATTCATGGGGAAAATAAAAAAAGGCTCTGGCTTCTGCGCTTGTTTTTAATCAATCCCTCATGTGGGCCAGGTCCTGGGGCATACCTTAAAAATAGGAGAAGGAGCATGGGGCCCCCCTCCTATTGCCACCTCCCCTTGGCACTGCTTATAATGTATGTGGGTGGGCCAACTCACCTCTTCCACACTCCAGGGGTCTGCCACCACCCAGGGTATAAGTAATTATATGATTGCGGGGCCGTGCATGGCCCATTGCAGCCCCAGGGACTGTCACCTCCATGTGGCAATTGATTGAATTTAAACAGGGGCCACATAGTCCCCCTGCACCCTCCCTGCAGCCCCAGGAGTCACCACCCCCAGGGCTAACAAATATGAATGTAGGGCGTCTGTCGCAGACTCCTGGCCCTTGGGACCACCAACTCCCTGGGGCTTAGGTGAACAATGTGTGACCCTGCTTGTGAAGCCACTAATGGCCCTAGGGACCAACACCCCTCACTGCTATCTCCTGCTACCTCCTGTGGTACCCAGCAACAGAAGGTAGCTGTATGCTTTTGCTTGGTGGCAGCTGACCACTCCCACCAAGCAAAAGCAAAAATAATTCTTCTGCAAGCCAGAGCTGTCAAACAGCTCCAACTTGCAGAAAGCAGAGTTTTAATGTGTTTCTTTGCATGCAAATATGCACCCAGTGAAACAGATGAAAACATTGCTCTGACAGACAGAATGTTGCCTTTCAGCAACCCCATGCATGTCACAGCAATGCCAGCTGCCGTAGGAGGCGGGGAGCCGACAGGGACCACAGGGGAACCTTAAGGCCAACATAGATCACTGGGTGACCAAGCGACACCCAGAATAAAGACCCTGGACCCAGGGAAATGGGGTCCCCTGGGCTGTAATCAGGCCAAGGAGGGGGCCATATGGCCCCTCTCCCCTAATAACAATGAATAAAAAAATGCAAAAGGTGGGACACAGCGGGATTGCTGAGAGCTTATAGGAGGCCCGCCCCCTTTCTCCACCACACTGCGAACAAGCCCCTTGGCCCACCACTTCTTGGAGGATGAAGTCCCCTTGGATGCTGAGGTTCCTTGGGGCCAAGAACCTCTCCTGTTACCTCCAGTAATTCTCTCCTAGCGGGATTGCTGAGAGCTTGGGGAGGCCCAGCACCCTTTCTCCTTTAGTTAGGAAATAGAGTTGAAAAAACTTAGATATTTACTTTAGAACCTAGTTGAACCTAGTAGTATTATCAAGTTCCCCTTCACACACCTGAGAACTTGCCCGCAGCAAAATAGAACCACTTTCAGGTAGAGATAGTGAAAATATGAAAACAGGGGGGGGGGTCCATGATGGCAATGGGTGGTGTCAGTGATGAGAATGGGCTGTACTCACCTAAGAAATGTTGTACACCTACATCGATTTTATTTTTGGTACAAATAGAGCACTGTGCTAGATTAATGGTGTAGTAGAATCAGATTTGACTAGAGGTCATAAATCTATGAACCAACACTACTAGGGTAAATATACCTGCCTTGTACTAATCACACGTTTATGCAATTCATAATGGGCACTAAAGTAAAAATGAAGCTATGTAAAATTCATGGATATTAGCATTAGTATTTTGCTCCGTAAAACAAAAGACTTTCTGAGAGAGTTGTGGGTCACTGACTGGTGTCTCTCCTTTTTCCTAGACCAAAGTGGTTATGGGGTTTCCTGTTCAATACATATGTGCCTATGTTTGGATTGCTTTTGTGCACTGACTTTGTAGAAGTTTTTCTTTGGTATGAATTAATGATGGACAGAAATAATCCCAAATTCCACTGTGTAGTACAGGCAAAACATAAGAAAATTTGGATAAAGCAAACACGAGTAACCCCAGAGAGTTGTCAATTGCCCAATAGGTTTAGTGCATTCAGAATAGCCTGACTAGATGCTTTCAGCTTGTTTATCTGGCAAACCACAGATGGAAGGAGCTTTTGGCTTTTGAGAATGGATGTCAGAAAGTTGCAACCCTAAAATGGGCAAAAGGGATAATAACTGGGGACCAGTGATGGCAACACAGATCAAGAACTATTTGGAGTTATGGGTATGGATTACGACTCAGAATGTGTTGTTACTCTTCCTAAATCTGTTTTTGCATTTCTTTCATTGCAGAAATTAACCTATCTTTAGTGGCACAGAGCACCAATGTGATGGGATAACAATGATGAAGGCCAGGGATGCAACATGTATTGTGTGGTCAATATAGAAAACTGCAGAAGGATTAGAAAATGACAATGATTTGACATTATAATGGAAGACAAAGTATTGTTGCTGCAAGTATTTGTTGACATGGAAAAGAAGGGTGAAATAGTGTCAGCATTAGGGTGAAAGTGCAGTACTGAGAGATTAGTTGAGGCAACACCTCTTTGCTAAAACAAACCAGTGATACCATTGCAGCTACATATTAGTTTAATTTTGATATCAGCAGTGAGAGGATTAGTCAACTGAATTGATGAAGGTTATTATGCACAAGGCATATATGTGTAACATAAAGGTAACATCTTGCACTCATTCAAAGATTTTGACCCCAAGCTGATTCACTTCTATTGTGTGTAGGAAGAATTGTGAACATGCAGGACACAGTTGAGGTTCATATGTGATCCATTTTATATACAATGATCTTGAATTTGGGGCACACAATGAAAAAGCTAATTCCTGATATCTTTGGTTTATAAGTACATAGTTGGAGCTGCATACCACAAAATCGTAATGACAATCATATTTCAAATCATATTACAAATAATGCCCTGTTATTGTACACTGCATATCTGCCATTTCTTTCTCTTGTAAGTAATTGGTGTAATTATTACATTGTGATGCGGTCACACTCTCGAGTACAACGTGTTGTTTTATGTAGGTGACTTTGTTTGGAGTAAAGTGTTAAGATAATCAATTAATCAACAATAATAATAAATGAGAAAAAGTGCAACCATTAAGAACTATGGGCCATATTATAAAGAAAGGGCGATACATTATCGCTGCTTTTATCGGCAGGAAACTGCTCCTAAAGTGCCGATTATGGGCTTGATAATATGCCCTTGTGAATTCCCATAGAAGCCCAGGTTAACACCAGAACCTGGGCTTCTATGGAAATTCACAAGGGCATATTATCAAGCCCATTATCGCCGTTTTAGCGGCAGTTTACGATAATGTATCGCCCTTTCTTGATAATATGGCCCCCTATAAGTAAACAGTCATAAAAAGTACAATCCTAATATTCAAACATTGAAGGCAACCTGTAAGACCAAATCATTTATATGTGTAACTATGAAGAGAAATAAGTTAACAGGAAACAGGAAAAAATGAGAAAAGAAGCAAAAGTATGTTTAATATTACAACAGAAAAAAACAAAGAGTACCACAGAGATAATATTGAAAAAGAGTACAATATCAACAGTGCATAAGAAAGTAATTCTAATGTTACAGAAAAAAATACATAAATTGCATAAACTTAACACGTGTGATAGAAATTGAAATGCTAAAACAATGGTAAATATGGTAAAATTTTTAATAATTTTTTATTACACCATTCCTAGTAATGTTCTATGAGGATTTGTCACAAAAGATGCCAGGGATAACCATAATATATTCTTTTTAATAGTCAAGTGAAGTAAGGTTTATTCTATGTGCCCTATCATAACTGTGTTAGAAAACATGCAGCCATTGCGAGAAAGTGCCTCTTTTTGCATGGCCACCCACATTTTGTGTGAAAAGATGCTGCTCGTTTTTTAACTCTGCATATTGGGGCAGTGCTGCTTAATCACTAGTGTATGTTATCTGACCTTTAAAACACGACAGAATTAACTAACTTTACATTGGAAAGTTTAACTTTCCTGATAGGCTATAGTATTTGGTGCAGAAAATACAATGATATTGACGTTAAATGTCATCTGTGGACTGCAACACTTAATGTACCATCCATTCAGCTTGATAGGAAAACATGGCTTCAGTTCTATGCATATAGCCTGACTGCTGTAGCTTTGAGGCCTGCAATCAGAATTGTTAAATAACCCTTTTTTGGCAAGACTGAAACCTTCTTTAAAATATTACGTAGACCTCCCTTAAGTAGAACTTTCAGGCCAAAAGGTAGTGTGCCAAGTGTTTAAAAGTGGAACATGTACGTATTTAGGATTCACATGTTTCTGTAGTTACTAGCCCCACAAAAGCTATTTTCACTGTGTAGGGGCTTTGTCTTTTTTTCCACGAGAAAACAAAACCATTTTTATAACCTTAGTTTGGAATAAGCTACAGGTTCCATTCTTCCACTGTTTTTAATGTGTATCAAAGATCCAATTCAGTGGTGAATTTAGATTTTTACAAAGGAAAACTAGCTTTTAGAATGTTAGATGTTTACTGCCTGAAGCTCAATAAGCTAATTAGGTTAGCTTGCCAGTGATTCACCCCCAAGGAAGTGTGAAACTACTCCAAGATCAGGGACAGAAGCTTGGACTATTTGGCATGTGAGGTTTTTGTCTCAGCTTATTTCAGGTAGGGTCTTTTAGAGGAATCAGAAACTTTATTAATGTGAAAGGGAACAGGTTTGGTTGCCCATTCATAGTTATGTGCTAAGTGGGAATGGGGAGCATTTTGATCCCAGCGTGCACTAAAGACATTTTGACTCCATACCAAATGGGAAGGAATGCCCAGATAACCAGTTTTGTGTTGTCAAGTTAGAGGTGATTGCTCCTTAACCTTGACGGGCCCCTTGGTAGGTCACCTGCCTCCTTCAGGGGAAAAAAGTTCTGACAGGTTTCATTTAACCTGGAACAATGCACAGTGGCATTATTTATTGGTGACAAACAGGGTGTGCTAAAAAAAAAGGGAAAGGCTGCCCTTGCAAACCTTTTACCCATAGGTTAGAGAGTTTTCAGGAATAACTTCCAACCACTGGCTATTGAACTGTTCAAAAGTGAAACCCCACCCATAACGCCTCAGAAGACATCTGGTCCTTTGGGTCTGTGGCCTGTGTGGAGACCAGTAGGGAGAGGAATAAGAAGTAGATTTAGATGGTCAGCTAGCAACAAGAAACGTTTTCCAAATATGACCAGTTGACCAGTGGCTAGTGGACCCTGACTGGTCTGGGTTGGTGGCTTCTTTTGAAGTGGGTCTGTACTGTAAGTACTATCCATGAGGTCATAGGATATATCGAAAAAGATGGAAAAAATATGACTTTTGACCCAGAGGATCCGGACTAATCACTTAGGGCAAACTGCCAAGTTGAGACTTGTGTGGGTAAGAAAATCACATTTGTCCCATTCTGAGGTTTTTGGCACCGAAAGAGAACTTCAGCAGATTCCACCCAAAAGATGAGCTCTGTGGGCCCTCAAAGCTAAGGTATCCAGCTTTGTTGCACCCTTCTCAGCAACGGTTTACAGTAATGTCCAAATGTGCTAACAGTATTGTCCAAAGGTGAAAAGTATCCAACCATTGACATCAATCTAACTTGGAGCTCTGGCCACTTAACCCAATGGCTTCATCAGCACCCCATTCAATCTGTATGCAATTTCGAGAGGACTTAACCACCTAAAACGTTTAACCTTGCTCCGCTGGAGGATTGCTCAATCTCTAACAAGGAATAACTACAAAGATAAACTTTTTGACTGGGTTAAAGCAGCAGTGGACCTCATCTTCTGCCTAGCACTCTGTCATTAACAACGATAGGAGCTATGCTGTTTCCTGGGACTCTTTAACTTAAACGTTAGAAAAGATATCTCCAGTTCCCCATGTTGGATTTCAAACATTTTTGTGTCATTTTTGTATTGAAATGTTTTTCATTTTTAGGAATAATTGTGTTAAGTTTTAACTTAAATCTTTCTGCACTGTGCCATAGCTAACAGTGGTGAGCATCATACCCTCTCCAAATAGTTACCTATTTCCATAGAACATGCCTAAAACTAAATGTTATCAGTATTTTTCCAGCAAGCTATAATCCCCCGAAAAGCAATGGCTATTGATAAATCAACCAATGTTTCTTTAATTTGGTATTCAGAACAATTTTCATAAATGCCCAAGAAAAATGCCGAATTTAAAAAAGGTATAGAAGAGTCACATACTTCAGTAAGTTTATACCAAGCATGTGATCAAATATTTTAACTTGTGAACAGTCAAACACAAAGGAATTATATTTCTATTTTCGGAGGCACAACGCCAACAATTCCCATAACTCAAAATGCTCATTCTGCATAAAGCACTTGGGGCCAGATGTACAAAGCATTTTTCTGATTGCAAAAGGTCTGATTAGCAGAGAAAATGCTTTTTCTGATGCACAAAATGCAAATGGCGGTAATTTGTTTTTATGATTTGGTATTTGGTAACCGAGTGTTTTGGGCTTCCCTTCCAAATTCTGAATCAGTATGGTATATATTACTGTTTTGTGACCGAATTCCAGTCGCAAAACATTAATACTTTACCGCCATTTTAAAAGTAGTGGTAACCCATTCGCTAAGGGCAGAGGCCCATTTGCAATCCCTTTCCCTTTGAGAATGTTGAAAAAATTATTATTTTTAAGAGCAGTCAGTGGTCCCACTTGTTTTTAAATGCATACCCTTTTCCTTTAAGGAAAGCAGCCTGCATTTAAAAAAAAATTGCTTTATTTAAAAGTAATCACATGCACGATGGTCTACCTACCCCAGCAAGTCATCGTCCATGTGACGGCAGCAACTTCTAGTGGGTCGCAAATTGTAACATACCTCATTAATATGCATGAGGTCAGTCTATTTGTGACCCATTTGGAAACACTAATGAAACTCCAGAGAGTTTCATATATTAGGAATAGTAATTTTCTAATTGTGGTTATCAGAAAATCACTATTCCTAATTTTTGAACATTTGACCCCTGGAGTGAAAAGTAATCTGTTGTAGAATAGAATAAGTAAAAACATTGTCTTAGTCACTATTAACCCTGTGATTAACAGGGGTAGACTCCCAATACAATTCATAGGCCTTGCAGAAAGTGATATTAACTTATTGCATTATAGCCTTATAGCCCGCCGTAGCGGGCTATACCGGCTATTAAAGGCCCGCTGAATCGTTAAAGGCCCGAGCCGAAGGCGAGGGACTTAACGAGACAGCGGGACTTTAATAGCCAGTATAGCCCTGCTACGGAGGGCTATAAGGCTATTAGAACATTCTGCCACTAGAGGGCAGAATGTTCTAATAAATTAAACAAAGGGTTCTCGAAGCTAGAGGGGATATAAATCTACTCGAGCTTCGAGAAGCCTTTGTAGAACATTGGAATGTTGCTCTGCGAGCCTTTACCGGCCCGTAGACGCAGGGAGCACTCCATTGTCTGCAATGGAGCTCCCAACATTCCAATGTTCTAATGATCATTAAAAGAGGGACAACGATTAGAAAGTTGCTGCAAGTCTTGAAATTAAAGTAGACCGTCATTCTGAATGGGTTGAGACACACAACATATTCCTTTAGGCATCCAGCTCTTCTAAAATACAACTTTGTCATTAAATCTTAATATTGTTATTTTACCATGTAAGGAGTTATGACGATTTTTGTATTTCTGAAAGATAGTTAAAGATGAGGGGTATTGCTAAAAGACAAGAATGTGGTTCTCAGTTTCTGTGCATTATAAACTATTTATTTGAGGAAAAAGAACGTAAATAGAAGTTATCCTCCTTAAAAAATATTATGACAAAATTCCTAATCATCGCATAAGGAATTTCAGACCAGTTGCAGGCCACCAGTTGTGTGATATTTACCGAAATCTGTACAATTTAATTCTTTTGATTTTTGATCTCCTAGTGTTGTTTTAATGAAATTGATGTTTCTCCCATTACATATAATTTTAGACAATAACTAGTCAATTCAATTAAAAATTCCCTAATTCTAATAGGCTGCATGAATAAAAGAAAAAGTAATAACTGGTAGAATCACAATTTTGATTATATCACTTCTGCCTCACTAAGATCAAAATATTGGGGGACATTTCTTTGTCAAGAAGCCACCTTTATGTTTCACTTTCTTTAAATTTAATGATGTTGCTTTATCAATCAAGCTAAATACTTTAGATGTACCTTTCAAACATATTTAGTTTTGAACCTCAAACCGGTCAACGGCAATTTGTAATCAGAAGGTTTAGGAAACTTCTACTCATCAAAAATGGCTGGTAAATGCACTACCCCTTCCCTTGCTCTCTCTGTCATGGCCCCTTCCTGTGCCCCCTGCATAGTAATCTAGCGCATAGAGCTCATGCTGCTTTACACCTGTGGTGCTTTATGGTGCTCCATGATACCATGACTGATGTTCCTCAAAACCCATGATTCCATTGCCCTTGAGTGTTTGAAAACATCCCCCAGAACCCGTAATTCCATTGGACTTGAATCCTTGCAACCCGTGAACCTATAGATTATCTGCACCCACTATTACTAGGGCCTTGGTGTGGTTGTCCATTGAATTCCTGCAAGCTTTCCCCAGAATCCCATGAGACAATTGTAATCTTTAATCCAGCTGTTACTGGGCCTTGGTGTTTGTTTCCATTATGTACGTTCAAGAGAAAATTGTACAGTTGTTTCCTGTTATTTGGTTCCGATCATCAAGTTGCACATGCCCATTCTGTAAGGTTAAAGAGAGTGTACTAACTCATCTTTTCTCCAAGGTTTTAGAACCTTTCAGACGGCCATGTGTCCCATGTAAACTGATCAGTGATGACAGCTTTCGAGAGGGCATATACACCCCGCCCAAACCCAAATTGTAGCTTAGTCTCGCTCCCTGCAGAACAAGCTTCACCCTTCCTCCCACTCACCTGAAGAATCCTGCCAGAGAAGCACTCCAGCCTCGTTCATGTCCATATTAACCTGTGGTTCCCATGCTCCTGCTTCCTTGAAGTCTTCCTCCTCTCTCCCTCCTGCACTGCTACTTTGGCCCACCTGCAACTCCCCGAGTCGAAGGTTCGAGTTCTTCTTTGAATTTCAGTCAAGTAGAACAAGGCTAAGTACTTGATATCAGGTTAGTCTGCACTAATTCTTGTATAGTAGTAAGCAGGACCAAGTATCCACGTCTTCAAATACTATAGACTTATCCTCCATGCCTTCTCTGTGATTTACGCTTGTGCTTAATATGTGTTTATACTCCGGACCCTTCCCGCAACCTTGGTGCTAAAACTGTCACTGCGCAAGGAAAAACAACCTCAGCTTTGTGTTTCTCTGATGAACAGTAGTACCAAGGTAAAACACTTCAGAGTCTTTGATATATGCATTCACATTGACCCCACCCTGTGTTCCAAGTGTATCCTTAGGAGTGCAAGTAACTCAAATCTTTCTTCTGAGTGAATCCTTGGAAACACAAGTAACTCCAACCTTTGTTCTGAGTTTAACCCTGAAAGTGCAAAAAACTCCAATCTGTGTTTCAAGTTTATCCCCGGGAGTGACACACTCCAATCTATGATTTTGGTTATTCTGCTTGCATGGCATGCTGCTGATGAAACAAGTAAGTGTATGTAACTGGCGTTAATGCATGCTCATTGTATAGAGAGACCTATTAGTGTACTGGTGGCAAATGACTTCTCTTGCTATATCCAGTGCATTGCGTCATCACAAAAGCAGAGGTTCTGGTCCAGTGCAGATCTACCTCACAAACGTAGATGGTCTCAGAAGTGACAGATCCTGTTACGCAGTGTTGAATGGCCTCTGAGCAGATTCAATACTGCAAGTCTCTCTTTTAATATTTTAACCCAACCCCCATGCCCCCTGGGGGCTGTGCATGATCTAAGGAGTTTGGTCCCTTGATCTTCTGCGGCTCTGGAGGCTCTATAGGAGGTCCAGCATCAGCTCTAGTGTCATCTCCGTGGTTTTGGTCCAGGTGGGTGCATGACAGTAAAGAGGTTTTCACTTGAGAAATCATTTATTAACATACCAGTCACATATGCAAACAATTTTTACGTCCCTGTCATTGTACTTGAAATCTCTCGCAGAAGACCCTTACATCCTATAAGTATGGTGCAAGAATTTTAGAAAATTGAATGAAGAACTCTACTGAAAACGACCAGTTGATTTCCCTTTAGATCCTTGGTAAGGGCAGTATTAATTTCAGATAGATCTATACCGTTCTAAGGCTGGAAGATCTGTTTTGATTTATATGCCTTTTCAAACATAAGTCATCCAATATATTTACTGAAGACGAATTCTTAAAATAGCTAGCCAAGAAAACAGCTGAAGAAGAATTTTCAGAAGAATTTAATTTCTCAAAATAATTATTTCAGTTGTTCAAAATGTTTGATTCTTTAAAATGTCAAATACTCTCCTCAGCTGTGATAGTCTTAATGTAAAGCCATTGATTTTAATCTTTAAATAATTAGCCAATAAGTTCTAAGTACTGATCTTCCACCATATTATTGTATGCTAACTTTCAGCAACAAAATAGCAGCACTCCCAGTAGAGCTTTTAATAACTTCCATTTTTGGTATTAGGAGGTGTCCTAAAGATTTTAGCATTAAAAGTAAACATAGTATTCTATAATATTTTAGTATTTTCAAAAATGTTCCCAGTTTTATTTTGGCAACAATATAACTAACAATAACACCCCTAGAAGTGGTTTTAAACATCAAAAAATTCTGATGGAGGAAGCTAATCTCTGATAACAACAATCTCCACAAAAAAATTATTTCCATTCACTGAATATGGCTCTTAAAAATACTTTTGAATTTTATTGACAATATATTGTACACTAGAGTATCTGGCAGTAAATAGCCCATCAATTGGTAATAGTTCCATTGAAAATTAACATTCTCATGAAAACATGGAATTATTTTACCAGATACATTTTTCAAAAATTTCAGTAGAACTGTTGTCTTTAAAATAGTCAAAGATATCCCATCTAATGCCAATTCTAGTAATATAAATTTACCCACTGAATCATTCTATTGAGAGATTATCTCTAATCTCTAGAATTGTTCCTATCCTGTTGCCAACGTAGTACGTTTTAAAACTATCAATATCCTTATCAGTCACATTCCTGAAATAGTACCATTTGACATTTTAGTTTATCTAGATGAGCTAAACTACTGTGAGCCATACATGCCAAAAGACTACTCACAAATAGTGGTCACAGATTCACAGATTGTGCACTTAGTTTTTGCAACCAGTCTTTAATTCTGTAATAGGATAACTTTAATCCTCTCAAAGCAACTATTATCAAAATATACTTTAATATTATTAGTACATTACTCAGCCATGGGTGATCAAACATCTGATCAAAATCTATGTCAACTATGTTTAGTCCTTCACATTATGACTATACTGTTAGAGGGCTGCAACTGCTCCTAAACATTTTGTAATCATCCTGTTTGATCTTAAAGTCTGTAATGAATTTTCTTTTATAGGGAGAGTTTGAATTTAATGAATTAATATTTATTTTTAATCCATAGACTGAATTAGAATTAAAACAATGTTTAAAGTATTTTTATAATTAACATTGTAAGACTTTTGGAGTCTTATACTTTCTGGGAGGTTGAAACCGCACTTGCCATTTGGCTCTACCCTTTCCCAATTATTTGCGCTTGAAGGTTGTTTGATGAGTGCAGTTGCCTTTTTGCAGCCATAGCGGGGGTTAGCACTCTAGGTTTCTTTCAACCCTGATGGCCTGCTGTGGCAATTATAAAATGAGAGACCCAATGTGTCCACACAGCAAGTCACATAGTGGGAGTAACAACTTATTGCTGAGGCCCCTCACTTTAAGGGTCATATGCTCGATCATGTCTGGTCTCAAAATATGAAAGTGTTTGACCCATAAATAAAGCCATGTATTTGGTTGAACCATTATTTAATTGAATCTGAGCTTCCCAATTTCAAGCCTTCTCACTGCCAGCCACTAGTGACACACACCCAATAGGGTATCCAGGCGCTTGCAGGCCCTGGAGGCTTATTCGAACAGCCAGGTCTTGAGGGCCATTTGGAATTCTGGAAGTGAGGTCATGGTTCAGAGGTGCGTTGAGAGGCTTTTCCAGATAATTTGCTGCGATGTGGTAGGAAGCGGTTCCTCCATTACTGCTTCCGTAGATGCGAGGAGTATTGGCAAGTTAAAGAGAGATGCATATGTTTTGTACACAATATTACTACTACTTTTTTCTAATATTTATGACATATGTATTGCTTCTCTTTTGTATTTCAAAATGTTAATAAAAATTTCTTAAACAAAAAAAAAAAGAGAGATGGAGCATAGTCTTCTCAATGATTGATGAAAGTTCAGGTAGTGGTTAATGTAGGCAGGTCCTTGGTTGTCTAACATCTTGTGTGTGTGGGTCAGTAGCTTAAATTGGCATCTCTTCTGTACGGGGAGGCAGTGGAGTTTCCTGAGGTAGGGTGTGATGTGGGTACGTCGTGGAAGGATGAGTATGGCTGCGTTGTTATGTATAGTCTGAAGTCTCTGTAGAAGGTGTGCAGCGATTCCTAGTAGAGGCCATTGCCGTAGTCCAGTCAGCTGGTGATGAGAGACTGTGTCCTGTGTGTCCCTTAGGGGTAGCCACTTGAAGATCTTATGTAGCATGCGCAGAGTGAGGAAGCAGGTGGAGGAGATACTGTTGATCTGTGATTTCATGGTGAGCTTGTTGTCAATGATGATTTCAAGATCTCTGGCGTGGTTGGAGGGAGTGGGTGCGGGTCCTTGTTCTGAAGGCCACCAGGAGTCGTTCCAGGTGTTGCTGCTGGTGCCAAAGATCAGTGCTTCCATTTTCTCTGTGCTCAGATGCAGGCAGATATTCTTCATCCAGATGGTGACATTTGTCATTCATCTGTGGAAGTTAGATCTGGTGGTGGTGGGTCTGTCAGTGAGTGAGAGGATGAATTGAGTGTCATCTGCATTGGAAATTATTTTGAGACCATGGGATCTGACTATGTTGGCCAGCAGGGTCATATATTCATTGAAGAGCATGGGGCAGAGGGATGAGCCCTGGATTATATGGATTTTACGCTCTCACAGGCAAACCCGATGAAAGCGATCTAGCTTTAGTTGCAGAGCATAATTTTACCTGTTGGCTCTCAGAAGTCGCTGATGTTTACGCTGCAATATGTAGAAAATCTATACGGGCCAGGACTAAATGGCCACCCTGGTTTACAAATGAGTTGAAGCCAAACTCAAGCTAAGACAAGCCAAACACACATAGCACTGAAAATATCAGGAATTAAGTAAGGTACGCTATAAGAAGGAATTAACAAATATGAAGCTTTGCTTACTTTAAACTATTACTGTAGTAGGATTTTGGAAGCCAAAAAAAACAAAGAGAAACTTTTAAAATACTTGAGAAGCTCACAGCCCATGAATCAGTTAAGGCTAAAGTGACTACACCACAGAAACTCTGCAATGTCTTAAATACCTATTTCATTAAAAAAAAAAATCTGAAATTTACGAGAGCATTACTAGGTGCTTGTCCACTGCTGCAGAATTCTACAGAGAAAATAATAAGGAAATTATACTAGCTTTTTCAGGAATTAGTGAGGATATCTTGGACTCCCTATTTGTAACAGTTAAGTCGGATTCCCCAAGGAACTTTTGTTCTCCAGAAGTGCTAAAGAACCTGAAGAACATAATCTATCCTCCTCTATTAAATCTTTTTGACTTATAACTCTCCCATGACACAGTATCCAGTACCCTTAACCATGCAGAATTTAATCCCCTGTTTAAAAAGCGAGGGCTAGATCTGAAGGACCTAAAAAATGTACACACTGATATCCCTGACGCCTTTCCAAGCAACATTATTATAGGCCCATGTGTCCTCTGCTCTCTGTTAACATCTACGAAACACAGAGTTTGTGCACCCTGTCCAAGCTGGATTCCATTTCCAACACAATACTGAATCTGTCAAACTTTCAGTATTAGATGATCTTATATGGAAACTAGATTTGGGCAAGACCCTGTATTGGTTTTGCTGGATCTGTCTGCTGCCTTTGACATGGTCGCCCACAAGTTGTGGGTCGACCGTGTGGAAGATGCAGGAATACAGGGCAGGGCCTTGAAATGGCTCAAATAATTTTTGATGGATAGAACACAATCGGTCATATTGGGATTTTTTACTTCTCAGGTTAAAAAACTGGATTGTGTGGTCCCTCAAAGGTCTTCTCTATTTCCCTATCTGTTCAACCTTTGCATAAAACCTCTAGTTAAGGAATTGGTGAACAGAGGGTTCGATATATGCAACTACTCTGATGAGCCCCAGCTACTTTTCTCTAGATGTTACTTATCTGAAACAGACACATTTTCAGGATACTATGGGATTTAATGCCCACTGGATGGAACTAAACCAACTAAAACTAAATGCTGATAAGACCGAAGTATCATACTCAACAACAATTTTCTTGCTTGGGATTCACACTACTGGCCTGACAATTTAATCCTGCTTCCTTCTCGCTGAACGGTGGCTAAAAGCCTTGGAGCTATGATTGATGGAATCCTTTCAATGCAGACCTAAGTTCACTCAGTGCTATCCAAATGTTAATTTCTGCTGAAAATGTTGAAGAAAGTTGCTCTTTTTATGATAATTGAAGCACGTAAGGCGATTGTTATTGCATCCACCTTGTCTAGACTGAATTATGCAAATGTAATGCATGTTGCCCTACCAGATACTATGCTACATAGATTTTAGGTGATATAGAACGAAGCACCCAGGCTGGTTGTTACCTCTCTGGTAAAATTGCATTGGCTCCCAGTCAAACAACAAATTCAATAAAAACTATGTTACATTGTTTTTAAGAGTTTAAATAAATCAGCTACAATTTTTTTTCAGACAATTACAAATACATTCTGCTATGTAACTTGATCTGAACATACACTAATTAACTGTTCAAAAATTACAGGAAGAGTACATGTGGAGGATGGAATCTTTCGGTTATAGCTACTACTAGTTGGAATCTCCTGCTGAGGACAAAACGCTATACTTCAGGAAAAGTCTGAAGACTTGGGCTTTTAAACAAGCATATGCGATTTAATTGAATTTTTCTATGACCCTACTATAAATTGGTTATCTAGCGCCAGGAGACCTATTGTGAATGAGCGCTTTATAATTCCTCTTTTACATAACATAACATAACTATTATGGCATTGACAAATCAATGTTAGTTTGGAGGGTGACATTGGATATTTCTGAGTCTTTTATATTAGCCATAGAGTTGTGGAGCCTGCAGCATTACTCGGTTAGGGATACCCAATGCTCGCACTTCAAACCTAGAAACACTAAAAATTTAATTATCCATGTTAGGACTAATAATATCACCTTTCCTCAGAGAAATAATATAAGGGACTTTTTAACCAGGAGCTGTATTATTAGTGATGTTCTTCAATTGTTTGGTTCTTTCCATAGATAGGACGTAATTGAAACCTTGGTTACCAGCAAGGCTATATTAATGTCTGTTGAAGGAACATTTTTGTCTTGCAATATGTAGGAGAGCTGGTCGAATTTGTAACAACTCTTGAAATGGGCCCTTTGAATTTTGATAATATTCAACAACAAAATCAGTATAGTGAGAAGTGCCACGTATAGTATAAGATCCTTGTTTTCACAAGGTCGGAGCTTAAATATATCTACCTAAAATGATTGTTCCCAATTAACAGCCAGAAATGTGCTCTTGATTAGCGTGACGCACCCTCCCAAGCAGGCCTGACTGCACTCTTATTCATGAATATACAAAAAGCTCTGAAGTACGAATGAAATCATAACCATTGCTTGCTACTATGCAGACAAACAGCACGCTAACTAAATAAGGGATGTTCACTTCTTCAAGAACGATGTTTAAATGTTTCTGCCTTTAAATCCTATTATGGCGGAAAGTGCATAGCCACGTGTTAAAAAGGCGCTGCTGAATGGGACTGCGGATATACAAACCTTGAAGTGAGATATGCCTAAAAAACTTGAAATGCTCTCAAAAAAACTTTCCCTAATCTGTGCTTCGCGCCTCTTCAGCAGTTACTGTTTTAAAGGAGCAGTGGCACCACCTGTTAAACTAAAAACAAAATCTGCAGAGCACAGCAGTCAGGCAGCTTTCTGGCTTTGTAAGCCACGCCGGAACCTCTCTCTCACAATGCTATGAATTCGTATCTTTGTAGAAGTTTTTTATTCAGGAGTTACCAGTCCTTTTGAAGTTACACATTTTCTCGCGTATACTGGGGGCGACGAGCACTGGAAGGAGCCAGAATCCCTGGGTGATGATCTGGTGCAGAGTAAGGAATTACAAGAGGGACTGGATGCAGTATTCCTGATTTCCCCTGGTAATCCTTCGTTTCTAGTGGACCTTTATGGTCTCATTTGTAGCTCTGTTGACTGCAGCCCTAAAGCTACCTCTCCTCTACCAGCTGTATTATGTGCTGAACCCAAACTAAATCACAGAAAATGTAGCAGCACTGCAAAACAAAAACACCCCCTGCTGCTTGCTGCAAAACCGCCCCCACCCTACCAAACCCGGATCTGACAATTACCAAGAAAACAAGTTACATACACTGAGTCGATGGGGGTAAAATGAGTGGAAGGAGTTACAGCTGTTAAAGCTCCGATACCAGCAGCATAATAATTTCCCTTATGCTGTCCTTTAAGTTTCAACACATTTTTTACAACGCAACATCCTTTACAACGCATTCCATTACAACGCATGCCATTACAACAAATTGTCTAAAAACTACCTTTACAATGCATTCCATTACAATGCATACTACCTTTACAATGCATACATTACAACGCATACCATTACATTGCATGTATGGTAAGTATTGGATAGTATAGGGGTAAACATTACTACTCTAACTGCAGGGGGTGCAACAGTAGGGTAAGTGTTGGATAGTGTAGGGGTAAAAATTATTATTCTAACTCCAGGGGGTGCAACAGTAGGGTAGGTGTTGGATAGTGTAGGGGTAAAAATTACTCTTCTAACTCTAGGGGGTGCAACAGTAGGGTAAGTTTTGGATAGGGTAAGGGTACTATGCGTTGTGATGGTATGCATTGTAATGGTATGACCTCTGTGCCTCTGGGCCGGTCACTCCTCCACGCACTGCGCACACTCCCCGTGGGTGTGCCCTTGCTGGCCCGTTCCCGCCGCTGCTCGCAGCTGTGCCCCTGACCACGAGGCGTGGTCTCTGCTCTTGGAACGCAGCGCCGCTCCTGCTGCCTGCGTGACCATTCTGTTCCTGCCCTGCACTATCGTCTGCCCCCCCTGTGCTGGGGCTGCTTTTCCCCGCTTTGCCCAGCCTTTCTTTCTTCCTGCCTGTCCCTTGCCCAGTCCGCCGTTTTTCCCGCTGTTTTTCCCGCCGTTTTTTCCCGCTGTGCCCCCGCCACCTCCCCGCTCCCCGCCGCTGCTCCCCTGCGGCCCCGCCCCCCTCCACCTGGAGCCTTCCCATTCGTCGCCCCACTCCCGCCTCCCAGCTGCCCCTCCCTCGCTCCGCCCCCTCCACTCTCCTCTTATGGCAGAGTGGTCAACGCGCAGCGTGCACGCGCAGCGGGCGCGCCAAAGGTAAGCCCGTCTGCGCCCGTCCGCGCCTGGACCGCGCCCAGTGCCAGGACCCCTGGGCCCCGCAGACACCAGAGACACCAGCCTACCCGCCGGATGTACGACGCCGCAGCCCTCAACGCACTCAACACCGACCGAATCCTGGGATGCTACCGAGCCACCCCGAGACTAACCCACGGACCCTTCAGCTGCCACGCCTGCAAGTTCACCTGCATTCGGACCTGCCCCGCACCTGCACCCGCCAAACCGAACACCAGCAGCAACCACCTGAAGTGCATCCTCCTCAACACCCGCTCCATCCACAGGCACGCCATCGAACTCTGGAACCTCCTCGACACCACAGCTCCTGACATCGCCTTCCTCACGGAAACCTGGATGAACGACTCCTCAGCGCCCGACATCGCCATCGCCATCCCAGAGGGCTACAAGATCACCCGAAGAGACCGCGACAACCAGACTGGAGGAGGCATCGCCATCATCTACAGGGACACCATCCGCATCAAGACCAACACCGACGACACCCTGACAACCGCCGAACACCTGCACTTCCAGATCCACACGGACCCCAAAACCACCCTCAGAGGCACCCTGATCTACCGACCCCCGGGACCACGCACACAATTCAGCGAGGACATCGCCGACTTCATCAGCCCGCATGCCCTCCCCTCCGCTGACTACATCCTCCTGGGGGACATCAACTTCCACCTGGAGAACAACAACGACCGCAACACCACCACCCTGCTCGACAACCTCGCCAACCTCGGTCTCAAGCAGCTGGTGTCCACCCCCACCCACCTCGCCAGACACACACTCGACGCCATCTTCTCACCCAGCAAAGACATCGCCTTCAGCCACGTCACCGGACTCCACTGGACGGACCACAGCTGCGTCCACTTCACCTTCAAAAGAACGACGATCCACCACCACCAGCAACAGGTTGCTCGAAGAAGCTGGAACAAGATCACAGCCGACCAGCTCGCCACTTCCCTGAGCCAGCACCCTCCCGCCAGCTCAGCGAACCCCAGCCAGGCCGCCGACAACCTCACGAAGTGGATCAGCAACTGCGCAGACGAACTCGCCCCACTGAGGACCCCGCCCAGCAGACCCGGCAGCAAGAAGGCCCCATGGTTCACCGACGAACTCAAGAGCTCCAAGTAGAACTGCCGAGCCCTCGAGAAAGCCTGGAGAAGGGAACCAACACCGGATAACATGACCACCCTCAAGCTTGCCACCCGGAAGCACCACCAACTGATCCGCGCCACCAAGAAAACCACATTCAAGGACCGGCTGGACAACAACGCACACAACTACAAGGAACTCTTCAACATCGTGAAAGAGCTCTCCAACCCCAACGCCGGAAACAACGACATCACCCCATCGCAAGACCTCTGCAACTCCCTCGCCTCCTACTTCCACAACAAGATCGCGGACATACAAAACAGCTTCAGCACTCAACCGACGCACGCCACGACCGAACCACCGCCCCCCACCACCACCCTCCGCGCCTGGACCCCGATCAGCACCGAAGACACCGTCCGCATGAGGAACTCCATCCACTCCGGATCCCCAACCGACCCCTGCCCTCACCACGTCTTCAACAAGGCCGACGCTGTCATCGCACCCCACCTACGGGTCATCATCAACACCTCCTTCGACACCGCCACCTTCCCGGAGAGCTGGAAGCACGCCGAACTCAGCGCCCTACTCAAGAAACCTACAGCGGACCCCACCGAACTCAAGAATTACCACCCTATCTCGCTCCTCCCGTTTCCAGCCAAAGTCATCGAGAAGACCGTCAACAAACAGCTGGCCGCCTTCCTCGAGACGAATGGATCCCTCGACCGCTCACAGTCTGGCTTCCGAGCCAACCACAGCACCGAGACCGCCCTCATCGCTGCCACCGATGACATCCGAGCCCTGATGGACAACTGAGAAACAGCGGCCCTCATCCTCCTAGACCTCTCCGCGGCATTCGACACTGTCTGCCACCGCACCCTAGTGCAGCGCCTCAGCAACGTCGGAATCCAGGAGAAGGCACTGGAATGGATCGTCTCCTTCCTCGACGGAAGAACACAGAGAGTCCGTCTACCACCGGACAAGTCAGAGGCCACCGAAGTCATCTGCGGCGTCCCTCAAGGGTCCTCGCTGAGCCCCACCCTCTTCAACGTCTACATGAGCCCCCTCGCGGCCATCGCACGCCAACACAACCTCAACATCCTCTCCTACGCTGACGACACCCAGCTGATCCTCTCCCTGACCAACGACCCCGCCGCCGCCAGAGCCGACCTTAACGAAGGGATGAAAAACGTAGCCGAGTGGATGACGACCAGCCGCCTGAAACTGAACTCAGACAAGACGGAAGTCCTCATCCTGGGTTCCTCGCCCTCCGCCTGGGACGACTCCTGGTGGCCCCCAGCCCTGGGCACCGCACCCAAACCGACAGACCACGCACGCAACCTGGGCTTCATCCTGGACTCCTCCCTCTCCATGACCAGACAAGTCAACGCCGTCTCCTCGTCGTGCTTCAACATCCTGCGCATGCTACGGAAGATCTTCTGGTGGATCCCAACCGAGACCCGGAAGAGGGTCACCCAAGCCCTCGTCACCAGCCGACTGGACTACGGCAACTCCCTCTACGCCGGAACCACCGCCAAGCTACAGAAAAGACTCCAGCGGATCCAGAACACCTCGGCCAGACTCATCCTCGACATCCCACGACACAGCCACATCTCCGGACATCTAAGAAACCTGCATTGGCTCCCCGTCAACAAAAGAATCACCTTCCGTCTCCTCACCCACGCACACAAAGCCCTACACGATCAAGGCCCGAGCTACCTCAACAACCGCATCAACTTCTACGCTCCCAAACGCCATCTCCGATCAGCCAATCACGCCCTCGCCGCCGTCCCCCGCATCCGAAGAACGACAACAGGAGGAAGGTCCTTCTCCTACCTGGCCGCCAAGACCTGGAACTCCCTCCCGACCGACCTGCGACTGACCCAAGACCACCTCTCCTTCAGGAAGAAGCTCAAGACCTGGCTGTTCGAGCAGTAGCAGCACCCCCCCCCCCCAAGCACCTTGAGACCCTCCGGGTGAGTAGTGCGCTCTACAAATGTCTTGATTGATTGATTGATTGTATGTGTTGTAATGACTGCATTGTAATGACATGCGTTGTAATGGTATGCGTTGTAGTGCCATGCGATGTAATGGTTGCGTTGTAATGGCGTGCGATGTAATGGATCTTGCGTTGTAGAAGTTTTGTTGTAATGGTAGTGCGTTGTAAAAGTTGCGTTGTAAAGGTTGTTTCCCATACGGACTGTGTTTTAGTGGCCACATCAGTGGTGTCATCAGCCTGAATAGCCACAAAGTCTGTGTTTTGCAACTCTTACACAATATGGCTTCTCATCATTTCGGGGTACAAAAGGGGGTGGTGATGGACGGAGCATCTGAACCAATCAAACACTCAAACTTATGGTGGCCAAAAGCAGGACACCCCCTTTTGTACCACTTTGTTCGCCATTAGTTGGCAGGGTATGCTCAGACGTGAGTCCCTTACTCACTTTGCCACTGGATTCAAGCAAGCCGGGCTGAAGACGGCTGAAATGCCAGAAACCGGTCCTCTGAAGCTTGTTTCCGGTCCAGGGAAGACATGGCTTGTCAGTTCCGGCTGGACTGTTCCCATGAGGCACAGGGTCAGACTGATTTGCATATGGCCATGTCTGAACTGGGGTTGCAGAGTGGGCTAAAGAACAGTGATGGATTAAACCCAGATCTGTTGACTGGGTGAGAGTGTTTGATCGGTTCAGATGCTCCGTCCATCACCACCCCCTTTTGTACCACTTTCTCATCATTTCGAGCATACACTCAAGGAGTTCATTTTTTATCCTTTTAGAGGTGCCCTTAAAGACTGTAGCACTTGCTAAATGTGTTTCCAATTCCTTGTCTATGCTTGCCATTAAATCCATTAGGCCTCTGAAGATCCCAGGTTTTGAGGAACTATCTGATTCATCATGGCCTCGCAGTGCCAGTTCGAAAGCACCACAGAAACGAATGCAATCAATTATTTTGGATAGGATCTATCTGTTCCTATCACCAGCTTCATTGTGTTTCTTTATTGTTTTGCGGTATGCATCATTTATCTGCTGCTCAATCGGTGTGTCTTCCCCCAACATTCCCAGTCTCATCAGGTTTTCCATATGCTTTCTTGTGTATGCATGCTTTTTTTTTCAGACAAATGCTTCAAGTCTGTTAGTCCTTGATTTGTCCAAGAAAACTCACCACCAAACAGCAAGCAGGGGAAGCAGAACAGAGTGTACCCTGTTAGCCAATCTGCTTTTGTGTACCATGCGTTTGAGAATGTAGGTTTGGACATATTTCCTCTGTCCTGGGCAGTTTTCTGTAGGTTTATGTCAGGTTGATGAGGTCCTAATTGCTCAAAATGTAATTTCTCTTCAAGTGGCCGTGCCTGGAATGACCTTGTAATCAGCTCTTGTACTGTATTCATGATGGCGATGCTGGCCTCACCAATATATATTAAAGAAACCTGTCAATAATCAAAGTACAACGTATAAGGTGCAGTGCAATAATATAAAATTTCAGTATAAATACATATATCTTGTGCAGTACCGCAATAAATCTTCAACAGCTCCCCTTTGCACAACATGACTGCTAAAATTACAGCCTTACTGCCTGCTGCCTCTCTGTGCCATAGTGCTTGCTAGAGGCACTGAAACAGACACTGCTTGAAAGCCTTGAGAGTGACCACATATATAGCCCTAAGTCCCATGTAAAAAAATACAGCATCAGTTTCCTTAACTTTAACACTGGTGTTTGCTGGGTCGTAGCCAGGGTGAAAGAGCAGCAAAGGAGGTTGGGGCCTCTTGTTCTTCGCCGGAAAATTGCCCCAAAATGTTGTAATGTTTCAGTTTGTCAGTCTTTACCAGGTGCTGAAAATAAAAGATAACAATTTATTTTTGAAATACTAGGGTAATCAAACAAAGACTGGGGGGAAAAACATAACACTCCAATTTTGTCCTTGCAGTTTGCATGCAGCTCTTAGATGACAGTTGATAGCTCACTGTTGTATGTTAGGATTTTAACTTACAAACTGCAAGTAACAAAAGGATCTCTCTGACAAAAGCAGTGACTCACTGACCTATTTACATCATGTGCATTTTGTGATATGCATCAGGTACATGTTCTTTGCAGCAGGCACATTAACCTTCTTCGCTACCTTTCCATGAGTCAAAACTTCCACTAGACAAAACTCTGATCTCTCTTTAGGAAGAACATTAACCATCAGCATTATCATAACATTTCTATTCTCTCTTGTTAGGAGGCCGCTTGGTAAAGTGCTTTGCTTCCCTCAGCCCCACACTGTTCAACGCCACATGGCATCTTTCACTAACATCACCCAGATCCAAAAAAGCAACATCATCTCCTATGCCAATTAAACTTAGCTCATACTTTCCCTGACAAAACATCCAGCATTTGGACCACCCTCACTGTCTGCATGTCTGAGGTCACCAGCTAGATGAAGGCCAACTGTCTGAAACTCAACACAGACCAAACTTAAGCGATACTCTCCAGCAAGGGCACCACAATATGGAACTCGACGTGGTGGTCAGCAGATCTTCGACCCACACCTTGCCCAGCCAGCCAAGAACTTAGTAAAAGTGCCGGACAACCAAATTGGAATAACCTGCCAAGTCAACTCAGTCACATCCATCTGTTTCTACACCCCAACAGGTTGGACTAGGGCAATGCACTCTGTCAGCACCACCGGCAACTGACTAGAAGACTCCAGACCATATAAAACGTGGCAAACAGACACACACTCATCCTCCTCCCTCCTCCTCCCACACACAAATAATCCCTCACAACTCAGAGACCTCCATTGGCTCACTGTTCATAAACACACACTCAAACTCCTCACACATACAAGGCCTTGGACAACCTAGGGGCTCCTCCTACCTTAGGAGCTACATCAAATTCCACACATATACCAGAAATGTCTGCTCGGCCAGCCTCCTACTTGCACATGGAAAGCCAGAAGTGGAGGAGGTCGTACTTTCTCCTAAGTCTCTCCAAAAGTCTGTAAAAAAATCAACCTAAAAGGGAACGAGGGTGCGGAAAGGAATGTGTGAGAGTAAAGGAGCTGACCTAATGCCCATTGCTTATACATTACAAAACGAAAGCAGAATGGTTTAAAAAGACCATGTTTGTGAATACAGAGCCGCAGTATGCATTTTGTTTTCCAATGCACCCAACAAGCAAGTATTTCAGTACCTCCAGGAATAGTGTGCTTTCCCACCCAGGGAAAACATGGTTTTTCAAAGAGCGCGGAGGCAACAACAGTAGGGCTTCACTGGCAAACACTGTAATGTGGTGCTAATGTGAATAAATCAATCTGGCCACCTTGCTTTAGTTAGTTAGTTATTTTTCATATTTTGAATGTTTTATTTCTCTCTACCCTGAGGCTGCACTTGGAAATGGAAAAATGTCAGAATAAGACTACGTTTCCAGCAAGTGTTTTTCTTTTTTGGATCCATTTCACAAGGGAGCAAATAAACGAAAGGAGGAAAGAGAAGGTAATATCTGTTTAAATAGTCAGTGAGTGAAATAAAATATGATGCCCGGATAACAACCATCATTCAGCTCTGCCAAAAGCTTAACCGCCTAATCAGTGGAGGCACCTTCAGCAGACAGCTAGATCTCTGCCAGGTGGACTGAGATCTTTACTTATGGCAGGCGGCCTTCCACCACAGTGATGGAGATGGAGGCCTCAACTAACTGAGAGTGCTAGCAGACTGCCCACGAGACACGTGCTCACACCATTTAACTAGGCCAGCCCCAAAAGTGTCAGCTAAAATAATGGAATGGAATGCATCCAGAGTTACGGTCACTGATTTAAATCGACTTAAGCACTTCACTCATCACATTTGTGCTAAGCGAGCCACCCCAAATGGTGTGGGACTGTGGTTGTCCCAAGACGAATCCCAGAGTCACCGTGCCATACAAACATGAGCTCTATTCCAGAGACAGAAACCTAATAAGGCCAACACATTTGAAGCTGCTTGTGTTTATTTCCAGGACTGTCTCTTTTTGAGGGGAGCTGTTTTACATCTTGTTCTTCTATAACGGTGCAGTGAGAAGATGTGCTGTTCCCATTGTCTTTAGCAAGGGGTCACATCGATTCAGGCTTCTCTAGCTATCACTTCTGAAACCTCTAAAATGAGCAGAAAGACTGATGGTGACATGAGCAGCGAGAGACAGGCTTGCGTGAGGGCACAGGTGGACAAAGGAAGGAGTGAACAACTGAGCAGAACAGACAGTGGCGGCACGAGTAGAGTCAGACAGGAACATGATCGCAGAGGATGAAATGTTTAGAAGTGTTAACAAACATGAGCACAGCGTCCCACACAGAGCATCAAAAACTGACATGAGCGGCAAGAATGACCTGTTCAGCAATTGACGAGCACTACACCTCGAAACCCCAAACAAGCGTTCTGTGGAGCTTCCCCAAAACTCTGGATCTTTCTACCAGTCGCTGTGACAAAAGCTCCTACTCTGAGTCTGAACATATCCCAGCATAGACTGAAACCCTTTGACAGTAGTCAGGCACTTCGATGTACAGTGCATAGCTAGACTGAATGCATGGCCCTGGGACACTCGCTGCCCACAGCTTGCCAGGAAACTTTCGCTTGTTATTTGGCTCGCATTAATCTCCACTGCCATCCATATCTCGCCAATGGGCGATGCTGTGTCTGTGTTTAGCCCAACCCCACTGAGCCGCTGTTCTGGTGTTTTCTCCTATCTTTTTTTGCTCTATTGAGATTGGACTGACACAAGTTAAAACAAAAACACAGCAACATAGATACCTACATGAGCGGAGGAGACACAATCGCAAGTCACAATTAGAGATAATAGAAGCAGAGCTGGGCATCGGATTCTGAGGCAACAAAAAGTAGGGCTTCAATCACACACTGGCAAACATTAGAGGGAGTCGTCAACGTCGAGTTGGCTTGATGCGCTGCAAGCCTCAGCCTGGACGTCACCACCTGAAAATGGCCAACCACTGCATGGCTTCACATGAAGTGACACAGTGATTGGCCATACATAAGTATGGCTGCGGCAGTGCCACCACCCCGCGGCGCGGCACCCAATAAATGGTTAGAGCGGCAGACCCTGATGCAGAGGTCTAGCCCGGGACCAGGGTTCAATCCCCGCCTCGGCGGGTCTTGGGCTCAAAATTCCATGGACCTGATAATTCTCGCCTCGGTGCCTATTCCAATCATGGAGTCCCACTCTGCAACTCTGGCCAATAGCTTGCTTAATCTCCACAACGGCCCCACAACGCTAAGGATGCCTGGCCTCCACCTTGGGGGTGCCCAGGAGTGGACACCTCACAGGGAAAGCCAGGATGGGTTCCACAGCGGTATTCGTACAAGCGCCTTGAGACCCTTGTGGGTGAGTAGTGCGCTATACAAGTATCAATTTATATTTTACATTTAATACGCTTCAATTTGAGTCGAAACCTAAGATTCTTCTATATTTGGGCAAGTCCACAACAAATTATCATAAATGGGTAGCCTCTAATCTTGATTTACTTGCCCCACTTGAGACTATTAAGAATAAAAGGACTCTTCACTCTGAGACCTGGTTGGACGACAATCTCAGTAGGTATAAACAAGCCTGTTGTAGACTCTACACAGGTATCCTCGCGAATAGGCTGGCGCCCTACATGTAGCAGTTAGTGGACCCTGACCAAGCAGGTTTCATCCCCCAAAGACAGACCAGCGATAACACAAAACGAGTCCTCCACCTCATTGAGGCCGGGTCGCGGACGCGGCCTGGGTGCATGTTGCTCACCATCGATGCCGAAAAAGCATTCGATAGAGTGCATTGGCCTTACCTGGAGCTGGTGCTGCGGCGGGTCGGGATGGGAGAGACTCTCCGTAACCGTATACTGAACTGCTACCGCCAGCCTAATGCTACGGTCCGGGTCAACGGGCCTACCTCCCCGCACTTTCCAATTGGCAGGGGCACCAGGCAAGGGTGCCCGCTTTCTCCGATCCTTTTGCCCTCTATATGGAGCCGTTAGCGCAGCGGATCAGGCACCACAACCTCATCAAAGGCATTCCCTTCGGCGGTGACGTACATAAGATCAGTCTATATGCGGACGACATCTTGCTCTCCCTGATGGACCCGATGCAATCCCTCTGAGCGCTCTTTATTGAGCTCCACACCTTCGCGCTTGCCTCAGGTTTCAAAATTAATGTAGAGAAATCAGAGGCCCTGAACATATCCTTGTCACCGGACACGCTCGTAGAGGCCAAAAGTGAGTTTGATCTGCAATGGTCCCACACCACTATACCCTATTTGGGAATTCTGCTGGCCCCCACCGTGCAGGCCACTACAGAGGCCAAGTATGCCAAACTCCACTCGCGCCTCAGCGACGAACTTAGGAGGTGAAAGTGGCACTCGCTCTCCTGGCTTGGACGGATAGCAGCCGTCAAAATGACTCTGCTGCCGCAGATCCTCTACATGTTTCAGACCCTCCCTTTGCGCCCCCCCCCCTGGCTTCAGCAGACACAGTCGGACCTGGCTCGCTTTGTCTGGAACGGTCGCCGCCCGCGCTCTAAGCACGCGATCGCAATACTTCCCCCCGCGCACAGCGGGGTGGGAGTGCCGGACCTCGCCTTATACTATCAAGCGACGCAACTCCGCACCCTCGTGGAGTGGCACCAGCTGGAGTCAGGCAAACTGGCTCTTCCAAGACCAAGCGGTGGCGGGCAGGCCCATTCAGGGAATTCCGTTTCTACCGCGATGTCATAGGCCTCCCAATCTCTATGCTTCACAGATCACATGCGCCCTGATGGACGAGTGGTACAGAGTAGTGGTCAAACATGATCTCACTTCATTCCCCTCCCCGATGACTCCCATTTTCGATAACCCTGACTTCTCCCCGGGTCTGGACCCCAAGGCGTTTACTGCCTGGAGACGCTCACCATGTAGAGCCCTGGGACACCTGTTCGATCTAAACGGCATCCTTCCCTTTCAGAAGGTGAAGGAGGACTATGGCATACCAGAGGCGGACTGCTTGCCCTACCTGCAGGTCCGTCACTGGGTCTTACAGCCGATGATCAAACCCGGCACGCAACGCTTCCTCACCCCGTATGAAAAGTGGCTGATAACACGCACCTCAGATAAAAAACTGATTTCCGACCTGTACCAACACCTCCTCCTCACCAACATTCACACTTACAACGCAGGGAGGGTCAGGTGGGAAAGGGACCTGGGGAGACAACTCACGCACAACGAATGGGAAGGCATATACCATAGAGCCAGGCACTCGGCCTATCATACGGGTCTCACAGAAACCCTGACCAAAGTGGCCACCTACTGGTACCACACGCCAGGCCGCCTACATCGATGGGACCCTCGCATTAGTGATCGCTGTTGGAGGGGATGTGGGGAACTTGGCACACTTGAGCACTTACTGTGGAGCTGTGATCGCTTACAGCCCTATTGGAACTCAATCCTAGATTAAATAGACTCCCATTTGGACACCCAACTTCCCAGATTCCCCGCTTAAGTTCTGCTTGGACTCCCTAATGCATTGATGTACCCCTTGAAGTCCAGGAGAGGGAGACTCATAGCGATTGCGCTGGGGGCCGCAGTCCAGAACATTGCAGCACACTGGAGGACCACTCAACCTCCCCCACACACTGGCTGGCTGTACAGGCTGTGGATGATATTGGGGATGGAGAAGTTAACACTAGCGAAAGAGGGGAGTGGAGAGGAATTCGCGGCACTCTGGCGACCATTTTTTACTCTACTTGGGGGGGAGTTTAGGGAATTGAGCTGCCCACGCTATTTACGCTTACTTCGCCTTGCAGACACGCCACTCGAGGAACCTAAAGTTCAGCCGCACAAACGTAAGACTAAGGGCTGATGTTTGACCTATGGCCTCCCGTTAGAGAAGTGGTAATTTTCTTTTCGTTATTCCTTTGCTTTGTGGACAAGGAGGGGGCGTGGGAGTGGGTTGCAGACTGGGTTTCCCCGTTGCCAGACCCCTACATCGACAGCGTTGTCAATATCCCTGTTACCTTACGCCCTGGGGGGTTTAACGTACAAACCAACGCTATTGCATCTGATGGGGAAATGTGGTCTGATTGTTTTTCTTGTTTTGAAAACCCAATAAAAGATTTAAACCATAAATGGTTTATAATGCTTTCATCTCAAACTGTCCTGTTGTAGGAAATCCAGAGGAGGAGACAACTACCTCTTTATGGGTGGGGATCACTTCCTCTGACGCAGATTCGGAATCTACTGCTCTTTTGGACATACTAATTCTCTCTCAGAAGCTACAATTCAGGGTCCTAATCCTGTGGAAAATAAACCTCTTCCTGATTATTTTAATCCTTTCTCAGAAACTACAATTCAGGCCCTTCTTTGTTAAACAGAATCTGAATCTCCATTGGATCTTTGTCCCTCTAAGGTTCTTCATCAAGCACTCAACATCAAGGCCATCTATTTTGGGGACATCTTTAATAGGATGTTCTTTGAGGGATACTTCCCCAAGGAATGGAAGAAGCCCTCTGTTCTCCCCTTGCTTAAAAAGACCAACTAAGATGCCAAGGACCCGAATAATTACCAGGGCCGGACTGGGAACCACAACCGGCCCTAGCAAAGTGCTCAGCCGCCCCCCCTCCCCACTCGGGGGGTTGGAGGTGCCGCTGTTCTGGGGCCGGTTCCGGGGCCGGTTTTCGGCCAATTTTGGTACAGGGGCTATTTTATAGCCCTGGCCCAAAACCGGCCCCCAGGGGTACCAAAACCGCCCCCCCCCCACCCGTGCGGCGCACTGGGTATTGCCCGGTGCCTGCTATCGCCAGTCCGGCCCTGATATTTACAGGCCAATTTCGCGCTCCCTCTCCCTGCAAAAATTGCTGAGAAAGCCATTGATATGGAATTATCCCTGTTCATCAAAAACAACGATCTCCCAGATGCTTCACCAGGACAATTCAGAAGCCAGCAGAGTACTGAGTCAGCTCTGATTACCGTTTCTGGTTAAATTAGGAAATGTGGACATAGGCGGTAAGGTTGCCCTGATTTTACTTGACCTCTCCCCGGCATTTAATAAGGTCAATCATAGACTTCTTATTGACTGTCTTTCTGCCCTGGGCATTAGGGGCAAGGCACTTAACCTCCTCACATCTTTTCTCTCAGATGGAGAGCAGATTGTGGAGCTTAACAGCTTCAGGTCTAAGTTCTTCTCTCTTCCTTGTGGGGTTCCTCAGGGATCATCCCTGAGCCCCACTCTTTTTAACCTCTATGTTACCCCCTTAGCTGACCTCATGAAGGTGTTTGGCTTTGGGGTGGCCTCATATGCTGACAATACTCAAATCGTGGCATCACTGTCCAGAAATCTTGAAGACACTGCCTCCAGATTCCAAGACTGCTTGAGGGAAATTAGGAAATGGATGTCTAACAATCATCTTAATTTAAACTCTTGAATGACAGAGGTCCTGCTGTTTGGAAGGGATACCTCCTTTTGGTCTCCTGAGTGGTGGTCACAGGAGATGGGGAGCTTCCCACCCCAGTCAATAAGATAACAAACCTAAGAGGTTTTTTTGGACAACAAACTCTCCTTTGAGAGCCAAGTACATTTGTTGTAACTTGCCTTTAACACTGATGCACCTGTGAGAATTTTAGGCGCATCACCAAAACCATGTGGTTGGCTTGGCAACAGCAGAGTGGCGTTAACCCAGCTTGATGTTGGGGGTGTCCTCTGGTAGGTGTGACTAAACACTTCAGTTAAAGAAGAAACACAATGTTTTCTTCCTTTTATTAAAATTAATCTTGTTTTTTATGTTAAAGACTCTCTGGAAAGTCCTGCC
The DNA here is from genome assembly GCF_964261635.1 of Lissotriton helveticus. Classification (NCBI taxonomy): domain Eukaryota; kingdom Metazoa; phylum Chordata; class Amphibia; order Caudata; family Salamandridae; genus Lissotriton; species Lissotriton helveticus. The sequence continues at coordinate 1,354,728,917 of NC_136069.1, read as the reverse complement.
TTTTATCCCCCTTCATCTATGCAAAGCAGGTATTTCTGCATTATTATTGTCTAAAATTGATTACTGTGGTGCACTTTTTTAAAATCCTCAGACAAGATTTTTTAATAAACTGTTGGTTCTGCAAAATGCTGCCGCCCGTCTGCTGCACGCCATACCAAAACTTCAGTCAGTATTGCATCTGTGCCAGTGCAACATTGGCTTCGTATAAGAAGACAGATCGAATTCAAGTCCCTGTGCATTGCCTTTAAGGCACTGAATGGGTTTGGTCCTGAATATTTAAAACGCAAATTTCTCTGGTATGTCCCCATAAGACATCTAGGTTCTTCGTCGCTTTTCAATCTTGTGATTCCTGAAGTCAAAACAGCTTCCTGAGGTAGCTGCTCCCACTGGTTTTCCTCCCGCTGTCAAGGGCACCACAGGACCACAACCACCAGCCTGCATAGTGCCAGGATGCGCTATTAAAAGTGAGTGCCAGCCCGCGGTGTGCTGTAGCTGCTCCCGCTGGTTTTCCTCCCGCTGTCCAGGACACCCCAGGACCACAACCACCAGCCTGCATAGCGCGAGGACAAGCTATTAAAAGTGAATGCTGGCCCGCGGCGTGCCGCAGCTGCTCCCGCTGGTTTTCCTCCCGCTGTCCAGGGCACCCCAACATCACAACCACCAGCCTGCATAGCATGAGGACCCACTATTAAAAATGAATGCCGGCCCCCAGCGTGCCGTAACTACTCCCGCTGGTTTTCCTCCCGCTGTCCAGGGCACCCCAGGACCACAACCACCAGCCTGCATAGCAGGAGGACACGCTATCAAAAGTGAATGCCGGCACGCGGTGCGGGACACCAGCGGGGGCACGCCCGAGCGAAGGCTGGGTCAAGGGCGGGCCCATTCACACTCGTCAGAGCCCAGAAGAGGCTAGGATGTACCCCCCTTTAACATCACAATATCTCAATCAGATTCAATAAAACGGCAGGTATATATATATGTACAAGACATTACAAAAGCACGGATAAAAGGAAGAGAGGCTCAAAATTTCAGTTTTTGGGAAAGCGTATATAGCATCATATATTTAAGAACACATTTTATACAAGACAGTTAAAACAGCACTGTAGGCATAGAATGCTGTGGCAAACCAAGGGGGTTTTGTGCACTAGGTGATAGTGGAGCAAAGAGTGACGATGCAAGTGACAAATGGGTGAACACAGCAAAGGACGCAAAGTGACAACGTGAAAGAACAATATGTACAAAAACAATGGTCTGTCCTCAATAAATGACTGATTAATATTGGATTGGGAACCAAGGTAGATGATGCGCCATGAGTCGCTCTGTATTGAGGGTCGACAGCGTTCCGACTCTATCTAGTCAGGATCTTCATCAGTTGCCAGTTTTAAGTCAGTGCTGCAGGGGAAGGAAAGGACACATGAGGGCCGGAATGGAGGGTGTGGGACTTGGAGTGGGGGCGAGGCTGGAGGGGGTGGGGGTGCGGTACAGTAACCGGGGGGAGGGAAGGCTAGCACATCGGGGTATCGTTTGCCGCAGTCGTGAAATGATAGGGAAGAAGTCGGAGGGGACGTGCCCTGGGTGTCGCTGCGCCAGGTGTGGGCTAGCGCGGGGAGAGTGCTGTGTACTTAACAAGTGGAGTTGGGGCAATGGGCGGTATTGGGAGCGTGGAAGGGACGCGCAGGGAGCTGATGTGCAATGGGTAGGGATGTGTGTAGGCTAGGAAAGGAACTCACAGGTGCGAGTACTGTCCAGCGTGTTCCAGGATGGTCCAGTAGCGCGATCTGTTAATGAGCCCAATTGATTTCCGGCCCTCAAGAGTAGACAGTAAATCTCAGCCTTCCCCTCCTGGATCACCCCGGCCATCTCTGCAGACAGTCCACACCCCTGCCTGACAGGCACGTTACAGGACTAGTACTGCTAACTACATGGCAATTAGGCAATATTTATCTGTACCACACTTTGACTGTGAATCCCCAATGTTGTTTACCTATTTTCCAAATGTGTTCCCATTTAATTGTCCTGCATATACCGGAAACTAGATTCACAGTACATCCATTTTTATAAACCAGATACAACTGTGGTTACTGTCCAATCGTTGTGCCAATATTGACTCTGTTTGTACTTCACTTGTTGTGACAACTGTTTTTATTATTTATACTGATCATACACTGTAATACAGGCTTATTGTTCATCCACTGGATGCCACGCATGCCATGCCCGGCATTTGTATAAGCATGCCCTTGTCCTGTTCACATTTTACTTGCCGCTACACCCTGTGCAATCTTGCACTTCACAGTCTGTCCTCACTCACCCCCCTGTGACGCCCTGGGACCACGCGCCCAATCACCATACCACACGTCACTGGTCACACCCACCCTGGTACTGCTTTGGGCAGACTCCTTCGACTCGGGTTCCCAGGCACCTAATCTGATCTACTAACCAGATCCCCGAGTGCACATCAGCCCCCAGACTTCTACGGTGGGCCTCTACCAACCGGTAAGCCTGCCACCCGAGACCCTTCTCTTTGCTAGTTGGAACCTTTGCACTCCGTACAAATCGGCCCCCATTTACCTCCCCCTTTATCCAGGTACCATTGACAAGACTTAGGCAGTGGATCGAGTGACCTGACCCTGCCTCCTAAGCATATCCTTCTCCTTCCAACAAGACGCCACACGGGCCAGAACAGGGCTCCGTTCTTGCCTTTGCCCCAACGACTTTGTAAGTGTTTTCGGCCGTGCCTCCTTTCACCTCTCCACTGCCACCCTGACCCCCAACCACCTCCCTCCCCTGCCCCTTCTCTCCTGACCCCGTAAGACCTTTCCAACTGTTTACCACCATCTGTTTGCATCCTAGGAATTTTACCGCGGACTCTGTCAAGCACCTACTGATACCATCTAGATCCACACCCTCGTTATAACGTGGTAACAGGGTTAGTGCCACACCGAGCTACTGGACCATCCCGGAATACGTTGGCCAGTACTCCACCTGTAAGTTCCTTTCCTAGCCTACAAACATCCCTACCCATAGCACATCAGTTCCCTGCGCATCCCTTCCACGCTCCCATTACCGCCCATTGCCCCCTGCCCACCTTGTTCTTCTCCCAGGGAACTAAAACCGCTGTGCCCTCACCCCAATCCCAGCAAGTCGACCCTCTCACTTGCCACCTCACCCCTTCCAGGGTACTCTCGTTCTCCATTCCACTGTTGTCCTTTCCACCACTTATGCCAGTGCACGTGCCTTGTTCCACCCAACACAAGGTACTTCCATCTGACAATTGGGCTCCTTCTACACCAGTGCACATACCTAACTCCACTTGTTACGTGCACAGCCCACTCCCCGTGCAAGCACACACCTGGCCCGCTCCTGGCGCAGACACACACAGGTCCCGTCCCCTCCGACCTCTTCCCTATCATTCCGCGACCGCGGGAAACGATACCCCGATGTGCTAGCCTTCCCTCCCCCCTGTCACAGCCCGCACCCCCCTACCCCCTCCGGCCTCGTGCCCACCCAGTGTCCCACACCCTCCATTCCGGACCCTCATGTGTCCTTTCCTTCCCCTGCAGCACTGACTTAAAACTGGCAACTGGGTCCTGATGAAGATCCTGACTAGGTAGGATTGAAACGCCGTCGACCCTCAATACAGCGCGACTCATGGCGCATCATCTACCTTGGTTCCCAATCCAATATTAATCACTCATTTTTTGAGGACAAACCATTGTTTTTGTACATATTGTTCATTCACGTTGTCACTTTCAATCAATCAATCAATCAACAATTTGTAAAGCGCGCTACTCACCCGGTAGGGTCTCAAGGCGCTGAAGGAGGTGTCTGTTACTGCTCGAAAAGCCAGGTCTTGAGTTGCTTCCTGAAGGAGAGGTGGTCCTGGGTCAGCCGTAGGTGGGTGGGGAGGGAGTTCCATGTCTTGGCCGCCAGGTAGGAGAAGGATCTTCCTCCAGCGGGGCTCTGCGAATGAGTGGTACGGCGGCGAGGGCGAGGCCGGCCGATCGTAGCTGGCGGGTGGGTGTGTAGAAGGTGAGGCGACTGTTGAGGTACTTCGGGCCCATGTCATGGAGAGCCTTGTGTGCGTGGGTGAGGAGTCTGAACGTGATCCTCTTGTTGACGGGAAGCCAGTGCAGGTCTCTCAGGTGGGTCGAGATGTGGCTGTGGCGAGGGATGTCCAGGATGAGTCCTGCGGAGGCGTTCTGTATGCGCTGGAGTCTTTTCTGTTGTTTGGCCGTGGTTCCCGCGTAGAGGGTGTTCCCCCGTAGTCCAGTCAGCTGGTGACGAGTGCCTGGGTGACTGTCTTCCTGGTTTCGGTGGGGATCCAGCGGAAGATCTTACGGAGCATGCGCAGGGTGTTGAAGCACGATGATGATACGGCGTTGACTTGTCTGGTCATCGAGAGGGAGGAGTCCAGGATGAAGCCCAGGTTTCGTGCGTGGTCCGTTGGTTTGGGGTGGTGCCCAGGGCAGGGGGCCACCAGGAGTCATCGCAGGCGGAGGGCGATGATCCCAGGATGAGAACTTCCGTCTTGTCTGAGTTCAGTTTCAGGCGGCTGTTCTTCATCCACTCGGCGACGTCTTTCATCCCTTCGTGAAGGCTGGCTCTGGCGGTGGCGGGGTCGTTGGTGAGGGAGAGGATCAGCTGGGTGTCGTCGGCGTAAGAGATGATGTTGAGGTTGTGTTGGCGTGCAATGGCTGCGAGGGGGCTCATGTAGACGTTGAAGAGGGTGGGGCTAAGTGAGCAACCTTGAGGTACGCCGCAGATGACCTTGGTGGCCTCGGACCTGTGTGGGGGTAGGCGGACTCTCTGGGTTCTTCCGACGAGGAACGAGATGATCCACTCCAGAGCCTTCCCTTGGATCCCGATGTTGCTGAGGCGCTGTACTAGGGTGCGGTGGAAGACAGTGTTGAATGCCGCAGATAGGTCCAGGAGGATGAGGGCCGCTGTTTCCCCGTTGTCGAGCAGGGATCTGATGTCGTCGGTGGCTGCGATGAGGGTGGTCTCAGTGCTGTGGTTGGCTCGGAAGCCGGACTGCGAAGGGTCGAGGGCTCCGTTTGTCTCGAGGAAGGCGTCCTTCGCTGTGTTCACCCATTTGTCACTTGCTTCGTCACTCTTTACTCCACTATCACCTAGTGCACAAAGCCCCCTTGGGTTGCCACCGCTTTCTATACAGTGCTTCTTTAACTGTCTTCTAAAAATGTGTTCTTAAATTTATGATGTGGTGTAGTATCCCTAAGGAGTTAGGTCCTTATCAGTGATTGAGACTAGACCTTAAACTTATCATAAACAACAAAAATGTCCCAAACACAATTATTTCAAAAAAGCTTAAAGGATGGAAAAATATGTATTTATTCCAAACCAGGCAAATTCTTTTATTGCCATTGACTTTGAGTTTTGTCAACAATTTTTAAGTTATACTAGCAAAAAAACAAAACACTGTACATTCAATATTACACTTTTTACAAAAAATCACATGGAATTATGAATCAATAAAGACAACATCAAAACATGCTGCAGAAAGAAAAACGAATTAATAAAACGAGACTACATATATAAACAACAACATATGAATGTTTCTGAATGTGCGTGGAACTTGTGCCAAATCGATGGCGAACAGTACAAATCACTGGACTGCTAAATCCTAGTAGTTATTAAAAATCTGAGTTTGTTCCATCCAACACAAAAGCTGACGCGTTTCAAGGCCAGGACAAATGTCCCTGGTCTCTCATCAGGGCTTTTAATTCCTTATCTCTGCAGGGTGTAAAGAAAAAAGCGCTGATTACTGGACTTGAACTAAAAGATTGCCTCTCCTGGTCTCTCAAAGAGTGAATAACATCAGTACATACCAGGTATGGGTCATGTGGCAGGGGCGTCGCGTTCTTAAAGAATCAAAGACACCAAGGGCTTAGTTTAGAAGAGGGGTACCTGGTGGTAGAAAAAATAGCGCGTGTAACTGTGGCGCCAAAACATGGTTTGTTTAAAGAAGCTTAAACAAAGGGAACTGACCTTTACTGTGCCGTCTCTCGGCCGAACTTTAAGTGGGTTGTGACCATGTGCTGGTTGTTCTGCATTAAAAAACATGTTAAGGAAAATGAGTCAGGAATGCTTAACTCGCCGCTATTCGTCTTTGAGAAAGGACGAAAAACGGGGGCCTACCTTTTTATGGTACTTCACTGGCCGGAAAATTTTTCAAAATAACTCCGCTCACCTGGATCTAGCAGGGTATAAAGCAGGAAAAATGGGATCAGCTTCTAGCCGGCTTAAAGCATAATTCATGAAAAATTTACGTGGAATAGAGCCTCTTACCGTGTATGTCCGTGCCTTCTCAGAACTAACCCTGGGCGTAGTGGGGCTCCGCGGAGCTACGCGGAGGGGGCGAGAAGCTACGCCCACTCCCGCACTCCGCATAGCCCCACTACGCACCTCCCTCCCGCTCTCCCCTAGATACATTATTTAAGCAACTACCCTGAAAAATACAATTATAAAGCACTTACCTTGTCCGGGGCTCGTCCGGGGCTCCCTCTTTGAATAGCGTCCTTTCCTGGATACCAATGCGCATGCGCGGGCGGCCGCGCATGCGCATTTTTCCCGAGAAATGCGCATGCGCGGCCGCCCGCGCATGCGCATTGGTATCCAGTAAAGGACGCTGTTCAAAGAGGGAGCCCCGGACGAGCCCCGGACAAGGTAAGTGCTTTATAATTGTATTTTTCAGGGTAGTTTGCTTAAATAATGTATCTAGGGGAGGGCGGGAGGGAGGCGGGTGGCGGCCGACTCGGCTACGCACACTGAGTGGGCGTAGTGTTGCCGGCTACGCTGTCTACGCAAAATGCGTAGAAGGCAACACTACGCCTACTCCGTGGGCGTAGCCGAATCGGACGCCCAGGGTTACTCAGAACCCGAATGAAAACACACTGATTCAAAGATGGCCGGCCCGCTGCTCATGATTGGTTATAATGGTTATTGAACCATTGCATTCTGGACTTAGTAGTTTCGGTCAAAATTAATCGGGCATGAAGTGCAAAAAATGAATGATAACGCGACTCGAGCACTGCAAGTAGTGGCACAGAGGTCAACAATGGTTTGTGATAAGGGAAACGATTAATGAATGGAAAAATATAAAAAGATTGATTTTATTTATTGTGACCCCGCAGCCCTTAAGGTGTCATATCTCTAGAAGAGTGTGAGGAGGAAGGCGCTTAGACCACCCAAGGAGGCCACATGGAGTACCAAGTCACTCATTAAATGTAAGTTTTACAGGCTTGTGATCTCCGACAGGTTATTAAGTCCCGTCTGGGCACTGTTGAATTTTAAGATTAAATATGCTTCTTTCTGAAGCAAAACACAATCAATGTCTAGGAGGTTTTTTTTAGAATTCACTACGTGCAGCACAGACCATTTGAAGTCATGCTCAGTGTGGCCCTTGTCGAGGAAGTGTTGCACCATGGGTGCCACCGTTACTTTCTTTTTGATTCTTGAGCGATGTTGGCTGATTCGGTGATTGATCTGTTGGTTCGTTTTTCCAACATAAATCTTGGAGCAGGGGCACTGTATCACATATACAACATTTTTTGTACGACAATTGGAGAATTCATTATGCAACCATTTGGTCCCATACTTCGGTTTTTCCTGTATGCAAAAATGGGCCTAGGGAAAGGACAATCTAGTCCTTCCAAAAGGTGCCAATTTTTGAGTACAGCTTGCCTGAATTTATGCGTGTCAGGACAGAATGTCGTGACACAGACCAGTCTTTCTAATGGGGGGCGTTTTTTGACTTGCAATAAGCATTCGCGAGGTGTATATTTCGCTCTCTTGAAAGAATGCTTGAGGAGTTTTTTAGGATATCCCTGTTGGCGCATGTCAGAACAAAAGTGCTGACCGTGTTTTTCGTAATCGTTCATTTCAGAACAATTGCGCCGGATTCGAAGCAGTTGGCCAAAGGGCAAATTGGCTTTGAGATTTCTCGCATGTGCACTGTTATGATGTAAAATAGTATTCCTATCGGTTGCTTTTTTGAAAAGGGATACTTTCAGTTGTCCTTGGGCACACGTGAGCTCTACATCCAAAAATGTCATGCGATTGGTGCTATATTCGATGTAAAACTGTATGTCGCTGTGTCTGGAATTAAGCCACATGTGGAACGACATTAAATCGGTCTGGCTCCCCTGCCACAGGAGCCAGACGTCATCAATGTACCTGTACCACTGTTTGATGTGGTTCTTGAAGGGGTTATTCACCTCCACAAATTTCTCCTCGTACTGTGCCATAAAGAGGACTGCCATTTCTGGGGCATAAGGACACCCCATGGCAGTCCCCTTGATCTGCATAAAGAACTCACCATTAAAGGTGAAATAGTTCTTTTTTAACGCTATTGTCGCCAATTCCAAAATGAACGACGTAGGTACCTGGTGAGGTCTTGGTCTCTTATCGAGGTAAATTTGCATCACCTCCAGAGCCTCTTCCTGAGGGATCTGGGTGTATAGGGACGTGACGTCCATGGTGACCATAATTTGTGATTATGCATCAAATGGAGTACCTTCCACTTTAAGAAGGAAATCTGTTGTATCTCTGAGGTAAGATCTTACTTCTCTTATAAAAGGTTTTAGGAAGAAATCCACGTACTGTGCAATTGGTTCTAAATAAGAGTCGCAGCCCGAAACTATTGGGCGGCCCGGTGGGTCATGCAGGCTCTTGTGAATCTTCGGAAGAAGATAAAGCACCGGAGTCCTGGGGAATTTTTTGAGCAAATAGTCATGTTCTTTGTTTCTTTTTTAGAACAGGGCAAACAATCCAAACCCAGGTACAAGGTACCATGGGAAATGAGAACCCGGAGCAGCCACTACAAATCATAGGCGGCCCCAGTACAGTTGTCAATTTGTCATCCAGACAATTTTCTGCTGATGAAGAGGCAGTCCTTGATTTAGGTCTTAAGTTTGTTCCCAGTTTGAGAACGGACTACACTAAGCTCAAAATGGAAGCTATGGAGTTCTGTCGGAAAGTTAGGCTTAAAGCCTTTTTCTCGAATACACCAACAATTGAGAATAATGAGCTGACTGGTTTACGCAATAAGTCAAGCTTCACACCTTTTAACAACATTCCTAAACAAGTCATAGCGTTCGAGCAGGTCCTGCTATCCTCTATCAGCAAACTAGAAAAGAACAGAAGTTTCACTCATCAAAATATCAGCCTTCAACAACGTGAGGCAATCAAATCCCTAAAAGACGACTCATCCATTGTCATAAAACAAGCAGATAAAGGCGGGCGGTAGTCATCTGGCCCCGCCCTATGTATTTATCTGAAGGAGAGAAACACATTCGAAATACCACTTGGTACCGTGCACTTCCAGAAGATCCGGTCAAGCAGATCCAGGGATTAATTTCCCAAGTCTTGGATCTTGGTAAACAAAGTGGTTTTTTGGGCAACAAAGAACATGACTATTTGCTCAAAAAATTCCCCAGGACTCCGGTGCTTTATCTTCTCCCGAAGATTCACAAGAGCCTGCATGACCCACCGGGCCGCCCGATAGTTGCGGGCTGCGACTCTTGTTTAGAACCAATTGCACAGTACGTGGATTTCTTCCTAAAACCTTTTATAAGAGAAGTAAGATCTTACCTCAGAGATACAACAGATTTCCTTCTTAAAGTGGAAGGTACTCCATTTGATGCACAATCACAAATTATGGTCACCATGGACGTCACTTCCCTATACACCCAGATCCCTCAGGAAGAGGCTCTGGAGGTGATGCAAATTTACCTCGATAAGAGACCATGACCTCACCAGGTACCTACGTCGTTCATTTTGGAATTGGCGACAATAGCGTTAAAAAAGAACTATTTCACCTTTAATGGTGAGTTCTTTATGCAGATCAAGGGGACTGCCATGGGGTGTCCGTATGCCCCAGAAATGGCAGTCCTCTTTATGGCACAGTACGAGGAGAAATTTGTGGAGGTGAATAACCCCTTCAAGAACCACATCAAACAGTGGTACAGGTACATTGATGACGTCTGGCTCCTGTGGCAGGGGAGCCAGACCGATTTAATGTCGTTCCACATGTGGCTTAATTCCAGACACAGCGACATACAGTTTTCCATCGAACATAGCACCAATCGCATGACATTTTTGGATGTAGAGCTCACGTGTGCCCAAGGACAACTGAAAGTATCCCTTTTCAAAAAAGCAACCGATAGGAATACTATTTTACGTCATAACAGTGCACATCCGAGAAATCTGAAAGCCAATTTGCCCTTTGGCCAACTGCTTCGAATCCGGCGCAATTGTTCTGAAATGAACGATTACGAAAAACACGGTCAGCACTTTTGTTCTGACATGCGCCAACGGGGATATCCTAAAAAACTCCTCAAGCATTCTTTCAAGAGAGCGAAATATACACCTCGCGAATGCTTATTGCAAGTCAAAAAACGCCCCCCATTAGAAAGACTGGTCTGTGTCACGACATTCTGTCCTGACACGCATAAACTCAGGCAAGGTGTACTCAAAAATTGGCACCTTTTGGAAGGAATAGATTGTCCTTTCCCTAGGCCCATTTTTGCATACAGGAAAAACCGAAGTATTGGCCAACAGCTGGTTCGAGCAGACATTGCTCTACCGAAACCAAGATGTGATTTGATGGCGCAGTGGAAACTCAAACCCATTGAGGGCCACCATAAGTGCGGAAATTGTGTCGTTTTTCCTAACACAATTGAGGGTAAGGATTTTATTCACCAAGGGACCAAATGGTCGCATAATGAATTCTCCAATTGTTGTACAAAAAATGTTGTATATGTGATACAGTGCCCCTGCTCCAAGATTTATGTTGGAAAAACAAACCAACAGATCAATCACCGAATCAGCCAACATAGCTCAAGAATCAAAAAGAAAGTAACGGTGGCACCCATGGTGCAACACTTCCTCGACAAGGGCCACACTGAGCATGACTTCAAATGGTCTGTGCTGCACGTAGTGAATTCTAAAAAGAACCTCCTAGACATTGATCGTGTTTTGCTTCAGAAAGAAGCATATTTAATCTTAAAATTCAACAGTGCCCAGACGGGACTTAATAACCTGTCGGAGATCACACGCCTGTAAAACTGACATTTAATGAGTGACTTGGTACTCCATGTGGCCTCCTTGGGTGGTCTAAGCGCCTTCCTCCTCACACTCTTCTAGAGATATGACACCTTAAGGGCTGCGGGGTCACAATAAATAAAATCAATCTTTTTATATTTTTCCATTCATTAATCGTTTCCCTTATCACAAACCATTGTTGACCTCTGTGCCACTATTTGCAGTGCTCGAGTCGCGTTATCATTCATTTTTTGCACTTCATGCCCGATTAATTTTGACCGAAACTACTAAGTCCAGAATGCAATGGTTCAATAACCATTATAACCAATCATGAGCAGCGGGCCGGCCATCTTTGAATCAGTGTGTTTTCATTCGGGTTCTGAGAAGGCACGGACATACAAGGTAAGAGGCTCTATTCCACGTAAATTTTTCATGAATTATGCTTTAAGCCGGCTAGAAGCTGATCCCATTTCTCCTGCTTTATACCCTGCTAGATCCAGGTGAGCGGAGTTATTTTGAAAAAATTTCGGGCCAGTGAAGTACCATAAAAAGGTAGGCCCCCGTTTTTCGTCCTTTCACAAAGACGAATAGCAGCGAGTTAAGCATTCCTGACTCATTTTCCTTAATATGTTTTTTAATGCAGAACAACCGGCACATGGTCACAACCCACTTAAAGTTTGGCCGAGAGACGGCACAGTAAAGGTCAGTTCCCTTTGTTTAAGCTTCTTTAAACAAACCATGTTTTGGCGCCACAGTTACACGCTCTATTTTTTCTACAACCAGGTACCCCTCTTCTAAACTAAGCCCTTGGTGTCTTTGATTCTTTAAGAACGCAACGCCCCTGCCACATGACCCATACCTGGTATGTACTGATGTTATTCACTCTTTGAGAGACCAGGAGAGGCAATCTTTTAGTTCAAGTCCAGTAATCAGCGCTTTTTTCTTTACACCCTGCAGAGATAAGGAATTAAAAGCCCTGATGAGAGACCAGGGACATTTGTCCTGGCCTTGAAACGCGTCAGCTTTTGTGTTGGATGGAACAAACTCAGATTTGTAATTACTACTAGGATTTAGCAGTCCAGTGATTTGTACTGTTCGCCATCGATTTGGCACAAGTTCCACGCACATTCAGAAACATTCATATGTTGTTGTTTATATATGTAGTCTCGTTGTATTAATTCGTTTTTCTTTCTGCAGCATGTTTTGATGTTGTCTTTATTGATTCATAATTCCATATGATTTTTTGTAAAAAGCGTAATATTGAATGTACAGTGTTTTGGTTTTTTGCTAGTATAACTTAAAAATTGTTGACAAAACTCAAAGTCAATGGCAATAAAAGAATTTGCCTGGTTTGGAATAAATACATATTTTTCCATCCTTTAAGCTTTTTTGAAATAATTGTGTTTGGGACATTTTTGTTGTTTATCTTAAATTTATGATGCTATATGCACTTTCAAAAAAACTGAAATTTTGAGTCTCTCTTCCTTTTATCTGTGCTTTTGTAATGTCTTGTACATACATATATACTTGCTGTTTTATTGAATCCAATTGAGGTATTGTTGTGAAATACATATGTACGCCCAGATCTCAATCTGGTCTACGGGTTATACTCCAGTTGTCTTTCCCCCTCTCTAACATCAGCATCACTGACAGGTACTGTCTTATTTTGGTGAAATTATGGTGAAAAGAAGGGGCTTGGGGAAAATGAACACAGGAGGGGTAGGTTCGACGCTGGACTAATTTCTGGTCAGAGCGGCAAGTGTCCTTACCCACAAACTAGAGCTGACTGAAAGGCACCTATCTATGGAAGCACACTTTTTCTCCAGGGGGCAAATCTTGATAGATCTAAAGAGTCCTTATCAGACACGCAACCATTATTATTGTTAACATCATCAGATTTCCCGCCAGGTCAACGTGGGTTTACCCCTACAAATTTAACTACTCAGGTTACACCAAGGAGGGGGTCGGAAATTTCTCCCTCTAATATGTCCCCAAAGGAGCCCACTCCTAACCCACCAGCCAAGCACACTAGAATAAGGGGTATTACTAACACAAAGCCAAAACAATCCACAGTAACTTGTACCACTAAACCAAAAGGACCCAAAACAGGGCGACTACAATGAATCCTATTACATCAGCCGCTCCAGTGTCTCCCAATTTATTATCACTCCAAGTACCTTTAGATGATCCAAGTTGGACTGAAGTCACAGCTATAATGTATCCTATCTTAACTAAACTGACTCTAATTGAAAATAGGTTGGCCGATCTAGAGTCACAGAACCATGTATTAATATCTCGAGTCCCCCTCCAAGAGATCCCCTTCCAGAAACACCTTGAAGCAGCAACTCATCTCAACTAAATAAGGGTCGGGAACCATCTACTTCTGCAACATCGTCAACCTTACTGGCTGTCACCACCATGGCCCCAGCACCACCTCTAACAGGTACTTCCAATCTAAATACATTTCGTGAGACCCGACATCTCCAAGAGAAGAGCTCAAGGGATCTACTGCGGCAGGCACCTATAGCCCAAGAGGAATTAGGAGGGCTCAATCAGGCAACAGGATTACGTGAGACCTACATAGAAGCGATAGACAATCATTGTCAACAATGTGTCCATCTTCCAAAGGCAGCATACCCACTGGTACTGGTCCTGGCAAATGTTCTCCCACTTCCAGAAAACCAGAGTGAATCCACAAGACAGCTAATGGACAAATGTCTTCACTGGTTAATAGACAATCTTAAGGGTTCACAAATGGGGAGTTATCAACTGACCACAAAATCATCATGGCCAGGAGAGTGGAATGGGTGGGCAGTACAAGAAAATCTTTCCCTGGTGACTGTGTAGTTATTCATTTTCACAATGCTTATACAGGCCCTTCCCTTCTAGATAATCTTTATAGATTCTCCTCAAGGAACTCACAGATTATCCCTTTACCACTGGAGCATTTTTATAACCAGGGTGTAAAGCTACAAAGGGATTATAGGATTAGAAGAATTCCAGTATCTGTAGTCCCAAAAGATAATGAGGGCTCTAACACTAGTTTAGGGTTCATGCTGCAAAACAGATTTACAACTCTCTCAGATCTGGATTCGTGCGACTGACTAAATCCCCCATTCCTGCCTCACCAGGAAGGGAAATTACTCTGGTTCCCCCAGTGTTTAAGCTACCAGAAAAACCCTTCAACTCCATTAGTCTTAGAGAGGCTCTGCATAGCAGAAATTGCCGACCTAAGTAGTCTGGAGAGTGACCTGAGTACTTTACCCCTGCTGACTACTACAGAGAAAGTTAAGCCCACTGTGGCATCCTGGAATGTAGCAGGAATATCCTCCAAGCGAGGAAACCCCGAGTGGCAAAACCTGTGGCAATCATTGGAGATTATACTCTTCCAGGAGACTTGGGCCATAGACCCAGTCTTTTTTTCAGGGTTTTGTACTTTACATACCCCTGCAATTCCATCATCAGCATCCGGGAGGGCGAAGGGGGGATTATTAACCATAGTCTTGAACATCACACCTTTCCAGGTTGGCTTCATCATAAGCCATTTCCAGCTCTTCCAAATTGCTAATAAGAAAGAGGAAACCTGGTTAATTAATAACTATTATAATAACGAGTTTGAGAGTAATATGAAGATAGTTGCAGATGCCCTAGCAGTGGAGATAGAAAAACATACTACAGCCAAAAGCAGGGGCCGTGCAAACCTCATATGGGCGGGGCATTTTTACATTCATCTCTGCAAATTTAATGGGACTACGGTGTGTGGACTTGAGGACCCTTATGGTAATCCTTATACAACACTTCACACATAATGAGTATGGTGAATCTTTAAATAGATCACTATGTAAGTAGGATTTGGGACTAATAAATGATGGAATAGAAGAACTAGGGAGCACTTTTAGAACGGGGAACCAAGAGTCCACCATAGACTTTGTTTTAGCATCGGCTTCGTTAAAAGGGGCAGTGGTACATAAGGGTACTTAGTTTTCCTGTTACAGTAATCACGCCATCCTATTTATGCATCTAAGCATCCTGTCTAAGGCGAAAGACCACCAGCAGGTAATGGATGGCATGTCCCTGACCAGGAAAAACGGCTACCAATTGAAATGGTCGCAGGCCCATAAGTTAAATTTGGTCCCTGAAATTCTAGCCCAAGCCTAGAAAGAAATCATACTGTCTGGAAGAGAAACCACCGCCCACATTCCTGGTAAATCAGTTTATTGCCCTCCTGACAAAACTAAAAGAAGCACTCACTCAATGCAAGGCAATAACCGTTACTCCAACCACTCGCTGGTTTGATTCAGCATGCTCTGTAGCAAAAAAAGCCCTCGTCAATGCCTTAAAAACTCTCCCTAGAGTTCCCATAAAGATACGAGCAGTATATATTGATTATAAGCAAGAGAGAAGGAAAAGAGAGAAGGTCGTCAGGGAGCAGGCCTGGGAAGATCTTGAACAAGCAGCTATTTGAGCAGTAGTAGGAATTTTTGGAAAGTTGTGAAGGCCCCCTATTTAAAGATTCTAAAGACCCCTCCTTAGATTCACATGTAGAAGAAGATGCATGGGTGGGACACTTCAAAAATATTTTTTGTTCCACAACCTCTATAATATTCCCACCCCATGGTCCAGTTGTAGCATCTCAGGGTGGGCTAATCGTCTCTGTAGAGGAGGTTAGAAAGGGGCTGGAAAATTGTGCCCCTGGAAAGGCTCCAGGGCCTGATGGTGTTCCAATCGTCTCTTCCAGGAGAACTATGACAAATGGGTTCCTCTACTAACTAATGTTTTAAATCTATCCAGATAGAGGGTCCCCCCATCCTGAAAGCCCAGCGTGATAGTGCCAATATTCTAGAAGGGTGATAGGGGGTCTCCAAAGAACTACTGCCCAATGTCCCTCCTTGATACTACTGCCCAGCTTATAGGACAGCTCCTATTAGCCAGAATGGAGGACTGGGCCAAAAACCATACAATTTTTATGGAGGCTCAATATGGTTTTCGGAGGGGTATGGGGACGATGGATCAATGTCTAAACCTTTCCCTATCCATAGGAAAATATACTAATTCAAAAGGCAGGAAGATCTATATGGCCTTTATGGATCTGACTGCATCCTTTGATTGTGTTTCCCACCAGAGGCTGTGGTCTATGATGGAGAGGATTGCCATTGATCCACTGATAATTAGTTTTATCCGTCAGCTGTACGCCAATGCCCCCGCTTGTGTACGGTATGGCAGGAATGGGTAGTGCACATGTTCCTTTAAGATTGAAAAGGGAGTGAGTCAGGATTGCGTTCTCGCCCCGTTTCTTTTTTCCATCTACATAAACGGGGTAGAGTCCATCCTCTCTGCTCACCTTGGGACGTGCCCAAATTCGATCATAGCCCCCTTCTGATATTGGCGTCTACCGATGACACAGTATTAATGGCCAGAACAGGGGTAGCCTTACAATCACTAATTACAGCTTATTCAACACTTATGGCCTCCCTAGATTTAAAAGTAAACAAACCAAAATCCTTTATAATAGTAGCAGGAGCGGCCAGAGGAGAGAAACACCCCAACTTCAATTTGGCATCAAAGAATATGGAGGTGGTTGACTGTTCATACTTAGGAGTCCTTTCGATAAAAATCACTCTTGGACTAACTTGGTGGCAGCAAAAGCTCAGACTATGGGAAGGAGACTCCAAGCCATCAAAAGTTTTGCGAAGAAGCTAGGAATGAGTCCCCTGGATACGGTCAAAAATATATACTCCGAAAAAAACAAGGCCGCTATAACATATGGGGTGGGAGTCTGGCGGATGGCCAATGTTGAACATCTACAGCAAGCGGAAGACAGCTTTTTTTTAAATCAGTTATCTTTACCTCATTCTGCTTTCAACTATATCTTACATCTCAATTGGGGCTACCCTATTTGAGTGATTGCATTAGATTGGCATCACTTGTATTGTGGCTCTTGATGTGGCAGAGGTGCATTTTGGATGTGACCCAACGCATTATTAAGGATTGTTGTAAGATTGATTATTATAAGAGGATTGGCTGGCTAAAGTATTTGGAGGCACAACTGAATGCATTAGGGCTAGGGGAATTATTCCAGGACCCTGAATCCTGTAGAAGGGTTTTGAAGAAAAGGATAATCCAGCTATTCTTGCAGAGAGCAAATGACGCCCGAATGGAAAAAAATCACCTTCGAAAATCCTCTATTGCCTATGACCTAGTCCCACCTAGACCAGGGGAAGGTTTTTACTATCTCTTATCTATTAATAACACACCGCATTGATTTATCCTTATGCGTTTCCGAACAAACCTGAGTCCACTAATGTTAGGGTACCCAGAAAAGAGATATGCATTTTCAGATTTGACATCTTACCCATGCAATAATCACTCCGTCCAGTCAGAACTCCATCTAACATTATTTTGTGAGTACTATACTGTAGAAAGAAAAATATTTACT
Organism: Lissotriton helveticus; assembly: GCF_964261635.1. NCBI lineage: Eukaryota > Metazoa > Chordata > Amphibia > Caudata > Salamandridae > Lissotriton > Lissotriton helveticus. The sequence continues at coordinate 1,354,711,420 of NC_136069.1, read as the reverse complement.
TTCCCAATATTTAGGTATCACAAATTCAAAAATGTAGGGTGGCCATCTTTTTGTTTGTTTTTCCCTAGCTACTTTTTTGGGGCTTGCATTAGAAAGAGGAAAAATGGGGGGCGCTGTTTAATTAGTAATAATTAGGATAGAAATGGTTTATTTTTCGCAATATGGCCTTAACCTGTTCGTAAGAGAGTTATACCATTTTTAAATGGATTTTAACTGTGTTTTTATTGAAATGCTCCATCATAAACTTGACAATTTTTGACAGATTGGTCTTTCATCTTTTAACCTTTGTGTATATGGTCATATAATATGTTTTGCAACTTTTAGGATGAATTTGTTCCTTTATGACTTGTGTAACCAAGTTCGAATAAAGTCCTGTGATGATGGTGATTACTGTAGTGCAATTTTGAATTAACTGTATGTTCCGCAAAATGCTGCTGCCGTCTGCTGCTCGCCATACCAAAACATCAGTCAGTATCTCATCTCTGCCAGTGCTACATTGGCTTCCCTCTGCATTGCCTTTAAGGCTCTGAATGGGTTAGTTCCTGAATATTTCAAACGCAAATTTCTCCGGTATGTCGCCTTTCAATCTTGTCAAAAGTTCAAAATAAGCTTTATTTCGATATAAATTTTCATATCATCAAAGCATACAATTATCAAAACACATATACATATAAAACACAATGCGCGTACAGATGTATGTTACAAAGAGCCAGTGCCATTTCAATTAAGATAAAAGTAGGGGAGACATTTATCACATTCATGATTAAAAATGTATCCGATTCTCGGACCCCTGTGTATTAAAACAATTTATAAAATATATACAGTCAGTTTTATTACATCGAATTTCCAAATTTTACCAATAATTTCAAGAATTTAACTAGAGTATAAATCACTTCCGGAGTCTCCATCCTTTGTAGTCTAAAAAAAGTGTCTCTACAAGAACGGAGGTCCCACTCCTTGAGAATTGGTCTAAGCAAAATTTTTCTGGGAACTTAATAAAATTTACAGAATAAAGTGCAGTGCAAGTTCGATTGGGGGGCTATATCATCACAGCGACAAGGCAGTATTTGTCTCAACCAATCGTTACAAGATGGAAATGTGATTAGTCGGAAAAAGAACCCATTCTAAATCTAGTTAGGAGCATTCTAGCATAGCAATTAATATCACTAATAAGATATAATTGGAGGCCCCGGTCAGGAGTAATGTGTTGATAGGCTAAGGCAGACTTTTTTATCTTCTCCATGTTCCATCTTTTGTTCTCTAAATGGTCCATGACCAATTTGCGTAACCCTTTCCTTGAGATTGATTCCATGCTAAGCGGATTTAAAAAAAACTCCGGGTGACCAATGTCATTCATAATTTTTTCTACCACAGATAGCCATTTAATTCGCTTTGCACCATCTAATTGCAGGCAGTCAGTTATGGTGCTGCGATTAAAGGTTGTCTCAGGGGTTAACCAGAGCTTATGCCATAGGAGAATGGGTTCCGTCGTTATAATGTCTGAAATATATGGTAGACCAAGTTCTATGTTAATGAAAAAAGTAGGAGATGATTTGGGAACCCCTAGGAGGTACCGGAGGAAGCGATTCTCCGTTTGTTGGATACAGAGTGCAGGGTCGATCCCCCATACCCCTGAACCATAAGTAGCCGTGGTCACACATTTAGCCTTATAAATAACAGACAACTCCTTGACAGGTCTGCCCCCAATTTTAATAGCAAAATTCTGCAGTACTCCAATCGCTTTGGAAAAGGCAAATTTTCTAGCTATAATTGCATTTTTCCAAGTGGATTTCTTATGAAAACAAATTCCAAGGTACAGAAATTGATCTGTTGTCTCTATTTTTCAGTTTTGAATAAAAATGGGGCAGGGTATTTTCTTCGTTCCCTGACGGCAGGACATAGAAAAAGTTTTTGTAATGTTGACCTTCAGTCCCTTTTCCCTCATGAAAAGTGTGAACTTAGAGACAGCCCTTTGAAGGCCCAGACTGGTCCGGGATAAAATTGCGTTGTCGTCCGCGTATAAAAGGATGGGGACAGGGCAGCCCTGCACTACGGGGTAGTCATAGGAAAAGCTATTCAGATGGTCGCCAATATCGTTTATATAGAGGGAGAAGAGATGGGGTGCCAAAATGCACCCCTGTCTTACTCCCCTCCTAATAGAAAATCTTGGCGAGCACTCTCCCTTTTGTCCAAAGCGTACCCTCGCTCCTGCATCCCTATAAAGTTCTCTAATGAAATTGAGAATTGGGGGGTCCAGACCAAGACTTTCTAGAGTTGCCCACAGTTGTTTATGTTTAACACAATCGAAAGCTGAACTTAAATCTATAAAAGTAATAAAAAGGTTCCCTCTTTTTGCTAAAGTATATTTTAAAATTAAAAGATGTAGATTAAGACTCTGCTCAACCGTCCCCATTCCTTGTCGAAAACCATACTGAAAAGTCGAGAGGGTGTTAGTTTCCTCGACCCAGTTTTGCACACGTTTTAAAATGATACGTCCCGCTACCTTCATTAAGGCATCTATGAGAGAAATTGTACGGTAGCAGGATGGATCATGCCTGTCCCCTTTTTTAAAAATGGGGACCATTATTGCTTCTGACCATGTTTGTATTAAGCCATGGATGTTTGCACAGTTCATCACTAAAGTTAGCAGGGGTGCCCAGAGGTCTAATTTAGCTTTAAAAACCTCGATTGGTATTAGGTCCGGGCCCGGTGCCTTGCCGGACGGGCGCTCTCTAATAGCCAGACTCACCTCCTCACATGAGAAGACAATGCCCAGTGGGAAATGTTTCTTAGAAGATCCAGAATTATCGGATGGCACAATACTACCCTCCGAAGTGATAGGTTCTGGCTCGGGGCAATCATACAGATTTTTAAAATGAGCAGCCCAGATATCCCCATTTATAGCAATGTCTAACTTTTCTGGTTGGTTTCCTCGCACAAAAGGGGTGTTTACTGCCTTCCAGAAGGCCGTAGCATCTTTATTTTTTGAGGAGGAAATTAATGCCTCCCAGGCCTTTTGTTTCAAAGCTTTCTCTCTGTTCCTAATGGCCTCGCGGTAGTGGCGTCTGGCCTGCCTAATAGCCTCTAAGGATCAAGGGTGTGCAAAGCCTTTTTCAGAGTTATTAGAGCAGAGGTACAATATTTGTCAAACCAGCCTCTGTTTTTATTGAGTCCGGCTTTAAAATGGCGGGACAGCAATGATTTTAATGTGTCCTGTATTTTCTAAAAGAACCTAATATTTTTAGTGGATCTTCTAGTGGGGAGAGACAGGTGGTAATCTCCAATCTTCTTATTGATAATACATTTTTAAGAAATATTTCAGGGACCACTTTATCCCATTTAATGGTGTAACCATTGGTCCTCCCCATAGAGATTTGCGCTTGATAGCTCGTGACCTTTTCCTGAGTTTGAGCCCTCTCTATATGCTTCCTTATGTTAAACGTTAAGGCGTAGTGATCCCCATAAACAGCATCCAAAGTTTTCCATATGGAAAGCAGAGAGGCATGTGGTTTAAAAAAAAGGGTAAAGTCAATCACGGTATTAGAGCCTCTTCCATGGAAGGTAGTGTGAAAAGGTATGGGCGGTGAGCATATATCATTAACAAAATCCAAATTAAAATAAAAAAGAAAACTGTTTAAAATATCTCCTATTTTCGAGTGGATGAAATGGTTCGAGGTATCATCCATTGAGAAGTCTAAGCAACATAGTTCTTTTGGCCCATACTGGCAGATGTTACAATTAAAATCACCCAGCCAGGCGAACATACACTCCCTAGAAGGGGATTCTTTTAGTGTAACTAAAGCATGACTTAAGTAATTTAGTGTTCTGTTCAACACTTCTGGGGCTAAATTATTATAAAAATTTACAATGATGAAATTGAGGGAAATTCCCCAGCTGATTACAACTAACTGATAAAATCTTTGGGTATATGTGTCAACACGGTAAGTCCGCTAGAAATGCTAATGTATATGGCTAAACCACCCTTGTTTCTACCCTGGTTGGTTGCCGATGCCGGTGCGTGGAAGGTCTGGTACCCTAATAGATGTACTGGGTTTAAGGCCCAGGTTTCTTGGAAACACAGGATTGAATAATTATTCACCAGGTCTAACCACGATTGTAAAACAATTTTTGATGCGAGACCGGCAACGTTCCAACTGAGTATAGGATGTAAGGCATAAACAGGTGTGGATATAACGAAGTTTGACAACACCCCTGTTTTTTCCTGACCCGTAGGGGCGCTTTTAGCAGGCAAAGATACGATATCAACACATTCTGTAATCCTACCTCTTCCCTCTAAATTAGGTTCCAGGTATTTTATAGGGGAATTTGGAGAGTTTCCAATATTTGGGTTAGTGCAAATAGACAAAGCAGATGTATCGTCATCTAGCAATCTCCCCCCCGACCTTTCTTCATTCTCTTCTGATGAGAAAGAAAAAGTCTCCATATCATGCAAATTCAATGAACAGACAATATCATTATGGATGGTACTCAGATTACTTAAAGCTACACCACATCCCTCCCCCCCTCAACTACTGTCTCAATGAAGCTACTCCTTGAGGCAGGGTCTACGAAAGAGAAAACATTTTCTTTTTCATCAAATTCATATAATGTATGGAGAATACTCATGCGATCTCTAGTAAGCCGCACATAAGGATTTGGCCTGTAAAGTCATTCATTTGAATCTAACCCTGAAAGGGGTTCGAATAAGTTGTATAGCGGGATGTTCCAATATTCATTGGGATTTATGGGGTAGTGAGTGTTGGTAGGTGGAGGGGGATATCTAGAGGGACGTTGACATGGGAAAAAAGATGGAAATGTATTACTGCATTTAGCAGTAAAAGCAGAGTGTGAGGTACGAGGGTCAAGGTTTGGGAGGTTGACATAGCGAGAGGTTGGTGGATGGTATGGGGCATTAATAAAGCTTCCGGATAAAAATAACTCAAATTACGAGTTGAAACTCCCCCCTCGCTTCTCCCTGGAAACCAATCGCTAATATACGTAACCACTCTATGATCCCTGAAGTTCACTATCACGGCGTCCCCCTCAATATCTTTGGGTCTAGGGCCCACTCATTCACATCGTCTAACGGAGATTATATTCCTGTTTAGATGTGAAGGAAGGGGTCTATTTTTTCGCAACCAAAAGATGACTTTATTTTTGAGGTTTGCGTTATGTTCAATATTTCCAATAGGAACAGTAGGAACTCCAGTTAAGTTAATCACATAGTTGACTGACTCTGGGGGTAATTCCACTATGTTCCTAAAATTAGATTTTGCGCTCTAAGTTTTTATTGTCGTCGGCTTCAGTGCTGAGGGATTGGTAGAAAGGGGAGGTTTTTGGGGAGCCATCGCAACCTTCTCTTTATGTATATCAAGGGCGACCATCGTTTTAATTGAATTTGGGGGTGCAGGTTTATTTTTAGGTACTGGGTTTTCTTTCTGTGGTCTCGATGTTTTCAATATATTAGATGTATTAGATGTTGGCAGCTTATTAATTAAAGAAGAATCCTTAGGTTTAGCAGGAATCGGATTTTCACATGCTGCCAAAATACAATAAATGTTTTCTCCCAGTCTTTTAACTATCTCTAATAATGGGAACAGGAGAGATTTTAAGAGTCGTTCGATCATCTCCATTGTCTCTTTACTCGACAATGCTTCTCCCCCTAAGATTGGTGTTATTGGGAGCCCCAATAATACATCCTTCTCTGGTTGACCGGACGGATTTTCTATTTCAGTCAGGTCATCCAGAGGAGGAGGGATGCGTGGGGTATTTACACCTTTTAGAAACCCACCCTTTCTCCTTCTTTTCTTCGGTGGAGAGCGATATGCTTTCGGGGGTTTCTTGGATTTATCTTTACTCACACTAGATGTAGACAGTGCGAATGTCTCTATAGGGGCAGCAGACTCAGGTGATTGATTAAAAGAACTTAACTGATGCTGAGAGACAAGGTCCAAAACAATAGGGGAATTTAAGTCTATAAGACAGTTAGAAGCAACCTGTGGCCCGTTTAGAGTACAATCATTACCGATATCAATGGAGATAGGAGATGTAATGTGATCCTGAAAAATGAGTGGAATATTATCAGTACTTAATAACTCAGCATCTCCTTCTGACGTACTTATGTTATGATGTTGAGAGGGAAGAGATACCTTCTGGGGTGAGATGAGTGGTTTCTTTTTTAAAAGATCGATGGAAAAACGTCGCTCCGCACGTTTCTCCGCTAACATACGTTCTTTATCAATTTCTTTGTTTGCCCTAGCAAAATATTTGTCTAGAGGGCCGAGAATGGAAACCCCCAACCGTAGAGGGTAGGGAATTCGGTATACCTGAAGACATCCTAATAACTCAGGGTAAGCAATAGATGATAGCATAGACAATGAGCCAGCGTATATGAAGCCTGTACAGGAGCTACGTGGGTACTACAAGCGCCTTGCAAATATATACTATGAATGCAATAACACACCACCCCGACTTACTACAAAATACTATCAACTGGAGGGAGGATGCCAAAGATTAAACGTTAGAGGGAGGGCCCGGCCCAGCCTCCTACAGCCCCTGACGTCCACAGACGGCCCGCCCTCTGCCCGGGCTCAGCCCGGCGTCGCCCGCGCGCGTACCGCGACGCGGGAGTGCTCACGGTCTTTTGTGCCCCCCTGGTCACGTGCTAGAGTGGGGGCGTGGTCCACAGGGCTTCTGGGTGTTGTAGTCTGGTTTCCCCCGCTCGGCGGCCGCTCGCGATGTCAACTGCGGCGGGGGGAAACCAAGCAGCAGTCCAAAGGTCCGGGATGAAAGCGCGGAATGCGCTAATAAGTCTCCTCACGGGCAGCCAAAAGTAATGTTCAGGACCCCAATCTGGTAATTGCTCAAGTTAAACAGATTCCTGGTGGGAGGGAGAAGTTTTGTGGTTGGCACAGCCTTGCTTTGGAACTCTCTGCCACCTACTATTAAGAACAAATCTGATCTTCTTTCTTTCCGTAAATCTTTAAAAACTTGGCTGTTCAACAAGAAAACCTTTTCTTTTCCTCAGAATCATAGCTTGGCAGCTAGACACCTTTGGGTAGCAGTGCGTGATATAAATTACATTTTCATTTCATTTCATGTATGGCTTGCAAATCACAGCAGTTGTCAGTGGCGAACGTTCAACTTACTGAGCCATCTTATGTGCTTCACTGTGCTCATCACACTTCAGAAAAGTGTTCTTAATGTACCATTATTATCTCTATCATATAAACCCTATTTTAGGATTTGCAGGTTATTGTTATCTGGAATTTTATCGCAGATAGTTTTACCATTTCCGCGTTTTGCATTTCTTCATAAAAGATTTAGAGCCAGATGTACAAAGGTTTTTTGCGGGCGTAAATGGGTTTTAGACCCGTTTGCACCCGCACAAGACCTGAGGCCCATGTACTAATCCTATGTTGCGAGTCGCAGATCAATTTGAGACTCGCAAAATAGGATTAGAGACACACTATTAGGAAGGGGTGTTCCAAGGGAATCCTTTCCTAATAGAGGCTCCTCAAGCTATGTGAGAATGTTTTGTGATCGCAATTGCAGTCGCAAAACACTCGCAGTTTACCAACCTTCTCAGAAGGGTGGTAAAGCATTCAAAAACAGGAAGGGGTCCTCAGGGGACCCCTTCTCCTTTGTGAATGCATGCACAAATATTTTTTAAGGGCAGGCAGTGGTCCCAGGGACTACTGCCTGCCCTTAAAAATGAAACTGAAAAGTTTCATTTTTATTTTCTAAATGCATTCCATTTTACTTCAAGGAAAAGGGTCTGCATTAAGAAAAGAGCTGCTTTATTTAAAATCAGTCCCAGACATGGAGGTCTGCACACCCCAATAGGCCACCATCCCGGGGAGTGCCACCCAATCCCAATAGTGTTGCAAATTGTGACAGCCTTATTAATATGCACGTGGCATAATTTGCAAGCTCATTGGGAATCGCAAACAGTGTCTCGGACACTGTTGTGCATCCCAATTAACAAGTCTCAAATTCGGAGTCGCAAATACGACGCAATTTGCGACTTGTTTATTGGTGGGTCCTACACCTGGCCCTTAATCCTCTATTCTTTAACAAATTAACAGTGACTAGAAAGAGTAATTACATAACAGCTGTGGAAATGCTCAACACTTGCTTCTGATGAAAGTGGCAGTCTATTTCATGATATTACATTGTGGAAAAGTAAATTTTGCCATGTTCTGTGTCCCTACGTGTCATCCATCATATGTTATGTGTGCATGATTAATATGCATATGTTATTCCCCATGTTTGATTAAAGACGCAATTACAGTTGTGTCCACCTCTAGTATGCCAGTTCCCAGTTCTCGTGAATACTACGAATATCAGGCCTATGTAAAGCTACGTTGCCACGTTTCTCAGTGTGCACGTTATTCTATTATAAAGTCCCCGTTTCTAGGCCTCAAAAGGGCCTGGACACCAGATTCAACTCCTGTCTCCTGAAGCCTCGCTGAGGAGCGATACAGCCCCCACCTGTATCCTCGACCCTTCACTTACTTCCTGCCTCGCAGTGCCCGGCCCAGCCTGGCTCAGTCTCTGAGTCTGCCAAGAATATGTTATGATTCCAGTTATCAGTTCAGTCCTCCTTCCCTGCATTCCTAAGCTACTGAACTGCATCAATAGTTTCCGTCATTGTCTAGCCTTCACGTCTCCACGTTAGAGAAATACTGTATTTAATGGTCATTTCATATTCTTCATCACGCACTACATGTAGAATAATGCATGGTCCAGTCTCAGAATCAAGTTAGCCTTTCCCCTCCTAACTTCTAGTTCCTATCAACATGTTCCCTAAACATCAGATACTAGATAGGGTTTAGGTACATGTCGCTCCGACTTTCCAGACTTCAGTCTCTGCTCCTAGCACAGAGTTCATAGCCCCCAGCTTCTCCTAGTGATACGTCATTGCTAGTTTGCGCGCGCCACCAGGTTAGAGGTCCCGGCTCCTTAGGTAGCCCCCTCCATGGTTTCCGCCCCATTCATGACATATCCTGTTACGTTTGCACCACATGTCTATGTATACGCCCAGTTACACCTACTTTCGCCCTTATCTTTCGCGACTGCTACGCGTCACACCTACTGCTCCACCCACTGCTACGCCTACTGCAATGTAATGCTATGTGTTTGCGTTATGTATATATGCTCATGTATTGTTATTAAAAGTCAGCGCGCTCATCCCAGATCCAGCCCCAGCAGCTGCTGGGCCCTGTCATCCTATTCCTATGCAGGTTGTCCTGTTCCTGTCCTTATGCTGTAATAAACCTGCAAAACTCCTACTACCTCGAATCTTGACTCTTATTTATTGAGCTATCTGTTATGATATATGTCTAGTCAAAAAGAGAGGTATTATTTATTTATTTACCACATAATGGCGCCCGAACAGGGACTTGCCCTTTCCCCACGCGTCGGTGAAGCCACGCCGACCCCCTGACCCTCTGCAGTCGTGACGGAACTCTTCTGCGCAGTGGCAGATATTTCTGCTCAAGTATCCCTCAGGCCCACGGAGGAGACGGAGGAGGCGGTCCAGCATCCAGACGAGACGGTGGAGGAACGCGGCGAGTCCCGACCAGAGCCCAAGCCAAGAGTCCAAGGTCCGAGGTATCTGGAGGTCCACCCGTAACTGAAGTCCGAAGTCCGAAGTTCGTCGTCCGTCGTCGTAGCAGTCCAGTCCAGTCTGAGGCCTTCCGTTCTTGCTGCCCGGTGAGTACCGTTACTGGGGTGGTATCTAGACAGGGTCAATTTAAATTGACTCTGGTCTGTGGGTTGGTGGTACACAGTCCCACAAACGAAGTGTCCACTTCGGTGGATGCGGGTCCTGACGTGTCTCTTTATGAGACCGGTAAGTTTCGTACTGTTTCAGCAGTGCATCTAGTTTCTGTTCTAGTCAGTTTCTGTTCTCGAGAAAATGTATGTGTTCTGTTCTCAGTATTTCCAGGTAGTATTCTGTTCGAACTGTTATTTTTAAATGTTTTTCATGTATTTTAATGTCGTGGTATAAATGGGGAATAAGTATCGTGTTCATTGTGTATTGTATTGTGTCTAGATTACAGTTCAGTCATGCCCATATTTTCCAAGTTACGTCAGTTAAAAACTAGAAAGGGTCTGCTGGAAGCAGCAGTTCCCGTCCCGCCCAGGGACGGTCCAGGTCACTTTATGTATCAGAAACATGGCATAAGTGCCATATTGTATCTAGATTTATGGGTAGAGTATACCAAACAGTTAGAAGAAAAGTATAGATGGCCCGTATCAGGTACATGGGATGCCGAATGCATCATGCGAGTAGAAGAGGCATTATGGAAAAAGAAAGCCAGACAATCACAGAAAGATGCCATTGAGTTATGGCGCAAAGAAGCTCATAAAAGAACCGAAAAAGAAATCAGAAAGTCAGAATTAAGTAGAGAATCCCAAGAGCGAGCTCAAGAAAAAGAATTAATCGAGATAGGTGAACAAGTCAAAACTGAACAGAGAGACAGACAGAGGAATGCCCTTATTAAGGGTATGTATCCTCTTCTTGCCGAGGGTTTGCCAAAAGCGACCCCAGAGGCATCCAGTAATTTCCCGCCACCATTAGTTCCGACCAAGCTACGTTACAAACCGACCGCAGCTGATATTTTTATTTCGTCCTATCTGGACGACACAGTCCCTGAATATGCAAATCCTGTTCGCGCTCCGCCAGTCCCTGTAAATCAGGCACTTCCCGCTTCTCCAGACACCGGAGTACCTGCTACGGTACCCCCGGTCCAGCCAGCATTTCAATTTCCCGCTCCGCCACGAAGAATATCAGTCGATGATTCTAGTCTAGGGGCCGCAGGAGGAGGTCCTCCTCAAACCCCGCCACCACGCAAGCGTTTATCAGCACTCGAATTACATGCTCAAGCATCACAGCGTACTCCCAAGAGTAATAAGTCTGTTGCAGAAATCAGGCAAGCCCTTGGCGAATGTGCCTATGACCCAGTCCCAGGCGAGAATAATATGGTTTTATATTCAGTACGCGTAAGGAGGGTGACCGAGTATCTAGTCACCCTACCCAATATGAAAGAAGATCTAGACAGAATATATCGTTTCATCCATACAGGGGATGATCCAGAAAGTATTAGTGATGCCATGTCTCAAAGGAAAGCTGAGATCCAGCGTATGATATTAAAGTTTTTAATTAACTGTCTAATAAGAGAACAAGATTACCCGTCTAAAGATCAGGCCGAAATGAAAACCCTGACAAAGTGGAGTGATAATATAGCCGAGGGTAAGCACAATACCATTAGTGCCATGGAGAGTATGTACAAGAAAATCCGTAGAGAAATAATAAAGATACACGAACAACGTAAAGCAGCACAAGTAAGCGAGAAAGAAAGTAACTCTGATACTGAAGAGGTAGAGGACGAGAATCCCGCCAGAATAGCGTATGTAGGAAAATCTAGATTTCCAGATCGCCATTTACGCCTAGAACACAAGTCAATTTTCCATCATTCAGCACCAGAACAAGGTTCCCTAGAACAAGTGTTCCAAGCTACCGATCACATTCTAAAATCACGAATTGGTTACAGTGAGTTAAGTACCATGCATGAACAGGAACTAGCCCGATCAGCAGTCCGATGGATTACTGATTCTACCACTTTTCCAGACGAAATAGTGGCACAAATGTTTCTGAAATTGCCCCCAGCCGAGCAGCGACTGGTGGGTATGTATATGATCCAGCACCTCATTACTTTGTATGAGGGTCAGCACTCTGATCCAGGTCCGTTACACGATATCCTGAACGAGTTACTCCAGTATAGATGGAGAGGTCTAGGTACCGATTTAATTAGTGTCATTCTAGAACAGCGCCACAAATATAGAACGTTTCTGAATCCGCATTTTGTTCATGTCTCACCCCCAGAAAGTAAACCATTTTACATGGAAAGACAGAACCCGTTACGAGAAGTGCATCCAGTTAAGACAGAGGACGGTGAAATGCAACGAGTGTTTGTTTACACCCCGATTACAAAGATGGAACTCCTCGAGATGAAGAAATGAATTCCCTGTCATGACAAAGATCCAGCAGGGTTCCATAGAGAATTAAAAGACATGCTCCGTATGGGAGAATACACTTACCCAGATATTATTAAAATGTTAAAGGTCCTGTTGCCCGCAGGGGTGTATGAAAAGCTAAAGGAAAAAGAATGGGAGGTGGGAGAGAAAAAGATAGATTGGGCAGTTCTAGAAGCTGAAGATAAGTCACGTGTACCAGGTACCGGTCTAGGAGAGAAATGTAAAGAATTACCAGAATTATTGATTCAAGTTTTACCCAGATTATTAACAACGAAAAAGGAAGACTGGGATGCAATCTCAGCCTGTAAACAGAAACAAGAAGAAGACATTAGTGATTTTTATTCTAGGTTTGAAAAATGCTTTAGCATCAATAGTGGCCTCAAGACAAGTAGCGAGTCATACCCTCACCTTTTTGTTACTAAATTAGTCGAGAATTCAAGTCCACAAATTAAAAATCGAGTTTTGAAAGTCGAAAGTACCTGGCAAGCTAATACTCCGTCCCAGATGCTCCAGATGCTTCAATACCACCAGAATAGAATCAGGGAAGAGCAAGAACACGAGAGAAAACGTATGAAAGACACGAAAATGAAAGTACTAGTTGCACAATCCGTTCCTCAAGACAGTCAGAAGAGGGGTCCGAATCAAGTCAGTCATCCTGCAGCTCCCGTTAAAGGGAACTGCAACTATTGTAAACAGCCAGGTCATTTTATAAACGAGTGTGCAGTTCTGAAACACAACATAGCTACTGGTAAGACTAAAGAAAGACCACGTCCGCCTAGACAAGAACAAGTTTCACAGACTCCTCAGTCACAGAATGCACAACAGACAGTTACCGTACCGCAGCCTATCGCTGCAACACAGCACGTTACATCGCAGATGTACCAGTATGCACAGTCTGAGTATCCAGAGTACCAGCAGTATTCATGAAACAGCCTAGAGAGGGAGGTAGGCTTGCCTCTCATCAAGATACCTGTAGATCAAGAAGGTCCCTATGTTCACAGTCAAGTATTAGGGAAAGACAGAAAGTTTTTGATTGATACAGGGGCAAGTAGGACCACAATTAGTCATGCCGAAGTTCCAGGGGCTCCGCTCTCAGGCTCAAGAAATGTTTCCCTTGGATTTTCAGGAAAACCTATCGTAAATGAGATTTCAAAGCCAGTTACTCTAGAAGTAGGTCCATTGTCCCGCACTACTGATCTGTTACTTACTAAGTCATGTCCAGAAAATCTATTAGGCATTAAAACACTGAAAGAGTTAGGTGCAGTTATATGTTGTTCCCCAGAGGGAATACGATTGTTCCTACGTGACTTTAAGGGTCACTATGTATTACGAGATTTTGATCCAAGATTGTCTAATGTTCCGCAGCACTTATGTGCGCAAGGTCCAACTGATGTAGGTTACATGCAAATCACACCCTATCGTGTGACTCTCAAACCAGGTGTAGTGTTACCACGAATCAGACAGTACAGATTGCCACCTGAGGCTGTAGCAGCCTTATCCAAAATTATTGACGAGCTCATCGCTCAAGGAGTAGTTGTAGAAACTGACTCCAACGTATGCAATTCTCCGATCATTCCAGTCATGAAACGTACTGATCCAAATGCACCCCCAGTATATCGATTAGTGATCGACCTACGAGAACTTAATAAATGTATTATTCCTCAGTACCCAGTTGTCCCAGACATCGCTTCCCTATTGACAGCCATTGATTCCGAAGCCACGTTCTTCACTGTCATAGACCTCAAGAACGCATTTTTTAGTGTTCCAATTCATCCAGACAGCCAGTTCCTTTTCGGATTCTGTTTAAATGGAAGGAGCTATATGTTCACACGCGCTCCTCAAGGTTTCACAGACAGTCCTAGTATTTACAGTCAAGCACTCAAGAGACAACTAGATAACATTCACATGCCAACTGACACTGCCCTGCTCCAGTATGTCGATGATCTACTGATCACAGCCCGTTCTGAACGTGCTTGCGAGCGAGCATCCCTTACAGTTCTGTATTTCCTAGCCGAGATGGGGCACAAGGTGTCCCCTTCGAAGCTTCAATTCTGTGTCCAGCAAGTGGTATACTTAGGACACTTACTGTCCAAGAGGGGTAGGCAGTTGACACCAGATCGTATCCAGTTAATAGCGAGTCTTCCTCAGCCCAAGACCCAGAAGGAGGTACGTGCCTTTATCGGCCTTACTTCTTATTGCCGACAATGGATTCCTCAGTATGCATTTCTAGCCAAGCCACTGATACAGTTAACGACACAGGAGGCAGCCGTATCGACTGTCCTCCCTTGGACATCTGAACATACACTTAGTTTCAATGAGTTAAAGAAAGCCCTATGCCAAGCTCCAGTTCTAGCCACACCGAACTACAGTAAGCCTTTTACACTTTTCGTTACTGAACGTGAAGGTACAGCATTATCTGTTCTCACACAAGATCAAGCAGGACAATACAAGCCATGTGCTTATTTTTCTAGCACATTAGATCCAGTCGCCCAGGCTTTGCCTGCGTGCCTCAAGTCAGTTGCAGCCACAGCACTAGCTATTAGGCAAAGTGATTCCATAGTTTTAGGACACTCCCTGACAGTACAGGTTCCACACTCAGTAGAAGTTCTTCTAAATCGAACACAAACTCAGCACTTGACAATTGCACGTTTAACAGGTTATGAATTGACACTGTTCCAGCCACACATAGAAATCAGACGCTGCAACATCCTGAATCCTGCTACACTGTTACCATCAGCTAATTCAAATTCTGCCACACATGACTGTGTGGAAGTAGTTAACATTACGACAAAGCCAAGACAAGATCTGACAGATATTCCGTTACCAGATCCCGACCTGACACTTTATGTGGATGGTTCATGCATGAGAACAAGTACAGGAGATCTAGTCGCCGCGTATGCAGTGACTACTGACACTGAAGTTATTGAAACACACCGTATTGACACTCTGTCCGCTCAAGCAGCAGAGCTAGTTGCTCTGACACAAGCCTGTATACACGCCAAGAACCTGAAAGTTAATATTTACACAGATTCACGCTACGCATTTGGAGTCGTACACGACTTTGGAGTGCTCTGGCAGGAGAGAGGTTTCATGACTTCTCATGGAACCAAGATTCAGCATGGTCTCCTTATTCAAGCTCTATTAGATGCAATACATTTACCGACATCCATTGCTATCATGAAGTGCAAGGCACACACGAAAGTCACTGACATTATTTCCCAGGGTAACGATCTAGCAGATCGCACAGCCAAGCTTACAGCACAGACTCCAGACATTCAAGTTAATCCGACACAGACACATACTCCAGATCCGACTACATGTATGACAGTTAAGGACCCTACTCAAGATGTCATAGATATCCAGTTACATGCTACTCCCGATGAAATCAAGAAATGGTCCGAACAAGGAGGGGTCCAGACAGATCAAGGATGGGTAACGAAGGGTAGAACCGCATGGTTTCTCCCCGACTCTATGGTTCAAGTCATTATTAATACCGCACATAGTCCAGCACATTTAGGAGAAAAAGCTATGTTCGACAGTATCCAGAACATTTGGTTCAACAAGCATTTACGAGCTGCAGCCAAGCAGAAAGTCCGTACCTGTATGATATGTTGTCAGTTTAATCCAGGTAAAAGTGTCCCGGTGGAACAAGGTGGTTTCCAGCCCCCTGACCACCCTTTTGAAGTCCTCCAGATGGATTATATTCAGATGGAGCGATGTCGAGGTTTCAAGTATGTCCTTGTAGTTGTATGCGCTTTGTCCAGGTGGACAGAAGCATATCCAGTCCCAGATTACACAGCCGCGACCACTGCCAAGCAGTTGGTTCGTGAGTTCTTCCCTCGTTATGGACTCCCTAGAGTCGTATATTCTGACAACGGCCAGCCATTCTCCTCAGAATTAATGAAGCACGTTTCCCTTCTGTTAGGGTACCAGTGGAAGTTCCATTGTGTACGCCATCCTGAAGCAGCCGGTCTCGTTGAGAGACATAATCAGACCTTGAAAATCCGCATCGCCAAAGTCTGTCAGGAAAAAGGTGTGGACTGGCTAGTAGCTCTGCCAGTTGCTCTATTTTACATGCGCATGGTCGCACATTCCAGATCAGGTCTGTCCCCGTACGAGGTCGTATTCGGCCGCCCCCCTAATATGTGGGGTACTCCTAGACCCCGAAGTATTACCGATGTTTCAAGTAATATGCTGACAGATTACCTAGCTTCCTTGATGTCTGCCCTCAACTCATGTCGTTCACAGGTTGCCGCCGCATTTCCAGACAATACCGAGGTGGCACCGCATGAAATCGTTCCAGGATCCATGGTGATGGTCCGCAACTTTGACAGATCAAGTCCGCTGGAGCCCCGCTGGAAGGAGCCCCGACAGGTCCTCCTCACCACCCGTACAGCCGTGAAGTTGGAAGGACGCAAAGGCTGGGTGCACCTTTCTCATATTAAACTTTTTAATGGACTGAAACCCGTCTTAAAGAACATTTCCCAGGATTTGAAGGATTGCCAAAGCATTGTTCTCAAGGACTGTCCCGCAAATGACATTGATTCAAAACCTCCCCTGTTAGAGAAAACTCCGCAGCAGGAGTATAAACAGAAACTACGGTCTAGTAAAATAAGTCAGCCAGTTTGATTGTCTAAGTCCTCCCCTAGGTGAAACGGTTAGACTGTTTCTGACATGTATAAAATAGACCCCCATAGTGAGAGAGTTAGTCAAAACTCAATCCGATGTATCGTTTTTCTATGTTTCATATTGTTTTCCAGCCTTATGATTTCCTGCACCAGTTACGCATTTTACCTATGTTTCCCAGTTTCACATGTAAATAAGTCTTCCAATGTTACAGCAGAGCACACGTTTAGTGATCTGCCTCCTCATGAACTCTCTTACCGCCTCGCTATGCGTAATAACTCCTTTATCCGCATGTTACATTACTCACACCAGACCAGCAATGCCACTAATTGTTGGGTATGTGGTCGACTCCCCCCTTTCCAGACGCCGAAGGGAGTTCTGCCACTCTTTCCTTATCCTTTTTCACATAATGGTTCGTGTGGAGCATGGTCCACGTTAACGTCATCCTCAACAGATATGTCTTTTCTTAACAGTACATGTTTCCCAGACAAGCAAGGTCTCCCCCACCGAACAGGTTTAGATCTAGAAAATGAAGTGTATAATTTAGGTAACTATTCGTCGAATTTTATGGTCCTGAATGTTCAGTCTGATACTACTCCAGACTTACCTGCTATTTCAGTATTACCAGTCAAAGGTGAATTATGTGTCCGAAATAATGGTTCCGTACATGTAGGACATAGTGATTGTACTACTATTGTCAAGTATAGTGACAGTGGGAAATCTATTTTTAAAGCTTCACGTCATTCTTATTTTATTTGTGGTCAGACCGCATATGTTCGTCTGCCCCTCGATTGGGAGGGAACCTGTTACATTGCCTTCCTACTGCCACCAGTTTTCCTAGCCCCACCTGATTATCATAGAAACACACATCTAGTACACGTTAGACATAGAAGGGAGTCCCCAATTGTCGATTATACTGAAACTACTCTAGAACAATATACCGATTTCAATAAAGGTTTCTTCTTCTTTATAGGCCCTGTCCAGAATAGTAAGTTAATCCGTAGATTAACCAGAACCCTTGAAGCTGTAGTAAATGAGACTGCCTTTGCTCTAGGTAACTTAACCGAAGAGCAATCTGCTATGAGATTTGTCGTTTTACAGAATCGTCTCGTCCTTGACGTCATACTGGCCGATAGGGGCGGGGCTTGTAGAGTCATCGGATCTAGTTGCTGCATTTTCATTCCAAATAACGCGCCGTCTGTTTATTCAGCTATAACCAGACTCCATAAAATTGCCCATCTGATACACCAAGATCCAGGCACCTGGACATGGTCCGGCTGGTTCTGGAATATATTTTCCGCCTGGGGATGGAAAGTCTTGTCCTTTCTAGGTATTGCAGTAGCGATCATATTCAGCTGCTGCCTCTGTATACAATGTGGCCCTGCGATTTGCGGCATTTGTGCTACCTCTTGTATTCCTAGTCCCAAGCCCCGTTCTAAATCCCGTTCCAAGAGGATTCGAGACGAGCAAATGATACTGTATGAAATGATAGATGGTATCATGAATATTGATGTTTCCTGATGGAAACGTAGTGACAAGGAGGGAATGTGGAAAAGTAAATTTTGCCATGTTCTGTGTCCCTACGTGTCATCCATCATATGTTATGTGTGCATGATTAATATGCATATGTTATTCCCCATGTTTGATTAAAGACGCAATTACAGTTGTGTCCACCTCTAGTATGCCAGTTCCCAGTTCTCGTGAATACTACGAATATCAGGCCTATGTAAAGCTACGTTGCCACGTTTCTCAGTGTGCACGTTATTCTATTATAAAGTCCCCGTTTCTAGGCCTCAAAAGGGCCTGGACACCAGATTCAGCTCCTGTCTCCTGAAGCCTCGCTGAGGAGCGATACAGCCCCCACCTGTATCCTCGACCCTTCACTTACTTCCTGCCTCGCAGTGCCCGGCCCAGCCTGGCTCAGTCTCTGAGTCTGCCAAGAATATGTTATGATTCCAGTTATCAGTTCAGTCCTCCTTCCCTGCATTCCTAAGCTACTGAACTGCATCAATAGTTTCCGTCATTGTCTAGCCTTCACGTCTCCACGTTAGAGAAATACTGTATTTAATGGTCATTTCATATTCTTCATCACGCACTACATGTAGAATAATGCATGGTCCAGTCTCAGAATCAAGTTAGCCTTTCCCCTCCTAACTTCTAGTTCCTATCAACATGTTCCCTAAACATCAGATACTAGATAGGGTTTAGGTACATGTCGCTCCGACTTTCCAGACTTCAGTCTCTGCTCCTAGCACAGAGTTCATAGCCCCCAGCTTCTCCTAGTGATACGTCATTGCTAGTTTGCGCGCGCCACCAGGTTAGAGGTCCCGGCTCCTTAGGTAGCCCCCTCCATGGTTTCCGCCCCATTCATGACATATCCTGTTACGTTTGCACCACATGTCTATGTATACGCCCAGTTACACCTACTTTCGCCCTTATCTTTCGCGACTGCTACGCGTCACACCTACTGCTCCACCCACTGCTACGCCTACTGCAATGTAATGCTATGTGTTTGCGTTATGTATATATGCTCATGTATTGTTATTAAAAGTCAGCGCGCTCATCCCAGATCCAGCCCCAGCAGCTGCTGGGCCCTGTCATCCTATTCCTATGCAGGTTGTCCTGTTCCTGTCCTTATGCTGTAATAAACCTGCAAAACTCCTACTACCTCGAATCTTGACTCTTATTTATTGAGCTATCTGTTATGATATATGTCTAGTCAAAAAGAGAGGTATTATTTATTTATTTACCACAACATCATATGCAAAACCATCGCCATGAGCCTGCACATCTGCACAATACATTGGCTACCCCAAAACGCGATTAGAACAAAACACAGTATTTTGAATATAGTAGGAACAGGTAAGAAAGAAAATCTACAAAGTCTTTCTACTATGTTATAAGACCATCTTATGCTATATTAAAAAAAATTAACTCTCCACTACCTGTTTTGCAGAATGGGCACAAAAACTCCTACGTTCAATTGTTTCCTCACTCAAAACCTTTTCATGCTGCTTACTGGGTTAGTCTAAATTTTATGTTTCATTTTATTCCACATATCGATTACAATGAATTCCTACTGTTATAATGTAAACTAAGTACTCCAGTTCTTAGTGAGACAGGTCCTACACAAATACATATAAATTAATAAGTTGTTAGTACCATATTGTAATATATTTTATCTATTTAACTATGCATGTGTTTTGTTAGGTCATAGATTGTGACAGAAAGCCACTTTATAGAGTTGATGATTATAGACCTGCACTTCTTGCTGCTACCAACCCATTCCTTGGTAATTGAAGATCTGCATAAACAAGTTTAGGGATGTTTTGGGGACATATTACTAGCCACCTGCACCACTAAAGCGTCACTTTTTGTGCCTCTCCGTCAACACAAATCATATCTTGATGGCCACGCAAGCCACTATGTTCGTCTTTGGAAGACGTCATAGATATGGCAACGCAAATCCACAATGCGGTGCACAGACAACATGTACAGCAATACTATGCAGAAACGTGCCCGCATCTTCTATTTACCCGCATGATTTTCAATGCAGAGCAAAATTAGCAGTCCACTGCGATTTATTTCAGTGACATGGAGGTTCCTTGATGCTTGGAACTTTATGCATGGCCTAAGCATGCTATGCTCTCTTGAATGTTTAACAAATAATGTCTTTCTCATTTCTTATATTTAATACAGAGACTCAAATGGATTAAATACAGACAACAGTAAGGTACAAGCTGTGAAATTATCACATGCCTTAGTGCGTACACAATACATTTCCTGCAGAAAGCCACACTGACCCTTTGGGCTTTCAGACATTATGGCTGTAACATGTCGACCGAATCTGAGGATGTGAGAGTTCATTGCCTTCTCAGAGGACATCCACCACCACTTTTATTCTTTGTCCATGGTTATTACTATTTTTTTTAAATATTTTTGATTACATGAAACATATCACATGGACGAATATTAGAACACAGAGGTGCAGGAAATTCCTGTGAAATGCAAGTCTGAAACAATGACAATGCACAACCCCAACCCCAACCATGCCAACCCCCTCCCTTCCCCTCAACATCCAAAAATGCCTAGCAGTAGCATAGTGATAGACAAACACATCGAAGAGCAGACAATAATACTAGCAGATTGAAACCCAATCTCTGTCACTCTGCCCCCTTTCCATCAGTGTTTCTTCTTCCAGTACCTATTTCAAAGATTAGTATGATATCCACTTGCCCCAAAATTTCTGGAAGTTGCGTGGGCAGCCTCTACTAGAGTATGTGACCTTCTCTGCCACCATATATATATCCATCCCCTTTTCCATTCTTGTAGTGTAGGACATTTCTGCGATCCCAAGTGTCAACCCACATCTCTCTTTGCCACTGCAAGACTGAGGTTGCAGAACAGCAATTTGGCACGGGCAAGTCAACATTATCGGGGATACCCAATGTAAATAACTTGCAGTCCAAGGGTAGAGACAGTGAGAATATGGCACAAGGTTCACTCATGATAGCACACTAGTAGGTTTTAATATGGGGACAACTCCAAAGTAGTATTTCACATCTCAGGCAGTGCGGGCTGTGGGTCCTCCACTTAGTTTAGAGACATCGCCTATCATAGTAGACGCAGTAAAGGATTTTAAACTGGAGAAGCCAGAGCTGCATCTTAATTGCCACCTCACTAGTGTGAATCAATCCCAATCAATATCCTTCATGCTTCCCACAGCGGCCTCCCACAATCATCTCAAGCTCTGCATGTTATCAGGTTTATTGTTAATAAGGGTTCTATGGTAGATTAAATTGCACCTCTTCCCAGATCTTTCATCAATAGCCTCCCTTCCAGTGGTGCGAAGTCGGGGATAACTTCCCCCAGGAGCCCTTCTGCTCTCCATGCTTATCTGACCTGAGCATATTTAAGAAATTGAGTTTTGTGCATGGCATAGTCCAGCTGAAGCGAGGAGAATGGTACGATATCACCATGTTCAATAAGGTCCCCTAGTTTAGAAATTCCAATCAAGTCCCAAGCTAGAAAGCCTTTCAACTTGCTGAATTCAGCTAGCCATCTTCCCTCCCACAGTGGTGTCTGTCAATAGGGTTTACCTTGCCACCCCATGGCCTCGTAGCCTTGACCTAAGCTGCAATTCTCCACTTGCTTTGCCAGGAGTAGCTGGCAAATTCTGCGACTCTCATATAAATAAGAAAGATAGAATTTCATCACCCACTGGAAGCGTTCTGAATAAAAGGTGTGGTGATCCTAGGAGGAGTAAATCAAATAGTTGATATCGATGAGGTAGGATGCCCAATAATAAGCATGTATGTCCAGTAGTGTGATGCCACCATTGTATTGATTTCTTTGGAGAGTCGATAGGGTCACTCTGGGGTGCCTGCCACGCCACAGCAGGGTCATAGTAAATATCTCCTGCAGGTTCGGATAGTTTGTGTGTTGGAAAACAGAGTTGTTTGTGCAGTGACACCATTTTAAACATGAATTACAGTTAGTTCTTATGTAGGGATCTACATGAGTCTCCCTACTCTGGTTCAAAATAGAACTTTTCTTACTCTAGTGTTATTTTCACAAAAGGTGGAGTTCCCCATGTCCAGATTTCTGAGTTCAACTCAACTTTTTCAATAAATACTCTTACCGAGCCTTTGTCTAATTCGATGTTTGAATCTTTTAGTTTTTTTTCCCAAAGATTCCGTATCATACTTTCACATGTACATATAGAAGACTTGCATACTTAACTAAAACAAAAATTTAACATACTTCACTGTGACAAAATACAAATAATTAGTGTTGATTGCAGATTAGAACATTGAGTGTCAATGTATGGCAACATAACTTACACATAAACAATCCATATACAAAGAGACATGTCTTTCTACATTACACATATAGAACATATGTTTACAAGTTATGTTATGGTATGTTATATTTAGATTTGTATCGCGCACTGTTAGTCAAGACTGTCCTGGCGCGTAGGGGAACAACATGCGTGTAAGACAGACAAGGTAGCTAGGCCGCTTGTTGGAAAAGAGGCGTTTTGAGTAATTTTTTGAAACTATTCAAGTTCGTAGTGTATCTGAGTAGGTCAGGTAAATCATTCCACATGGTGGCCGCTCTAACCGCCAGGGAATGACCCCCAAGGCGCACCCTCTTGAATCTGGGGACCACTATACGTCGGAGGGTAGCTGAACGAAGCTCACGAGTTGGCTGGTAGAATATGAATCTGGCCCTCAGGTAGGATGGACAGGGGCCATGTAAGGTTTTGTGAGTCAGTACCAGAGCCTTAAAACGCACTCTTTGGGCCACGGGGAGCCAGTGAAGCTCACGCAGCTGTTTACGAACACTTAACCTCCAAGGTATATCAAAGAGGAGTCTCACTGCCGTGTTCTGAACTACTTGCAGTTTGCGTATCAGAAAGTCAGGGGCGCCGATGTATAGGGAATTTGAATAGTCCAGGCGTGAGAGAATAAGTGCCCTGGCTACTGCCTCCTTAGCAACTTGGGGAAGAAGGGGAAAAAACTTCCTGAGGGTCGCCAGTGTGGCAAAGTATGTTCCCGCCAACCTCATGATTTGGTCGCGAAAGCACAGATCCGCACCAAACCACATCCCCAGGTTTTTTGCTATCCCGCAATCTCCCTTAGGACAAGGTGTATCTTTAGGCCAGAGTGAATCCTTAAAGTCCACCGGGAATTGTCCGTACAAGAGAATCTCGGACTTATCCTCGTTGCACTTAAGGCTAGCCTGGGCCAGCCAGGCAAAGACAGCGGACAGGCACTGTTGGGCTCCGATCGTACCAAAGTCGCTGCCTTCCCAGATGAAGAGAAGTTGTGTGTCATTCGCATAGGCCATTATTTTGGCACTCAAACCTTCTGCCAGATAAATAAGGGGGGTCATGTAAACAATAAAAAGCAGAGGGCTCAAAGTCGACCCTGCGGGACACCTGTTTCCCCTAAAACGTATGAAGAGTGGTGAGGAGGCATCCATACTTGCTGGAAGCGGTCCGTAAGAAATGACTTAACCCAGCATGAAGCCGTGCCCGAGATGCCAATATCAGGCAGCCTGGAGAGTAGCTGGATGTGGGGTACCGTGTCGAACGTGGCAGAGAGGTCCAATAAAATTAGAGCCGCCCTGCTGCCCCCATCCAGACATACCCTTATGGCCTCGGTAACTTCCACAAGTGGAGTCTCCGTCCTAAACGAAGTTCGGAAGCCAGATTGGGCAGGATGTAACGCCCCCGAAGACTCCACGAACTTCTCCAGCTGTCTGAAAACGGCCTTCTCGCAGACCTTAGCCAGAACTGGGAGCAAGGAAATAGGACGGTAATTGGAGGGGAGAAGCGGGTCAGCCTAAGGTTTCTTAATCAAGGGGAGGAGCTTAGCCTGTTTCCATTGGTGGGGCATCACACCTGATTGCAATGAATCGTTGACCAAGGCCGCCACCTTACGAGCAATAACTTCCGCCACTCCACTAAAGACCCTTGCTGGACAGGGATCCACAGGGGATCCAGATTTTAATGATTTTAAGATAGCCAGCATATCTTTTGCCGCAACTGGATCAAAGGTGTTTAGGAATTGGGAAGGGTTATTGCAGTCCTGGACCGCAGGAGTGGGAGAAGACCAAGCCCGGGCGGGTCGCTTAAGGCTGACCTGAATGTTTTCAATTTTTTCTATAAAGAAAGTGGACAGCTTTTCACACCAGCCAGGAGAAGAAGGTGCTGAGGTGGTTTCTGCCACTGGGGATGTAAAGCTCCGTACTATTGCAAAGATTTCTCTGCTATTATTCTTAGCCTTGGAGATTCTAGCCGCAAAGAAATCACCTTTGGCAGACTTGATGGCAGCACAGTACTCTTTTTGTGCTGCTCGGAGTTCCATCTTGGCTAAGGGATAATAGTCCCGTCGCCAGGCCCGTTCCTTGGACTTACAGCCAAGTTTTAAAAATGTTAAATGCTCCGTATACCAGGGAGAGGAAGGGGAATTTCTAGAGCGCCGATCTCCTAGTGGTTGGGGGAGAGATTCAATATTAGAGCTCAACCATGTTGAACATTTTTCGACTGCTCCCTCTAAATTAGTGGCCATGGCGGGACAAGATTGCGCCAATGCAGTGTTCAGGGCGGGGATGCTAATTTTAAGGGGGAGGGCCCAGATGCTCTTTTCCCGATATGCGTGGACTACCAATGTCCCAGGTAAGGCAGAACAAAAAGTGGTCCGACCAGATGACAGGGCGCGGAGCTTCTAGTGACAGACTGAAGTTGGAGTAGACAAGGTCTAAAAAATGGCCCCCAGAATGGGTGGAACTAAGTACCTGCTGGGATAGGAGAGTAAGATTGCAGAGGTCACACAGGTCCCCCACTCCAGGTGCAGAAGGGGTGTCTACATGGATGTTGAAATCCCCCAGCATCAGAAATTTGGGGAACCTCAGTGCTCAGTGCTCTCTGCGTCACCACTTCCTCCAGAGATTTAAGAAACCTACCTGGGGGGCCAGGGGGGCGGTAAACCAGTATTCCTCCCAATGTAAAATGTGGGGGAAAAGCGTGGAGAACTCCATAGCTTCTCCCTCAGAAATTTCCCCTGTACTCTCCTTTAATAGAGACCACTTGTCCCTGAGAATCACTGCTAAGCCCCCACCTCGGCCGGAACTGCGGTCGAGCCTGGGTATCTTATACCCTCGAGGGGGCGCTAGTTCTATCACCGGAGGGCAGGATTCGGGCAACCATGTCTCTTTTATAAATAAGAGGTCAAGTGCCTCATCGATGATCAATTCATAAACCAAAGAGCGTGCATTGATGAGGGCTGCACGAATGTTGGAATGAGGGTCGATGTCGGACGGAGGGGATGAGGATGGACATGACCTCCTGAATTGAAAATGGCAGTCAGGGCAGATTCGGAACATTGAATATAGTGCCTCCCATTGTGTGCTATTACTGCAGGGACTTTTATTAAATGAGAGTAGTGACTCTCGACTATAGACAATCAGTGGGTCCCCAGAGCCGGCCCACGTAGAGCCAGCATTTCTGGCCCTGTGCGCTGTCGGAGCGCGGACGGGCGCAGACGGGCTTACCTTGGGCGCACCTTCGGCGCGCCATCGTCGCGCCCGCTGCGCCCGTCCGCTGCGCTCCCGAAAACACATGTGCCCTTTATGCCCTGCCTCCCCAAAAGCACTAGACCGCTAACTCCGGCCTCGCTCCAGGAAAAACCCAGCCCAAGATGGTGCCGCCCTCCACACAAACGGCACAGTCAGCCGCGGCGGAACGGAGCGAGGGAGGCCACAGGAGGAGCGAAAATTTACAAAAAATGCTTTTGGCAGTATAAAAGATTAAAATAGTGTACAGAGTGGTGGGTGACAATTTTAAAAAGTAATTATGGCGCCAGCATCTAAATCATGCCTACGCACTCTGTAGTGACTGAACAAGCTTAGCTGGTAATAGCGAGCTCCAAGAATAAATTGCTCACACTAGCACAGAGTCCCCCAGTGAACTTCAGGAGCTGCCACCAACCTGAGAGTTCACCGCGAGCCCTGCGCTGCTTGTCCCTTTATGCTCTGCCTCCCCAGGAGCGCTTTGTACTTTGTTCCTACAAATTATTGCAAATTAAACCAGATATCTAGTTGGTGTGTCTTGTGTCCTACTATGAGGCACCACAAAGAAAGCGTAAAGAAGGACGCTACAGCAATTTATTCATTTAAAACTCTGACCTCCATAGGGCTTTACAATAGTGGCAGTACACAAAAATGTGGAGGACGCAAGGGTATCAGGTCCCAACACCAAACAATAGTAGGACACAAGACACACCAACAAGATATCTGATTTAACTTGCAACAAGTTGTAGGGCAAAGTACTTTTATGTCCCCTTTCTGCTTTTATAGCAGTCCAGGGCACTTTACTAGTGGTTTAACAGTGCAATACAACTGCTGTGAATTTGCCACTCAGGAAGAGTTTTGATTAGTATTGTTTTTTTCGTATAAGTCAGGCACAAGCAGCACAATGAATCTGCTCTTGAGGTCTGAACTCTACTTTCCCTCTCACATGCTAATCGTTACCGATCCATGATGTGAGAGGCTGGCTTAGTATATGGTGCTCACTTATGTAATTGTAGCACCCTGCACTAATCCAGGAAACCCTTATGTTGGTTTTAGTGGTCTTAGACAACCTTAGAAAGCTTTATAAATGGTAACTGTTGAGAGCAGTCTTCTGTCTTAGTGCAGAAGGAGTGTAAAGCAGCTTGTTTTACCAGTACTTAATCTTATGATATAGGTTAAGTGAAAAAGAACCACACAGGGTAGGTATAAAAAATATGTATTTATTATTAACACTCACTAACACAGGCAAAGATCTAGGCTGCAGGAGATGCTTGAGGTTGGAGCTTCTTGGAGCCCAAATATCTCTGGAGGAGAGCGTCAACAAGCCTTGGCAATGGTAAGTCAACATGGTGCACAGGGGTTCTGTTTCAGAGGTTCTGACGAGGCATACTGGCCTCAAGCTCAGTGAGAGGACAGTTCAGGCCTCAAGGGAGTTGCAGAACCACCACATGTGTCGCTGAGCCTTTCAGAGTCTGTGAGAGCCCAGAATCAGCAAACTGGTCAGCTGTGTTCCGGTGCCTGCAGATGCAGGGGAGAGACTCCTTCACCCCAAGGAAGATTCCTTCTGGTGTCTTGGATGTCTATAGGTCCTGTGAAGAACCTGTCTGGAGCACATGCTGACATGTTGCAGCAGACTTGCAGGACGATGAAACCAGGAGCAGCAGGAGTCTTTCCAGTTCAGTCTTAGTTCCCAACACGAAGCATAGCGAGATCCAGAGTGCACAGATGGTTGAAGTTGAAGTAGTAATCTGAATCCTTCCCCATGACAAATTAGGATCCCACCCACAGGTAAGTCCTTAAGTGCCCTAAGGAAAGGGTTGGAATGAATTAGGGAAGGAGATGGAGAGTGGGGAGGATACTCCCATGTCCTATGTCCAGTTTCGCACCAGAGTGGGAGCCAACGGCTCCATGAACTTGTTTGCACTGGAGTATGCAAGGAGGGCACCAAATGTACCCTTCAAGCAGTCTGAGTGGTTCTGGCAAGCACCCCCACCCTGTCCCAATACACTAAGTCCCGTCTGGGAGGTGGTCACACATCCCTGTAACAGGTCGTCGGCGCCATAGTTTGCTGTCCAGGTCCAGAAGACTGGTACCAGGAGCACTAAGGGCCTCCTGGAAGAGCTTTGCAGTGCATGTACTCACACCCCTACATATGAGTCTAATATGTTTGATACCAAATGAGACAGGGTTCGTTACAGTTAGTTTAGAGATGGTCATCGCGTAATGGCACTCTATGTATCTTAATGGCAGTTGCACTTACAATCCGGGAGAATGAACTTTGAAGGTTGTAGGGGTGTCCTGCTCATGCAGGGGCACCCTCACACTGAGAACAGGGCACCAAGCCCTCAGGATTGAAAGGCCTGTCTTAGGGGTGACTAATAGGTTTTAATTGCAGTGACCTCATATATTGAAACCTATATCTATAGTAAGTGGTGCTAGCACCAGCTTACACAGGCTGCAATGGCATCCCCGTAGTGACAATTTGAGTGATCTCTCATGGGTGGCATAATGCATGCTTCAGCCCATTGGAGACCCCTGTTGTACCTATGCCCCGGGTAACTTAGCACCATATACTAGGAACTTATCAGGGTACACCAGTAGCCCATATGGAGTGCATTTAAGCACTCACCAGGTCCAATTTAGGGAAGAAGCACTGAGACTGAGGTCCTGATTAGCGGGATACAAGTCAGACTAATCAGTAAAACATAATGACCCTAGCAAAAAGTGGGGGAGACCATGAAAGCAGATCCTACTTTCCTACACATGACATCGTAAAAGACACTGAAAAATTATTGAGCATTAAGTGTCTTACCTGCACTGCTGGGTCAAAGACAAGAGGAGGGTGCTATGTATGCAGCAATATTGGGGACAAGGCAGTGCTACCTACCCATGAGTTTCCGATGCAGCTCCAGCGTCACTGATTTAGAGTACCGCCTCACGCTCACATACATGTTTTAATCCCCATAATGAACAAACATCACAATGATGCACTTCTTTGCTAACAAATCAAGTCTGGCAAAGTGAATACTGGCCTGCCACCAAAAACATGGACAAACTATTGGTAGATAACAGTACCAGCTTTCTCCTCCCAGGATTCCATCAGCACTGAAGATAGACTAGTGGGGCCAAATCGCCCCTCGCAGATGTGGCAGTGTCGCGTGCCATTACGTCTGCGCTCCGGCAGCCCTTCTGCCCTCAGCTTCTGGATTCCCGGTGCTGAGCGAGAGAGCAGCAGCCGAGCCCAGCAGAGAACTGGGCACAATGCATGGAGTGTGGGTGTCTGAATAAGGTGAGGGGAGTATATGATGCATATCCAAGAGGTGTGTAAACTGCTTTCAGAAGTTGTATAGGGCGGAAAATCAGAAAAAGGGACCGT
The DNA here is from genome assembly GCF_964261635.1 of Lissotriton helveticus. Classification (NCBI taxonomy): domain Eukaryota; kingdom Metazoa; phylum Chordata; class Amphibia; order Caudata; family Salamandridae; genus Lissotriton; species Lissotriton helveticus. The sequence continues at coordinate 1,354,682,295 of NC_136069.1, read as the reverse complement.
GTAGGACGAGTAATGAAGAGGAGAACATTGTCTTCATACAGTGACATCTTTTCTTCAGAGATGAACAGAATAGAAACATGGAAGCCGTGGATCACTGGGTGATTTTGAATGTTACAAGCAAGTGATTATATGGTAATAGCGAATATGAGTAGGAGAGTGGGCATCCCTGTTGGTGCCTCTCCCTATCGGGAATTCATCATCCCCACTTCCATTATGGGGGTCGAAAACAAATCTTTCCAAAGTACATTCTAAAAAAGGGCCAGTGCACTGCGTCAAACGCTTTTTTAGCATCAAGTTCTAACAGGACATGTGGGTTAGGTCGGTCCGGTACTACATTTAACCAGTTATGTGCTCAACGTAGATTATGCCAGGTGAATCGTCCAGGTATAAATCGCGATTGGTCCTGATGTATCATGGGTGAAGTGAATGACACCAGTCTGGAGGCCACGATTGTGGCCAGTATCTTGATCTTTATATCCAGCAGGACGTTTGTACAATATAATCCACACTGTTCCATGGGCTTACTGTCCTTATGTATTACTATGATGGTCACTCGCAAGAGGTCAGGAGAGAGAGCCTCTGCCTGATAGGCCTCAAGAAATGTAGCCAGGAGATGGGGCCCCAAGATATCCAAATACCTTTTATAAAATTCCACTGGTATCCCGTTGGAGCCTGGGGTCTTGTTAGGTTTGAGTTTGGTCTCGGCTACGCTGACTTCCTCTAAGGTGATCTCTGCATCCTGGGCTTCCCAGGCCAGGTGTTCCAGGACAGGGACTGTGATTGAGTCAAGATAAGACACAATCTATCTAGAGTTGCAGTTGTCTAGCCCTGTACAGGTCCATGTAATAACTGGCGAAATTGCCCGCAATTTGGCTATTTGATTCAGCAGCCTCTCCATCTGCCAGAACAATGCAGTGTACCTATCTGGCCTCTAATTCCTTTCTTCCCAGCCAGGCAAGTATCCTGCCTGCCTTATCACCAGCCTCATATAATCTATGAAGAGGAGGGTGGCCATCATCTGGGTCTTCATAGATCCCTGTGCAGGAGTTCGGTATTCTTCCCGCAGAAACGTTAATTGTCGGTAATCCAAGAGCTCAGCCCCGGGTTTAAGAGATTTTTCAAGTGCCCAGAGCCATCTTTCCAGGCATTCCATAGAGCTTGAGGCTCTCCTCCTATCTGCATAATTAATTTCTGGGCCCTGTCCCGGAGTACCCTTTTGTATGCTTCCCAGAGTACTATTTTGGATGTGACAGAGTTTATGTTCTCCTTAAAGTAAAGTTTGGTATTAACCCCAGGACCAATCGCCACCTTACAATCCCATAGGTCCAGGCGTTCAGTTTCCACCCTGACCCACTGCACCAGCAATGGCGAGTGGTCTGTCAAGCCCCTAGCTACATAGTCTGCTTGTCGCACTGCAGTCATCTCTCCCACCGAGGACAGTATATAATCTAAGTGGGTAAAAACCCTATGAGAGTTTAACCCACCTTATATATTGGGAGACCAGACCCCATCTGACTCTTTCCCCAAGACATTTACATTCCAGGTTAGGAATGAAAAACTCCCCAGTCTCTATTGTTGAGGTACTCATTGCACTAGACTTTAGAAGGGGGACACCCCTCAGGGGCCGGTTAACAGCCTCCCGAAAGGCTTGGGAAAGGTATGACAGACGGGTTGCCTTCTTGGGTCAAAAGGCAGCCCATGTAGAAACAAGTTAATTGCTAAAGGTATATCACAGTCGATGGCATGACACAGCGCTTGTCAGCATGATGAATCCCCCCAAACTGTATGAAAAAAATAAACCAAAAACACCCAATCATTCCCCAGGTCCACTCCACACCCCACCTCACTAGAACCTCTGCAAATAAAGCCCGCATGACAAATGTGAAAACAACTCGATGAGAAGTTTGAGAGGTCTGTAGCGCCCCAACCCCACCCACTAACACAATTTCAACCACCCCACAACTGTTCAAACACTGGTTGCAACTGCCCCTAGTAACAGTGACCAGCTGAAAGGTAACCAAGAAAAGTCAACATCGTGCACACAGGGACAGCATCTAATGCAGGTCGAAACGTTTGGCCTTTAGCTGGCCTGGATATAGTGCCATAGTGCTGTTTATGGTTCGGCCACTGGGTCTACATTGGGTGTGTCTGCTGGGGAACCCTTCAGGTCTCTTTCTAGGGCATTGATAGCTGCCACCAAAGGATGGGGAGCCTATATTTATGTTCATTAGCCTCCCATTGTTGACTCAAGTGAGGGAGCCCCTTCCAAGTCGGTGTTAGAGCCCAAAAAGGTCCGTCCTCACTCTGAAGGGTCCCCACTTTACCATGGTGTACCTGCTGCTCTGCGCAGCCATTTCACACCCCTCCTCTCCCCCTGGAGGATTGCTTATCTCTGGGAAGGGCTCCCTATGCCACATTGGGACGCAGGTTGTGCCCTTCCCTTCGGTGTCCCGGAGAGGCAAGGCACTCCTCCAGCCAGGCCCAGGCATCTTCAGGTGTCAAGGAAAAGAAGGATTTTCCTTGAAAGTAAACTTTCAGTTTGGCCTGGAAAATGAGCATGTACTGAATCTGGAGTCCCCACAGTCTCGTCTTCGCCTCATCAAAGCTGCACCTTTGCAACTGTACTTCCCTGGTGTAGTCTGGAAATATTATGCTTCTGGTGTTGTCATATCTCATTTCCCCCAGTTTGCACCACTCAGTGAGGATCATATTGTTGTCTGGAAAGTTCAGAAATCTTGCAATCACAGTCCTGGGGGTTCCCCAGGTCGAGCTCTACCTCCCAGCATATCAAGGGATTAAGGAAGCAGAGCCAAGCATCCATGAACCGCACCATGTCATAGTCCTCGACTCCCTTTGGGAACCCCACAAACTGGAGATTATTTCGATGGGCTTGATTTTCTGAGTATTCGAGTCTCCACGTCACTACCTTTGCAGCGGTACGAGTCTCAGTGACCTCTTTATAGAGGGTTGAAACCATGTCATCCAGCTGCGAAATCCCGACTCCGCAGAAGTGACTCGCTCACTAACTTTGCCGATGTATAGTCATAGGAGGGTGACTTTGGCAGGGGGTTCGCCAGTCTGACAGAACAGGTGAGTCACCCCTGGTGAGAGGGTTTGGGCTTCCCCATGGATGCCTCTCATAGGCTGTCACCAGATCAATGACTCAAGGTGAGCCACAGCATGGCCCGGCAGAGAGGAAAAGAAGGGTGGACGATTCACAGCAGACCACCGAAGGAACCCCTCAGACAAGGCTCTCAACTTCTCAGGACTCATTCAGCATCCCCAATTACTCCCACTGCCAGTATCTATGCTGCATCAAGGAGGGAAGTTGTTCACCAGGAGAACTCCTCAATTTAACTGCTCCCATTCAAACCACTCGGGGCTATGCAGAGATCATTCCTTGAGACATGCCATGAGGCACCAGGTGTGTACATTGGCCACCAACAGAACCAAGGGGTAATCTCAAGCGCCCTACAGAGCACAGTTTTGGGCATGGTCACTCTCCTGCTTATGGTGGTGTTGGTTTTGTCTCTTAAGCAACGGGGGCAGAAGCATGTCTGCAGAGGACATGTACAGGCCTTAAGAATGTGGGGTGGAGTGGTGACAAGAGCTTCAGTACAGATCTGTGTTTCAGGCAAAGCCAATGGGTCTACATGGGCCAGTAAGTAGGCGCCCCCGCCCAAGCAAACACACTAGTCAAACACTGGCCATCTCCTCTCAGGTCAGGGGTGAGCCCAGCCTAATGCACTTACTCACGAGCCTCACAGTTCCCCACTGGTGATGGAGGCCCCAGACATTCAGAGGTCTCAGCGCGGTCAAAGTAGCAGACAACCTTTGGGCCCTTCAGTACCCCTCTGCAGCAGGAGCCCATACCCACCATGCTGGTCCACTTATCCCTCTGCTTTCCTCAAGGTTGCAATATCATCCATAACTGGATGTGGCATGTAGCGAAGGGGTGCCAACAGAGGACCGCTGTCTGCTGTTCCCAGCATCCTCTGTGGCCCCTCTCCTCAGGCCCCCAGGGCAACTCACCCGCAGCACTTTACATGTCTCAGCTTGGCCATACTACACCTTGCAGGCCTCTGCTGTCACTTAGGGCAAATCCACAGATCAATCCCCGGCTGCCTCAGCTCTCCTCCTCTGGGCCAGGGCAGTTACGTTCAACACAGGCTCCGCCTGTCTCCCGGACGACGGCATGGCCTCCAGCCGCAAGCAAGCACAGTCTCTCCCACTGCATACCCCCGCACTGACTCACCTCCAGCTGTTATCTGGCCCAGTACAGGGGAGCGGGGGGCACCGAGTCTGTTGGAGACCCTGTGCGAGCAAGGGCAAGTAAATATATAGCACAATGGCCGAGATTGAAACAGGACTTGTAGTGGGCAGGTGCGGAGCTCGGATCTTTAAGTCTATCTATGCTGCCCCATTGTTATTACTATTGAACATACCTCACTGGCTGTTAACCTGCAGAGAGTTTTAAATCACAAGGACATCTCAAGCAGACAGAAAAAAAATGATAGTAATGTGCTTGCTTTTCTTTGTTGAGTACAATTATAAGGGAAGATGAGTTGTTTCTCTTCTCACTCTCTATTATGTTTTTTCTTTTGAATCTTTCACTATAACATGAGGCAGTAAATTGTATTTTTTTCTTTTACATTTGTTAGGACTGTCAGAGACAGGAACCCACTAACCATTGGTTCAGGTTTACCCCGCCTTCTCCTCTATAGCAACGCGACTCATTCTGGTACATGGGGGAAAGTAATAGTAAAATGAAATGGGGAAGCAGGAAGGTGGCTTCTTCCAAATACAATTAAATACAAAAAGATTATTTTTTAAATACATATAAATGAAATTATTTTTTCAATTTCTAAAAGACCTTTGATGTTGATATATACATTGCATTGATTTATTATAGAAACAGCTTTTGAATTAAAAATGCAACAAGTGTATTTGTTAATAAGCAATATATACATACATAATTAATAATCATTTGCATTTCAAATATAAATAAATATTCTTAAATCATTATCTAATTGCTAATTTGTTTCAAAATGTAAAATGTATATTTTGAAGTAATGATAAATACTATGAAAATTGATACTTAAACAAATAGATAAAAATAATCTAAAATCTAGAAATATACATTCACACTTTTACATGATCAAAATATCTACATTACAGTTTTCTACTGACCAGGTTCAATCTGCATGAATTTTAAAAAAACGATAAATGCACGACTCTAACTCCAGGAAATTGCATCAATCAGGTGATGAGTAAATATGTTATGCTAATTCCAGTTCCACAAACATTAGGGAAAGTGTATATGTTGGGGTGGTGGGCAGGGTGCAGATACACTATTCTAACTCCAGTCCTTCAAACACTGGGGAACGTGCTTATATTTGGGGGTTAGATTTACTATTCAAAATCCAGTCCAACAAACATTTAGGAGAGAACATTTCAACTCCAGCTCAACAAGCATTTAGGAATATGCATATATTTGAGGATTCAGATTCTGTATTCTTTCAACAAACATTGATGAAAGTGCATAATTTTGGGTAGGGAGCCTTATTTAGTATTCTAACTCTAGTCAAAAAGACATTGGAGAAATAAAATACACTTGAGAGATTAGATTAGGAACTTTATTACAAGTATGGTGGAGGACCACCACCACCTGTCCACCCTAGTGCGAGTGTGGCAGTTGGACCCCCACAAGACTGCCGCCTCCGTAGGGATGAAGGATCCTGTTGCTTCAGCGGTCTGACAAAGTCCTAAACATACTGCCAGTGCCCATGCCGGCATTGCTGCACATATTTCGACCTGCATATTCACCTCCCTTTTCATGGCGGGGACATCGCCATGAAAGGGGTGGCAGATATGCAGGTAAGAGGGCCATAACAGGGCCCCTGGATGATTTGGGGTCTGAGAGCATGTGGGAGTCAGACACATGTTGTGCCAGTCTGGAATTGCCCCCTCTTCCTGCATGGTGTGACATGCACAGTATGGTGTATGCAACACCATGCAGGAATGTGCTGCAGGCTCTCTCACAGCGGCAGTAAGCTTGTTTGGCTCTCCTATGAGCCTAACATACCGCTGTTGTGAGACCGCCGCAGCACCGTCCACCCTGGATTAAAGTCGTATTCTGGTGGGCGGGCTCACCACGGCCTGAGCTGTCTACCTTGGACCGCGGTGGTCACAGCCGAAGACTGCCAAAGTTGTAATAATGCCCTTAGTATTACTACTCCTGTCCAACAAACATTCTGAAATGTGCACATTGTGGGGGAATCAAATTCACTACTTTAGCTTCCGTCTAAGAAATATTGTTGAAGGGCAAATATTTGGGGTGGGGGGTGTCATAGGTCAGATTAAAATTCTTACTGCATCTCAATAAACACTGTGGAAAGTGCAAATATTGGTAAATGGGGTGAGGTTGGATTAACTATTCTTACTCCATTGAAGGAAACATTTGGGAAATTGCAGATATTGTTGAGGAAGCCGATTTACTATTCTTGCTCCAATAAAACAAACATGAAAAAAATAAGAAGAGTAAATCTGCCTCCAACAAGCGTACATGCATTTTGCACAAACAAAAAGCTAAATGCTGAATTATGCTCCATCGCATAATTATAGCAAATTTTGCAGTGATTTTGCATAATTACACAGGGAACTACGTGAGTTGCACACCACTGGAGATAATTGCTAATCAGAGCCTTCCAAGTCTAATTAAAATGCATGTACATTTTTTTTACTTTATTTAATATATATTTTTGTGATTTAATTTTGAAAACTAGTTTAATTTAATTGTTTTTAAAATATAGTTGTGAGTAATATTAATGTTTCAAATAGCTTGTGTTAATAATTATAAATCATTTATATTCATGTTATCTTATCATTTATGTTTAATTAATATTTCAATGTATTTAAATATTATTTTTTGCTTTTACTTTATTATTTATTTGCAGATGTTTGCCTTGTGGTTAGGCTGGTCAAATTTGTATTCTGGATCCAGTGTATCAAATGTTGGTGGAAGTGCATACATTGGGTAGTAAAGATTTACTATTCTAACTCCAATTCATAAAACACTCATTCGGTCAGATTAACTATTTGCACTATTTGTAGTCCAGTGCAACAAACTTTTTGGAAAGTGCATATTTTTGGCAGCCCTTTGTTCTGTTATTCTTACTCCAGTTAAGCAAACATCGGAAAAAATTAGTATATTTTGGGGCTTGGATTCAATAACCTAATTTGGGTAAAAAAACACAGGAGAGCATGCATATATTTGTTGGGTCATGTTCAGAATTTTTAACTAGTAAAGTGTATATATGTTTAAAACACTCTGAATAATGTTAACAAGCAAAATACTTAGATGAACTACCTTAAATAATGCAAAGTCTTATTCATAAATGACAAATATTCACTTAAATAGTTAAATGTGATTTTATTAAATTGTGAATTTATAAATTAGTTAGCTGTAATAATTAGAAATATAAAAAAAAATATACAGTTTAATAATCATAATAAAATGAATAAGCTCATTAGGAACCCAAAAAGTATCAATACAAATTGAAATGTTTAAATGACAACTAAAAAGAATAACATTTCAACTAAATGCACTACATTTTCAATTAATCATTGAATAATTTATGTTAAATTTACAAATTGTATGGAACAGTATTTCAAATGATTAAATATTTATTTTTCAAAAACATTAAACCTTTCCACCTCCCAAAAAACACACCAAAATGAAAACAGAAATGGTTATGATAGTTACTAAAATATGTAAATTATTTAAAAATGTAGCAATTTTAAAAATTATTGTGGTAATAATAATTATTTTTTACAAAGCATTACCCACCAATTCACCTATTCACGCCAGCCTAATTAAAAAATAGCAAACTAAATAATAAAGGTATCAATATTTTAAAATGAAATATGATTTACTGAAAGTTAACAAAAATAATATAAGAAAATGTAATAACAATGATGCTATAATTTCCTAAAACACAATCTAAGCATACATCCAATGGACCTCACATCCCCCAAAAATGTATTTTCTTAAAAAAGAACTTGAAAAGTAATAAAATGTTTGCCAATTTAAAATGTGAAAAATTGATATAACAAGTAATTTATATAATTTAATATATATTGCAATTTTAAACCGTCAACCCTCATCCTCTAGTAAAGAATGAAAACTAAAATACATTTAAAATAATTATTAATATAAACAAATTATCAATAAAAATACATAATTATAAAAATATTCAATTCAAATTATGAACACATTAATAAAAAATAATAAACACTAAAAAGGCAATCTCCTAATAAAGCCAATTACCAGAAAATAATGAATATAATTTCATTTGAAATCTTCCTTCATAAAGAATAATCAGTGATAATTAAGCAATCCAAACATTAATGCAAAAAAACAGCATGTAAATCTCAAATCCATACTTGAATACAGTTCATCACAAGGTTCTTCAAACAGACTTAGCTGACATGAATATCTTAAATCTTTGAGCTATGAAGATTTTTATGTAGACACATTTAAACAACCAAGAGTTGACACCAATTTTAGTTTGCAACTTAGGACCCGATTAGGATGTCAGATGGACCAGAGTCCTTCCAACATTGTTTAGGTACTGGAACCGAACGACCTCCTGTCGTTGGTTCCAGCCCAGCAAGTAGGATGAGACTGAACCCTGTTTGGTCGCAATTTTACACTTTATAATGGGAGAATGCATTCCGAGAGCAGAGGTGCCATTCATCCGTGCACCCGGTGGCAGGCACCTCAAGGTGCCTGTCTCCAGGTGCAGGGATCAACCATTTGGAGGCTTTGCACTCATGAAGGCCCTGCTGGGGGCCCCCAAGGCATATTTCTGAAGCCTTTCTGTGTCAGAAAGGCCGGCACAGAAAGGCTGTGAATATCTGCTATCGTACACCCTAAGGCAGAAAGAACTGGCAGAGGGATTAGTGAAGGCTTTCTGAATGGCGAACGGGCTCTCTGAGCCCGTCTGAGGGAATCTGAAAATCCAATTTGGATTCCCTTCCGACCGACCCCATCAAAATGGGTTGGTCGGAAAGGAGTCCAACCAGCCTATCACGAAACGGGCTGAAAGGCTCTGACCAACGGTCGGAGCCGTTTCAGCCCGCATTGTAATCGGGCCCTTAGTTGAACAATCCATAACCCTTACAACTAAAATGTTTAATCTTTGCAAATATATTATATCACTTTGCTTTCGTGAACCATGTATTCAAATGTTTTAGTTTATGTTTTGGTAAAAAAATTAAAAATACTCTCTTACTTTTTTGTTACAAATACATTTCTAAATACTCCATTTAAATTCTGTAGTCATTAATTTGTTGGCATGCCAACAGGTGCCGCCATAACAGACAGAATCAAATTAAGTTCCCTTCCAGGATTAAAAATAGTAATGTAGGACATTTGTGATCATGTAGAAATGCATAGAATTTTTGTCCTTGTAGACCTAGTAATGAGACATTTAATTGTATCTATATCAGTGGTCTAGCTTCATGTTGTTGGTACTGGTAAATATAGTTCGTTTTCAATTTAAAGTATCACTAACCTACATAGTAAGAACTGTGTGGTTCACTTTCCATATCATACTCTATGTACTTCCCTCATTATTGTTCACAATTTGAAACGTTGCCCATTTTTTCTCCTCACTGACTGCAAAAGGATGTATCATGTTTAGAATGTTTTGAACTTAGAATCATTTGCTTCAAGGCAATGTCAAGCCAGCATTGATTTAACATTCTCATTTTGAATTGTGGTTTTGTGTTCTAAAATATCTGTTTTGAAAATCCTGGATGTCTATCTGACATATCCTATTTAGCACGTGCATTTTGTCATATACATCACGCGCTCAGTCACATGTTGTAAAAGAGTGAATTAGAATTTGTCAACCAGCTTGAAGATTTTTTACATATGATTTTAATAATACCATTATATTGGGCACAATTAAACATGTATACATTTCTTTCTTTAGGGTATATAATTGTGGTTTAGGCAACTGGTAAGCGGCTTTCTCTAAGACTTCTTTCAAGTTTCTTTTCTTGTGTATACCATGGTGATTTCTGATTCTGTTTAGGATATCTTGCGTAGGGTATAATGGCTTTAACTTGTAACTCTTGTTTTTAGCTGTGGGATACAAAGTCTGATCTGTGGAAACTTGTGACATTATCTGTTATGCATTCTCTGGAGTTTCCTGTGAATACTGTCTATGAGTAATATATTGGAGGGTCTCAATTCATCTCTTTTCTTATAGTTCTTCATTGGTATATATTCTACAGAACTGTAATGATTAACGTTATTGCAGATTCTGCAAAAAGAGGTGTGGGTGATAACTTTGGGCATCTAAAAGAGTGAATTGCCAATTCCACTATTGCTTCATCATTTCTTAGGGAGTCTAGTGGTCCGACTTGTAATACCATATATCTCTGCACCTCTGTATTACATGCTCCCCTGGTATTGGTAAGTTCAAGGAACCATAAACTGATGCTGCACAGAGCCACTTGAAATGAGGCCCATGGACGGCTACATATGGCTTTAGGTCTAGCTTTATCCCAATGTCTGCAAGCTAGATAAATATGTTATGAAATTCACTTTCAGTACTATTTTAGGTAACACTCATATAACACAATATAATAAAACAAAAAAGCAATTACACACAAATCAATGGACTGCAGTTGTTGTGGAAAGCTGCCAATGTCATTGGCAATGCCAACAGGTCTGGCTTTGGCTAAAAAGCTATTGACTTTGCTAATGCGTTTTTCTTATGAATGATTTATAATAAAATCTAACAGAAACATTCAAATGTAGCTGTCAGTGCATGCACTTATTTTATAATTCATGGATGGCCATCTTTTATTAATTTGTGTAATAATTTGTTAAAAAGTGTCTGGCTATCTTGAAATAGTTTTAGGGCCTTATTAAGAGTTTGGCGGTGCAGGAGCGGGAGTGCCCCAAACTGCCAAACACATGTAGGAGTTTTCTCCTGTCTGGTAGGAGGTCCTGTTCTATTCCCAGGGCAGTGCCTATGAAATAGGCACTGTGATGCGAACGTCAAAGTTCGTACCTGCACGACATTGAGTGCTGCAGTCCATGGAATGGTGTGCATGCACACAGGAGACACATGTTGTGCCCCCCTGTGTGAATCCACATGGTGTGAGGCACAAGGGGGCCCTGTAGTGGTCCCTTTGTTTCCTCACCACCATACTTTTCATGGTTGCCGCACCACCATGAAAAGTGTGGTGGTGAGGAAACTCGTAATATGCTTGGTGAGGCTGCAGTGCTCGGCCAAGCATATTGCAGCCTCAATACTGCAGCGCCACTGCCTGAGATCTCTGATTCCTGGGGGTAGCGGTGGTCTCAGGGTGGCCCGATCGCCCTCTTCATAATGGGGCAATCAGAAGACCTCTCCCACTGCGCGTCTGTGAGTCTGGCGGTTCATGGACTGCCATACTTGTAATAAAGCCCTTAACTATGATATTGGGTATAAAAAAAATATAACAAGAACAACACCAATGCTCTTCTACAAATGCACACTCAAGAACATCTTGGACTGGTATTAAAGCCCATTAAAAGATTGACACTACTTGCAGATAATATGTGATATATGCACAGTGGCAGAAAGGGCCCTGATGAGCTGCTTGGGAATCCACCTATATCTCTCAAAATATAAAACATTTGACAAAGACAATATGTTTTGCATGAATATGCTAAAGCAGGCACAAATAAACACATAGGGGGCCATTATGATGACGGGCGGACTTTGTCCGCCCGTCACCATAGTGGGGAATGGGACCGCCCGCCATAAGGGCGGGGGTCCCAGGGGTGAGATTAGGATGTGCCCGCCACAGTGGCGGGCACATCCTGTATTTACAGCATTGTCGCGGGCGGTGCTCTCTGCACCGCCCGCCACAATGCTGAAAATGCTTTTCACCATTTGCATAATGAAAGCAGCAGGCACCGCGCGGTGCCTGCCGCTTTCACTATGCAAATGCAGGGGGGTTCCACAGGTACCCCCCCGTGTGCACCCCCCTACTGTCCTTCACTCTGGGGGCCTACAGGGGGCCCCCAGAGTGAAGACCGCCTGCCTTTCCGTGGCGGCAATTGCCGCCACGGAAAGGCTTGCCTCACAGCACATTGTAATATGGCGGGGGGTGTCTTACAGACACCGCCACCATGTTACAGGTTTTCCGCCCCGGCCGCAAGGTGACCGGGCGGAAAACAGGCGGGCGGTATTTTTCACCGCCCCCTTCCCCTCCGCCATCCTAATCTGGCGGAGGGGATTTGGGCTTGAGATGTCGGGCGGTTTGCCTCCGCCAGGCTGGCGGTGGCCACCGTCAGCCTGGCGGAGGCAAACCGCCCGACATCGTAATGGACCCCTTAGTATTTGTGGCAATTCTCTGCTCAAGCTGCCTCTTAAGTCAGCATAATAATGTGTGAGTCACATTAAGTCAGTGTGTATGAATATGGCAGGTGATTGGGCTACCATATTTTAATGATTTAAAGCCTATTTAAAAATGGGCAGTGCTTCTATTGCCCACACTGGAGGCAGTGCACTGAGTCCACCAGTAAGAGTCCAGACAGAGGGTTCTGGAGATCTGCCAATCCCTTGCAAAATAAAACAAGAGCATTATTAAAGACAATTGGTTTGGCATTTATGGGTATAGAAAGGACAAAAGAACACAGACTGTTTGTGACGGGTCTCTGTGTAGCATGTGTTTTTCTGTGCCTCCTATGTCTTTGTGGTGTTTTTATTTTCCAGCTTGCAGTGCTAAGTGACACCAGCTCCACAATCTAGGAAGCACAGAGAGAGATAGCAAGAGACACAGCACAAGCAATCCATGTGCGATTGTGTTTGCCATCATTGCACACATTAAAGCCAAATATATTAACTTGCCATCACATAGGGCATATGTTAGATGGGAAGATGGATAGTTAGTTAAACACATACTGCTGTTATCTGTTGAGATTTGCAGGTGTCAAATTAGAAAACTGACATGGTCTACTCAGCCTTCTATTCTTGCAGGGTTGGCATATTCATTGCAATTACATTGGTAATAGTCACACCTATCAATTGCAGCATCTATAAGTTACAGAAGGTTGGTATGATGTACTACATAATAAAAAAGTTATCATTATATGAACGCTGTTGAGGATTTTAGTGTGTGGTATTGTGGAAAAGTAAATTTTGCCATGTTCTGTGTCCCTACGCTTCATCCATCATATGTTATGTGTGCATGACCAATATGCATATGTTATTCCCCATGTCCGATTAATGACGCAATTCCAGTTGTGTCCACCTCTGGTATGTTAGTTTCCAGTCCTCGTGAATACTACGAATATCAGGCCTATGTAAAGTTATGTTGCCACGTTTCCCAGTGTGCACGTTATTCCATTATAAAGTCCCCGTTTCCAGGCCTCAATAGGGCCCGGACCACAGATTCAGCTCCTGTCTCCTGAAAGCCTCGCAGAGGAGCGATACAGCCCCCACCTGTATCCTCGACCCTTCACTTACTTCCTGCCTCGCAGTGCCCGGTACAGCTTGGCTCTGCCTCTGAGTCTGCCAAAAGTATGTTATAGTTCCAGCTATCAGTTCAGTCCTCCTCTTCTGCATTCCTAAGCTACTGAACTGCATCAATAGTTTCCGTCATTGTCTAGCCTTCTCGTCTCCACGTTAGAGAAATACTGTATTAATGGTCATTTAATATTCTTCATCACGCACTACATGTAGAATAATGCATGGTCCAGTCTTAGAATCAAGTTAGCTTTTCCCCTCATGACTCCTAGTTTATATCAACATGTTCTCTAAACATTAGATACCAGATAAGGTTTAGGTGCATGTCGCTCCGACCCTCCAGACTCTAGTCTCTGCTCCTAGCACAGAGTTCGTAGCCCCCAGCTTCTCCTAGTAACACGTCATTGCCAGTTTTCGCGCACCATTAGGTTAGAGGTCCCGGCTCCTTAGGTAGCCCCCTCCAATGTTTCCGCCCCATTTCATGACATATTCTGTTACGTCTGCACCACATGTCTATGTATACGCCCAGTTACACCTCTTTCTACTGTTATCTTTCGCGACTGCTACGCGTCATGCCTTCTGCTCCACCCACTGCTACGCCTACTGCAATGTAATGCTATGTGTTTGCGCTATGTATATAAATCAATGTATTGTTATTAAAAGTTAGCGCGCTCATCCCAGACCAAGCCCCAGCAGCTGCTGGGCCTCTTTTCCCCTGCTGGGTCATCCTATGCAGGTTGTTCTGATCCTGTCCTTATGCTGTAATAAACCTGCAGAAACTCCTACTACCTCGAATCTTGACTCTTATTTTATTGAGCTATCTGTTATTCATTCATTCATCCAAAAATAGATCCGGTATTATTTATTTATATACCACATAATGGCGCCCGAACAGGGACTTGCCCTTTCCCCACGCGTCGGTGAAGCCACGCCGACCCCCTGACCCTCTGCAGCCGTGACGGAACTATACCGGCCACGTGCAGATATTTCTGCTTCAAGTATCCCTCAGGCCCACGGAGGAGACGGAGGAGGCGGTCCAGCATCCGAACAAGACGGTGGAGGAACGCGGCGAGTCCCGACCAGAGCCCAAGCCGAGAGACCAAGGTCCGAGGTATCCGGAGGCCCACCCGTAACTGAAGTCCGAAGTTCGTCGTCGTAGCAGTCCAGTCCCGTCCGAGGCCTTCCGTTCCGTGCTGCCCGGTGAGTACCATTGCTGGGGTAGTATCTAGACAGGACCAATCTAAATTGACTCCTGGTCCGTGGGTTGGTGGTGCCCAGACTCACAAACGAAGTGTTCACCTAGGTGGATACGGGTCTTGATGCGTCCCTTTGTGGGACCGGTATGTTCCGTACTGTTACAGCAGTGCATCCAGTAACTCTAGTCTGTTCCGTTCTCGAGAAAATCTGTTCTGTTTCTGTTTTCAGTATTTTCAGGTAATATTCTGTTCAAACTGTTATTTCATAATGTTCTTCATGTATTGTAATGTTGTGGTATGAGTGTGATGTGATTTCGTGTTTTTATTGTGTATTGTATTGTGTCCAGATTACAGTTCAGTCATGCCTATATTTTCCAGGTTACGTCAGTTAAAAACTAGAAAGGGTCTGTTAGAGGAAGCAGTTCCTGTCCCGCCTAGGGACAGTCCAGGTCATTTTATGTATCAGAAACATGGCATAAGCGCCATAATGTATCTAGATTTATGGGTAGAGTATACCAAACAGTTAGAAGAAAAGTATAGATGGCCCGTATCGGGTACATGGGATGCCGAATGTATCATGCGAGTAGAAGAAGCATTATGGAAAAAGAAAGCCAGACAGTCACAGAAAGATGCCATCGAGTTATGGCGGAAAGAAGCGCACAGAAGAACGGAAAAGGAAGTCAGAAAGTCAGAGTTAAGTAGAGAATCCCAGGAACGAGCCCAAGAAAGAGAATTAATCGAGATAGGTGAACAAGTCAAAACCGAACAGTCAGACAGACAGAGGCATGCCCTCATTAAGGGTATGTATCCTCTCCTTGCCGAAGGTTTGCCAAAAGCGACCCCAGAGGCATCTAGTAATTTCCCGCCGCCATTAGTTCCGACCAAGCTACGTCACAAACAGACCGCAGCTGATATTTTTATTTCGTCCTATTTGGACGACACAGTCCCCGAATATGCAAATCCTGTTCGCGCTCCGCCAGTCCCTGCAAATCAGGTACTTCCCGCTCCTCCAGACACCGGGGTGCCCTTAACAGCTCCCCCGGTCCAGTCTGCCATACAAGTCCAGCCCACGTTACAATTACCGACTCTGCCAGGACGAAGAATGTCAGTCGACGATTCCAGTTTAGGGGCCGCGGGAGGAGGTCTCCCTCAAACCCCGCCGCCACACAAGCGTTTATCAGCACTCGAATTACATGCTCAAGCATCACAGCGTACTCCTAAAAGTAATAAGTCTGTCACAGAAATCAGACAAGCCCTTGGCGAATGTGTCTATGATCCAGTCCCAGGCGAGTATAATATGGTTTTATATTCCGTACGTGTAAGGAGAGTGACCGAGTATCTAGTCACCTTGCCGAATATGAAAGAAGATCTAGACAGAATATATCGTTTCATCCGTACAGGGGATGATCCAGAAAGTATTAGCGAGACTATGTCTCAAAGGAAAGCCGAGATCCAGCTCATGATATTAAAGTTCCTGATCAATTGTCTAATAAGAGAACAAGATTACCCGTCTAAAGATCCCGCCGAAATGAGAATCCTGACAAGGTGGAGTGATAATATAGCCGAGGGTAAGCACAAGACCGTCGGTGCCATGGAGAGTATGTACAAGAAAATTCGTAAAGAAATAATAAGGTTACACGAACAGCGTAAAGCAGCACAAGTAAGCGAGAAAGAAAGTATCTCTGATCCTGAAGAAGAGGACGAGAATCCCGCCAGAATAGCGTATGTAGGAAAATCTAGATTTCCAGATCGCCATTTACGCCTAGAACACAAGTCTATTTTTCATCATCCAGCACCAGAACAAGGTTCTCTAGAACAAGTATTTCAAGCTACCGATCACATTCTGAAATCACGAGTCGGTTACAGTGAATTAAGTACCATGCATGAACAAGAACTAGCCCGATCAGCAGTCCGATGGATTACTGATTCTACCACTTTTCCAGACGAAATAGTGGCACAAATGTTTCTGAAACTGCCCCCAGCCGAGCAACGGCTGGTGGGTATGTATATGATCCAGCACCTCATTACTCTGTATGAGGGTCAACATTCTGATCCAGGCCCGTTGCATGATATCCTGAACGAGTTACTCCAGTATAGATGGAGAGGTCTAGGTACCGATTTAATTAGTGTCATCCTAGAACAGCGTCACAAATATAGAACGTTCCTGAACCCGCATTTTGTTCATGTCTCACCCCCAGAAAGTAAACCATTCTACATAGACAGACAGAATCCGTTACGAGAAGTCCACCCAGTCCAAGGGGCGGGTGGCGTAATGCAACGAGTGTTTGTATACACTCCAATATCAAAGATGGAACTTCTTGAAATGAAGAAATTAATTCCCTGTCATGACAAAGATCCAGCAGGGTTCCATAGAGAATTAAAAGACATGCTCCGTATGGGAGAATACACTTACCCAGATATCATTAAAATGTTAAAGGTCCTGTTACCCGCAGGGGTATATGAAAAGTTAAAAGAAAAAGAATGGGAGGTGGGAGAGAAAAAGATCGATTGGACAGCTCTAGAAGCTGAAGACAAGGCACGAGTACCAGGTACCGGTCTTGGAGATAAATGTAAAGAATTACCAGAATTACTGATTCAAGTTTTACCCAGATTATTGACAACGAGGAAAGAAGACTGGGATGCAATCTCAGCCTGTAAACAGAAACAAGATGAAGACATTAGTGATTTTTATTCTAGATTTGAGAAATGTTTCAGTATTAATAGTGGTCTCAAGACAAGTAGTGAGTCATACCCTCATCTTTTCGTTACTAAATTAGTCGAGAATTCAAGTCCACAAATTAAAAATCGAGTTTTGAAAGTCGAAAGCACCTGGCAAGCTAATACTCCGTCCCAGATGCACCAGATGCTCCAGTACCACCAGAATAGAATCAGGGAAGAGCAAGAACACGAAAGAAAACGTATGAAAGACACGAAAATGAAAGTGCTAGTTGCACAATCTGTTCCTCAAGACAGTCAGAAGAGGGGTCCGAATCAAGCCAGTCATCCTGCAGCTCCCGTTAAAGGGAACTGCAATTATTGTAAACAGCCAGGTCATTTTATAAACGAGTGTGCAGTTCTGAAACATAACATAGCTACTGGTAAGACTAAAGAAAGACCACGTCCGCCTAGACAAGAACAAGTTTCACAGATTCCTCAGCCACAGAATGCACAACAGACAGTTACAGCACCGCAGCCTATTGCTGCAACACAGCATGTTACGTCACAGATGTACCAGTATGCACAGTCCGAGTATCCAGAGTACCAGTCATATTCATGAAACAGCCTAGAGAGGGAGGTAGGCTTGCCTCTCATCGAGATACCTGTAGATCAAGAAGGTCCCTATGTTCACAGTCAAGTATTAGGGAAAGACAGAAAGTTTTTGATCGATACAGGGGCAAGTAGGACCACAATTAATCATGCCGAAGTTCCAGGGGCTCCGCTCTCAGGCTCAAGAAATATTTCCCTTGGATTTTCAGGAAAGCCAATAGTTAATGAAATATCAAAGCCAGTCACTCTAGAAGTAGGTCCATTGTCCCGTACTACTGATCTATTACTTACTAAGTCATGTCCAGAAAACCTATTAGGCATTAAGACACTGAAAGAATTAGGTGCAGTTATTTGCTGTTCCCCGGAGGGAATACGTCTGTTCCTACGTGACTTTAAGGGTCACTATGTATTACGAGATTTTGATTCAAGATTGTCTAATGTTCCGCAGCACCTATGGGCGCAAGGTCCAACTGATGTAGGTTACATGCAAATCACACCCCATCGTGTGACTCTCAAACCAGGTGTAGTGTTACCCCGAATCAGACAGTACAGATTGCCACCTGAGGCTGTAGCAGCCTTATCCAAAATTATTGACGAGCTCATGGCTCAAGGAGTAGTTGTAGAAACTGACTCCAATGTATGCAATTCTCCGATCATTCCAGTCATGAAACGTACTGATCCAAATGCACCCCCAGTATATCGATTAGTGATTGATTTACGAGAGCTTAACAAATGTATTGTTCCTCAGTACCCAGTTGTCCCAGATATTTCTTCCCTGTTAACTGCTATTGATTCCGAAGCCATGTTTTTCACTGTCATTGACCTCAAGAATGCATTTTTCAGTGTTCCAATTCATCCAGACAGCCAGTTTCTTTTCGGATTTTGTTTAAATGGAAGGAGCTATATGTTCACACGCGCTCCTCAAGGTTTCACAGAAAGCCCTAGTATTTACAGTCAAGCACTCAAGAGACAGCTAGACAACATTCACATGCCAACTGACACTGCCCTACTCCAGTATGTCGATGATCTACTGATCACAGCCCGTTCTGAACGTGACTGCGAGCGAGCATCCCTTACAGTCCTGTATTTCCTAGCCGAGATGGGGCACAAGGTGTCACCTTCGAAGCTTCAATTCTGTGTCCAGCAAGTGGTATACTTAGGACACTTGCTGTCCAAGAGGGGTAGGCAGTTGACACCAGACCGTATCCAGTTAATAGCGAGTCTTCCCCAGCCCAGAACCCAGAAGGAGGTACGTGCCTTTATCGGCCTTACTTCTTATTGTAGACAATGGATTCCCCAGTATGCATTTCTAGCCAAGCCACTGATACAGTTAACGACACAGGAGGCAGCCGTATCGACTGTCCTCCCTTGGACATCTGACCATACACTTAGTTTCAATGAGTTAAAGAAAGCTCTATGTCAAGCTCCAGTTCTAGCTACACCGAACTACAGTAAGCCTTTTACACTTTTCGTTACTGAACGCGAAGGTACAGCATTATCTGTTCTCACACAAGATCAAGCAGGACAATACAAGCCCTGTGCTTATTTTTCGAGCACATTAGATCCAGTCGCCCAGGCGTTGCCTGCGTGCCTCAAGTCAGTTGCAGCCACAGCACTAGCTATCAGACAAAGTGATTCCATAGTTTTAGGACACTCCCTGACAGTACAAGTCCCACATTCAGTAGAAGTTCTTTTAAACCGAACACAAACACAGCACTTGACAATTGCACGTTTAACAGGTTATGAATTGACACAGTTCCAGCCACACATAGATATTAGACGCTGCAACGTTCTGAATCCTGCTACACTGTTACCATCAGTTAGTTCAAATCCAGACCCACATGATTGTGTGGAAGTAATTAATATTACGACAAAGCCAAGACAAGACCTGACAGACATTCCGTTACCAGATCCTGACCTGACACTTTATGTGGATGGTTCATGTATGAGAACTAGTACAGGAGAACTAGTCGCCGCGTATGCAGTGACTACTGACACTGAAGTTATTGAAACACACCGTATTGATACCCTGTCTGCTCAAGCAGCAGAGCTAGTCGCTCTGACACAAGCCTGTATACATGCCAAGAACCTGAAAGTTAATGTTTACACAGATTCACGTTATGCATTCGGAGTTGTACACGACTTCGGAGTGCTCTGGCAGGAGAGAGGTTTCATGACTTCTCATGGAACCAAGATTCAGCATGGTCTCCTTATTCAAGCCCTGTTAGATGCCATACATTTACCGACATCCATTGCTATCATGAAATATAAAGCACATACGAAAGTTACAGACATTATTTCCCAAGGTAACGATCTAGCAGATCGCACAGCCAAGCTTACAGCACAGACTCCAGACATTCCAGTTAATCAGACACATACTCCAGATCTGACTACCTGCATGACAGTTAAGGACCCTACACAAGATGTCATAGATATCCAGTTACATGCTACTCCCTCTGAAATCAAGAAATGGTCTGAACAAGGAGGGGTCCAGACAGATCAAGGATGGTTAACGAAGGGTAGAGCCACATGGTTTCTCCCCGACTCTATGGTTCAAGTCATTATCAATACCGCACATAGTCCAGCACATTTAGGAGAAAAAGCTATGTTAGACAGTATCCAGAACATTTGGTTCAACAAGCATTTACGAGCTGCAGCCAAGCAGAAAGTCCGCACCTGTATGATATGTTGTCAGTTTAATCCAGGTAAAAGTGTCCCGGTGGAACAAGGTGGTTTCCAGCCCCCTGACCACCCTTTTGAGGTCCTCCAGATGGATTATATTCAGATGGAGCGATGTCGAGGTTTCAAGTATGTCCTTGTAGTTGTATGCGCTTTGTCCAGGTGGACAGAAGCATATCCAGTCCCAGATTACACAGCCGCGACCACTGCCAAGCAGTTGGTTCGTGAATTCTTCCCTAGATACGGACTCCCTAGAGTCGTATATTCTGACAACGGTCAGCCATTCTCATCCGAACTCATGAAACACGTTTCCCTTTTGTTAGGGTACCAGTGGAAGTTCCATTGTGTACGCCATCCTGAAGCAGCCGGTCTCGTAGAGAGACATAATCAGACCCTGAAAATCCGTATTGCAAAAATTTGTAAGGAAAAAGGTGTGGACTGGCTAGTAGCTCTGCCAGTCGCTCTGTTTTATATGCGCATGGTCGCACATTCCAGATCAGGTCTGTCCCCGTATGAGGTCGTATTCGGCCGCCCCCCTAACATGTGGGGTACTCCTAGACCCCGAAGTATTACCGATGTTTCATGTAATATGCTGACAGATTACCTAGCTTCCTTGATGTCTGCCCTCAACTCATGTCGTTCACAGGTTGCTGCCGCCTTTCCAGACAATACCGAGGTGGCACCGCACGAGATCGTTCCAGGCTCCTTGGTGATGATCAGAAATTTCGACAGATCAAGTCCGCTGGAACCACGTTGGAAAGAGCCACGTCAGGTCCTCTTGACCACCCGTACTGCCGTCAAGTTAGAAGGCAGAAAAGGATGGGTCCACCTTTCTCATGTTAAACTTTTTAAAGGACTGAAATCCGTTTCTAAAAACATTTCCCAGGATTTGAAGGATTGCCCGAATATTGCTCTTAAGGACTGTCCCGCACAAGACATTATTACAACCCCTCCCTTGTTAGAGAAAACTCCGCAACAGGAGTATAAGCTCAAATTAAGGTCTAGTAAAATAAGTCAGTCAGTTTGATTGTATAAGTCCTCCCCTAGGTGAAACGGTTAGACTGTTTCTGACATGTATAAAATAGACCCCCATAGTGAGAGAGTCAGTCAAAGTTCACTTCAATGTATCGTTTTTCTGAGTTTCATATTATTCATCAGCATAATGATTTCCTGCACCAGCTATGCGTTCTATCTGTATTGTCCAGTTCCTCATGTAAATATGTCTGCTAATACTACAGTAGAGCACACGTTTAGTGATCTGCCTCCTCACGAATATTCATACCGCCTCGCTATGCGTAACAACACATTTATCCGTATGTTACATTATTCACACCAGACCAGCAATGCCACTAATTGTTGGGTGTGTGGTCGACTCCCCCCTTTTCAGACACCGAAGGGAGTTCTGCCACTGTTTCCTTATCCATTCTCACACAATGGTTCGTGTGGAGCATGGTCCACGTTAACGTCATCCTCAACAGATATGTCTTTTCTTAACAGTACATGTTTCTCAGACAAGCAAGGATTCCCCCACAGAACAGGTTTAGATCTAGAAAATGAAGTTTATAATTTAGGTAATTATTCGTCGAATTTCATGGTCCTGAATGTTCAGTCTGATACTACTCCAGACTTACCTGCTATTTCAGTACTACCAGTCAAAGGCGAATTATGTGTCCGTAGTTATGGTTCTGTACATATAGGTCATAGTGAATGTACTACTGTTGTCAAGTATAGTGACAGTGGGAAATCTGTTTTCAAAGCTTCACGTCATTCTTATTTTATTTGTGGTCAGACCGCATATGTCCGTCTGCCCCTCGATTGGGAGGGAACCTGTTACATTGCTTTCCTACTGCCACCTGTTTTCCTAGCCCCATCTGATTATCACAGAAACACACATCTAGTACACATTAGACATAGAAGGGAGTCCCCAATTGTCGATTATACTGAAACTACTCTAGAACAGTATACAGATTTCAATAAAGGTTTCTTCTTCTTTGTAGGACCTGTCCAGAATAGTAAACTGATCCGTAGGTTAACAAGAACCCTTGAAGCTGTAGTAAATGAGACTGCCTCTGCTCTAGGCAACCTAACCGAAGAACAATCTGCTATGAGATTTGTTGTTTTGCAAAATCGTCTCGTCCTTGACGTCATACTGGCCGATAGGGGCGGGGCCTGTAGAGTCATCGGATCTAGTTGCTGCATTTTCATTCCAAATAACGCGCCGTCTGTTTATTCAGCTATAACCAGACTCCATAAAATTGCCCATCTGTTACACCAAGATCCAGGCACCTGGACATGGTCCGGTTGGTTCTGGAATATAATTTCCGCATGGGGATGGAAAGTCCTGTCCTTTCTAGGTATTGCAGTAGCAATCATATTTAGCTGCTGCCTCTGTATACAATGTGGCCCTGCGATTTGCAGCATGTGTGCTACCTCTTGTATTCCTAGTACCAAGCCCCGTTCTAAATCCCGTTCCAAGACAATTCGAGACGAGCAAATGATACTGTATGAAATGATAGATGGTATCATGAAAATTGATGTTTCCTGATGGAAACGTAGTGACAAGGAGGGAATGTGGAAAAGTAAATTTTGCCATGTTCTGTGTCCCTACGCTTCATCCATCATATGTTATGTGTGCATGACCAATATGCATATGTTATTCCCCATGTCCGATTAATGACGCAATTCCAGTTGTGTCCACCTCTGGTATGTTAGTTTCCAGTCCTCGTGAATACTACGAATATCAGGCCTATGTAAAGTTATGTTGCCACGTTTCCCAGTGTGCACGTTATTCCATTATAAAGTCCCCGTTTCCAGGCCTCAATAGGGCCCGGACCACAGATTCAGCTCCTGTCTCCTGAAAGCCTCGCAGAGGAGCGATACAGCCCCCACCTGTATCCTCGACCCTTCACTTACTTCCTGCCTCGCAGTGCCCGGTACAGCTTGGCTCTGCCTCTGAGTCTGCCAAAAGTATGTTATAGTTCCAGCTATCAGTTCAGTCCTCCTCTTCTGCATTCCTAAGCTACTGAACTGCATCAATAGTTTCCGTCATTGTCTAGCCTTCTCGTCTCCACGTTAGAGAAATACTGTATTAATGGTCATTTAATATTCTTCATCACGCACTACATGTAGAATAATGCATGGTCCAGTCTTAGAATCAAGTTAGCTTTTCCCCTCATGACTCCTAGTTTATATCAACATGTTCTCTAAACATTAGATACCAGATAAGGTTTAGGTGCATGTCGCTCCGACCCTCCAGACTCTAGTCTCTGCTCCTAGCACAGAGTTCGTAGCCCCCAGCTTCTCCTAGTAACACGTCATTGCCAGTTTTCGCGCACCATTAGGTTAGAGGTCCCGGCTCCTTAGGTAGCCCCCTCCAATGTTTCCGCCCCATTTCATGACATATTCTGTTTCGTCTGCACCACATGTCTATGTATACGCCCAGTTACACCTCTTTCTACTGTTATCTTTCGCGACTGCTACGCGTCATGCCTTCTGCTCCACCCACTGCTACGCCTACTGCAATGTAATGCTATGTGTTTGCGCTATGTATATAAATCAATGTATTGTTATTAAAAGTTAGCGCGCTCATCCCAGACCAAGCCCCAGCAGCTGCTGGGCCTCTTTTCCCCTGCTGGGTCATCCTATGCAGGTTGTTCTGATCCTGTCCTTATGCTGTAATAAACCTGCAGAAACTCCTACTACCTCGAATCTTGACTCTTATTTTATTGAGCTATCTGTTATTCATTCATTCATCCAAAAATAGATCCGGTATTATTTATTTATATACCACAGTATGAATCTGCAAGTATATAGATTTATAAACAAGCATAGCAATGCCAATAGGTCTGACTTATGAATTAAAGGATATTTTGTATCATTGAAGTATTTAGGCACTCATTAGCTCATCATACATGCAGTTTGCCACACTACTATGCACTCATGAATCCATCATCGGTCCAGTGGTTCATTCTTTCATGCACAATTGCAATAAAACACAAAGAAATTCACAACATATTCAAGATAAGTTAAAAAAAATACAAGTAGAAGAAAGAATATATTTTGCTGTCTAAAGACGGCGGGCATATGATTTCAGTAACAAACATAAATATAGCAGTAGGTGTTAATCTTGCGTAGGTATAGTGCATAGTCAATTGTTGTTTTGAAGTTCTGTGATGGCCGCTACATATAGCATATAGACCAACATGTTGGCCATCTTGTAATTGTAAAACAATGCCACACTGTGCAGAACAGTGTACCATAATGCTCTCCTTGTTATGAGAAAGTGACTGTGTAGGATGTGGTGCACTGCAGCTGAAATGAGCGGCAAGCAAAAGACCAGTTTGCTCTGCCTTGAGGGCTATAGGATCCTATTAAGAAATATTAAAATAAAAAGAGAAGAACCCAAGAATTGAAAGGGGAACTATAAAAGGAGTAGGTTGAATACTAAAGAATGGGCTAACCAGCCTGACACTAAAGCATGATCATTTTCAGGTGGATGTACACACATGATCCGAAAACACCATCATTCACAGGGCAGGAGAGCCAATGACTGATGTGAATTGAACTATTAATCAATGGAATTTGCTGTTGTGAATGGAAGCATAGTGTAAAAGACATCCAGTTTGACTAATGACTGAAGAGAACTGACCAAAAGACCATGTCTGTATCGATATGGGTATATAGTTATATGTGCATATATGACTGTATGTAACATTTAATTCTTACAAGATCTAGGCAGACAGCTAAGAAGAGATCCTAGCAAGAACTATTAGAGTGCAAATGTTCTCCCTCCTAGGGTTTTTTTTCAGAAGGAGTAAGCAACACCAAAAGCATTCCCTGCAAAGGAAATCTACATTTCATATGACAAAATACCTATCTGTATGCTTTAATACAGAGAAGTAACAATCCACCCTTAAATACCTACTGATTTTAGCATATGCTTTTCACAATCAAATAGTCAGGCCTAATGAGTTTAGCATTACTTCTCCTAATAAATAGATCAGACCTGTGGAAACAGAGATATGTTTTCTTGGTGAAACAATCAGGCCTGTAGCTATTATCAATGGCTTATCACCATAACAAAAGGATGCCTCCTGTAATGAGTGTAAGCTTTTCCACATGGCAACCATCAGACGCACAGTCATTAAATTACATCAGTATAGAAAATTGCAGTTGTCAAAGTAAAATGCCTCCTAAGCCTACTGACTTCATCACATGCTTTAACAGTCAAAGCGTAAGACCTTCTGCCTTTACTGTAACCTTTCATTATAAGCAAGCAGGTCTATAACCTATATCATTGGCTTATCACTGTAATCCACTCAGACCTACTATATTGGTTCATAATATTTACAAGGCAACCATCAGCTATACTGTGATAAAATATAATATTTGTACAAAGTACAGATGCCAAAACAATATTAAGTCTTTACTAATGGGGCCTAGTAAGAATTACCACAGTGCAAATTGTCTATCCAAAGGTTTGTTCAGGTGGGTGACAAAAGCCAAAACCATTTCATAATACAGTACTCTGCAAGATTACATGTAACAATACCTTCCTACAGACGGAAGCATATTGTATATGCTTTTATGATTTTAATTAATCGAATAAAGTGTTATTTGACTTGACTTGATATACAATTCACCCTTGATAGCTTATTACTTTTAACACATGCTCTCAGCAATAAGTAAGTAAGGCCTAATTGCTTTGTCATAACTTTTCATTTTAAACAGATCCCACCTAAGGAATTTGACACAACTATCCCAGTGAATTTATATGGCCTCTTGCCTTTTTCAATGGCTTGACACTTTATACATCTGTTGCCTTCTGGAGCATGCGCATAAACTGCCAAGCATAAGGCATACGTTTATAAAATGACAAACAGGTACAAAATTGCCCTCTAAATTTTGCCTAATAAGAATTATCTCAGTGTAATTCTTCTCCCAGGGGTGTCAGAGTGGACAACTGACACTAAAACTCTTGCTTATAATGGTTATCTATGAGATTACATATAATCAAAAATTGCCCATAGACACTATTCTACAGCTGTAAGATAAAGAGATACAAGTCCACTGTTATTTGTCTATTGGCTTAACCATATGTTGTTCGCAATAAACAAGCTAGGCCTACTGCCTTTATAATATATTTTCATAATAATTGTGACAGACCTATGGCATTGGGCATAACATATCTCTGCAAAGCAATCAAATCTATAGCTGTTGTCATTGGCTTGTCGCCATAACCAACTCAGGCCTACTGTACTGAGGGTATGGTTACACGCAATGCACCCATCGGTTATATAGTCATACAATTGCTAGAGTATAAATTGAATTTCACAGTTACTGTGGTGGACAAATATTTTGGTGTTGGTGATCCACCAGAACAAAAAATACTCTGCATACTGAATGGTCACATTATATTACACACAAAGCTGACCGGTATTATATTATATTGTATGATTTCAAACAAAACAATTACTGCCAGCAATATTTGAATACACTGTGAGCTAAAAGCTGCAAATTTAACAACTACAAAGTAATTTATTTGTCTATCTTTATTTAATATGACAAGCACAGAGCTACAGATATCTAACATTTTAAAAACAGTGTCACATAGCATGAACGATGTGGGGTGGAAGTTGACATAATGTTTTTTGTTTAATGTGATTACTGGTTTTAATTGCTGCCTTTCTTTGTATCAGACTTACTCTAGACATCAGGATGTGACAGCACTTTTGACTCCATTTCTTCACTTGGATTAATTAAGAACAATTAGATATTGTACTGATGCCGCATGATGACAGCAGTAGACAATGTTTCTTTTTAAGTGTTATTAATTGCTCCTAATTGGTTTCTGCATAGAACCACAACATGCTGCATAGTCATATTCGATAGCACCAATTTTACTAAACAGGGTTTAATCAGATACTATGAATCTAAGCATAACATGAGTAAATGGGTACATGTTCTTTTGTCTCGCTAAAAGGCAAAGGTAGCACGAATTATGTGATACTTGCAGTTTTCTCAGATTGAATAACACATCACTAGTGGAGAGTAATTTTACTTGAGAACTTGCAGTGAAAGATCAGTACACATGATGTTTGTGCACTGGCCTAACCTACCAGACAGTGCAAGCTATAGGAGTGTGAAAGATATTTTATGGCCCCATCCGGCTTTTTTTATTTGTAACCCTCATCTGCTCCCCATTTCTTATTCAACCCTCTTCTCCACCTTCTTCTCTGTTGCTCCTTCACACTTGAGTTCCTTTTTTTATATTTTAATTTTTTTGAAAGGCCATGCAATAAATTGCTGCCGTCTCTCCCCCTCAAAAAAGTGATTTCGCTCAAGTGAACTTTCATTTGTATTATTTACTGATCCGTCTAGGTATGTGAAATATATATTTTTTTACCATATTTCCTTCTGTTGGTAGGTGCATGCGTTTTGATGGTGTCTTAGTGCTATATGTATCAAGCAAATTAGCATTCTCAAAGGCCGAAATTCTCAGAATTTCGGCCTTTGCGAATGCTAATTTGATAAATGGTATGTATGAAACATTTTTGCATCAAAATAAGGAATCGCAAAATTTGCCATTCCTTATTTTGCGATTGCACTTAAGGAATCGCAAATTTTGCGATTCCTTAAATGCAATGTATCAAAGAAAAATCAATGCAAAAATGCCCATAAGGATTCGCAAATTACCACCAACTTCTAGTTGGTGGTAAGTTGCGAATTCTTTTCAAAAAGCAATTTTTTAAAAATCCAAAGCTGCCATATGACGCTCATACATGCCCTTAGGGCATGTATGTGCGCCATACGCCCAAACATGTCATTTTCAGGGGTGCAGCAGGGTGTTCTTGTGACACCCCTGCACCCTTGAAAATATTCGCAATTTGCTATTAGCAAATTGCTAATCGCAAATTTCCCCTTCATTCCTATGGGCCTCCTGGCCCATAGAAATTAATGGGAAAATTGCGATTAGCAATTTGTTAATCGCAATTTAGGAATGTTAAGGAATCGCTAAAAAGAAGCGATTTCCTACATACATACCATTTTGCGATTTTTAAATAGCGATTCCTTAAAAATCGCTATTTAGGAATCGCAAAACTGTATGTTGATACATATGGCCCTATGTCCTTCCGTCATTTTTACCAGGGTTCCTAAACATTGTATTATTATCCTGTACTTTGGTTGGAACAGCTAGTCGATTAGCATATTGGCTTGATCCTGTGGGAATGTCACCTCAAATCAAATTCTGACAAGTACCTACTGCTTATTTTTTGCAAAAGTACATATAATTTACTTCCAAGTGTGACCAGTCAAAGAGATCTTGCAGAAATAGGTGATCTCTGGGTGAAAAAAGAAATGTTGATACTGGCTCCGTCCAAAGACAAAGGCCTGATTTCGATGCCGGGCAGAATTCCTACCACTCGACACCAACTAGGTCCTGGAACCAACCGACACCCGATCAGCGGTCTCGACTGCCTCATTAGGAAGCGAGTGAACACTGTTCGGTCGCATTCCTACATTTCACTATGGGAGCATGCATTACGGCCATAAACCAGCCGTAATGCATGCTCTCATTGTAAATTGGAAGGTGTAGTTGATCCCTGTACCTCGTGGCAGGCACCTCAAAGTGCAGGTATCAAGAGGGGGGCATAGGTACCCCCCTCAGCCTCCAACCGAGGACTGTGCACCAAAAACAACACCCTATGACCCTTGGAATTTAACTGGCTTTATTCCTACTATCAAAATGGACCAAGCTACTTACGTACAAGGCAAAATGCATCCAAAAACGAGTCCATAAATATCAACTCTGATCAAATAAAAGGCCAAACAAAAGCATACAAGAGGATGATAATGGATAGAAAAACTTCTAAACAAGTCAGTAAGATAAAATGACAGATACAATTCAGACATTTTTGTAAATTAGTAAATAGCACAGGTAATTAAAATCCCACCTCCCTCTTACGTATGCTCATGAAGGAAGATTGGGCCAACCATTTTATTTTGCTTTATGTTTTCTCCAAAATCTAGTATACGTGGCAGTTAAAGTAGTTATATGATGCAACTCAATAGAAAAAAGAATGGACATTAGTTTTTGTCTTAAATTGAGTTTGGCCATAGGTGCTGACAACCTTTCATCTGTGACAATTAAAACTAAGAGTGATTAGTGAGTAGCAATCTGAGCATATTTATTCCAATTGATAGTTTATTCAGGACGATTAACGACAGTGTAGGGAGGACATATGGTCAAGCCATTCTGCAAAGAGGAAGATAGTAGCATGCCAAGTAATTATGTATTTTAATCAGCATGATTGATGCCATATTTAAGGTATTTGTGAACATCCTCCTATTCATCTAAAAGAATGGATAGACAATAATAATTTGTTACTAATCCAACACGCAAGCTTCAGTGAAAGTACTGATTCAAACTATTGCCTTTTGTTCAGAAATTGGTGGGGCTAAATAAAAAATGATGTTGTTTCTCTGTCGATTTCCAAACAGCGTTTGACTCTGTGGATAGGTACATACAGCTAAGTGCTAAGATATCTATATGGGACACATGTTGCAGGCACCTTACCCAGTATTAATCTTGACATGCTCAATCATTGGTGTGCAGCCCACACTCAGGCATGTAAATACCACCTGAGTGGACTCCATCATTTTTGGGAGTTCAAAGATAATTGCCTGATGGGGGATGGAGTACCCAGCGTGTGGCAATGTGGCAATGTGGCAATGCAGAGCTCCCATAGATGTATTGTTATTTATCAAAAGGAGTGCCTCAAGTGTTGGCCCGAAACCCTCAACCTATAAGTGCCATTGGTGGTGTATGTAATCATCAATATGTTTTTTGAATGGGTGGCATCATCATTGGGTTTCACACCTGGGTACTCGCTTCCACAGGTAAGTGTCGCCTTCTTCTGTGGGAGGGTACAGGTGGGATCTGAGTTGAATGACTGTCTTACTGTGCTCTGCAAGCACATTTTAGAGTAGCATGTGTCTACAGAGAACACATTTCTCCAAAATCTGTATACCCTTTGAGCCTACACTTGAGGCACAAGGTTTTGAATAATAAAATTTGGAATATCCTTCCTCCCTGCCCTTGCTCCAGCTTGTCTGGAGGCACAATAAATTAGTGTCAATCCCTTTGTGCTCAGCCAGATCCTTTGTGATGTGAAAGTGTGGTAGGTGATATCTCCTCCCCCTCATCAAGTTGGATAAGGCCCATCCTGAAGAAACATTTTCACCATTTCTCTTACTGTCTGGGAGCAAGTCAAGAAGACCAAATGCAAGCTACATCTAGTCATGTGACCTAGGATATAAGCTCCAGGCACCAAATGGATGGGACAAGAAAATGCTACCTTGCAAACAGTAGCATTTTCAGAATTGTGACTTAAAATCTGACTTTGGGGTGTGGCTTGCCGGGCCATTCTCGCTGACCACCATAAATCCAGTATACCATCTGTTGCAGTGCCAGGCAGCACAGTAGAGGAGCCGAGTGGAGTGCGCGGCCGACGACACCTTGGTGGGACAATACGGACCTGCAAATCGTGCAAGACCCAGCGAGGCCTGCATAGGCCAATAAGCCCTGTACTCAAGTGGCAGAACTTTGGGCTTAATGGAACACGGGAGGCTTTGGTGGATCACGCTAGGGGAGGAGCGGCCCCGCCCAAGATCGCATTGGATAAAGCGGAGGGCAGAGATACTACCACACACCAGGGCGGATTGAAGGTTGCTGCAGTGGAAAAGTAATAGGTTGTCTGAAGAGTCGCAGAGTTTGATTGCAGTGCCTCCAGGACTGATGGTTTCTGAGGAGACCATGACTTCTGGTGGTGAGAAACCCAAGAGGAGAGGGATACCTACCTGGGCAGGCGGCATTGAGTACTGCACTGCAGGGCTTTCCGTTCCTTCCTGAATGGTGGAGTTATGCCCTGGGAAATGTGCAAAGCTCCATAATGACGGTCAGCAAAGTGCCACAAAGTGTTCAGCAAACAAAACTAGATAAATACACCCTGCTTAAGGAGTCGGCCAGAAACCTGCGATGCTGGAAGCTGGGCCGGACAAGGGGGCTTCATCTTCCCCTGTTGTCCCTGAGCATATGCTGCAGGACATAATGGCAGCTTTACAGGGAGTATACTCTAAGCTGGCAGAGAGGATTGATTTGGTGACAACAGAGGTCTCGCTGCAAAGGGTGACTTGCGTAACATGGGAGCCCGGGTGAAAGAAGTGGTCGGGTCATGGCTGGCTTGGCGATGGACACAAAGGCTCTCCAGAAACAAGTTTAAGACCTCACTGTCACAACCAGGGTGCTGGAGGCCAAGCTGGAAGACCAGGAAGGCCACTCCTGATGCAATAATGTTCGCATCAGCGGAGTCCCAGAGAGAGTGGAGGGGCCAGCAGTAGATCTATTCATTAAATTTCACATACTGCAATCGTTCCATCTCAGGAGACTGTTGAAATTCTTCTATCTGGAGCAGGACCAAGGGCTCCCGGGCACATGACCGTGGCGAGGGCTCTGCTGTGCCCCATCATAGCTCGAATATTCAATTTTCGCGACCAGGGTGTGCTTCTTCAAGTCGCCTGGATTGCCCCCCCACTCAAATTTGAAAATGCTGTTATAACCTTTTCCTCAGACTTCACCATAAAGGTGCAACAGGCACGATGAACCTTCCTCAAGGTGAAGAAGGTCCTCCAGGTAAAGAACATCAAGTACTCCATGCTTTTCCCCACCATACTCAAAGTAAAGGCAAATGGCAAGGTGTGGAGGTTCTCTACCCCAGAGGAGGAGTGGGACTGGCTGGATGGCTGGAGGATGGTGGGACAACGGCAACACACACACAAAGGCAACGGTATGGCAGGAATGTCTGTGATGGACACAATAATAAAAAATGGTGAGAGGCCTCCTAGCCAGGCTGACTTTCCTACATCCCAAAGAAAATGAGTTGTAACCTGGAGAAACATCAGATATGATTGCACCAGCGGGCAACCCACACAGACCTGTGGGCCAAGTGTGAGGGCACTGCCCAAAGTGGTGGAGCCTCAGACTGAGACTGGACACGCAGCTAAGAATGCCATTTTCCTTTTAACACATTTAACTTCCTAAATGAATGTGGGATTGCCTTTTATCAAGATAATGTTGTTGGCAAATCAATCCTCCTAATTTTTGACCTAAACCCACCTGATTTTTGGTAGTTCTGTTATGGGGTGCCAGGTGCTCTGCAAATGCTGGGGTGGGAGAGTTTTTGCCCACCATGCAGGGTAGGCAGGGAGGGACAAGGGAGTACCTCCATACATTGCTGCAAGGGTAGCCAAGCTCCGAGTGGGTCTTTCCATAGATGATCCCTATGACTGCGTCTACCTGTGTTATGAGCCCCACTGTACCTCAATACAGGCCTAGGTAGCTGCACAACCTTTTACCTTCATTTGTCCTACCTTGCTCTACATAACGAATCTGGCACTGACCTTTTGCCTAGTTATGTGCCAAATACATGTTGTTTTCTTCGAAAAACTAGCCTCATTCATTATGCATGAGGATTCTTAGTAGGACAGCAGGATTACCATCTTCTGTATAATAACTCTGTTCAAAAGTCACTGATATCATCATCCTTGAACGACATACCCACAGTATAATCAAACATCTAGGTAGAACTCCTGAAGGTACCTTTTGGGTATATAAACACCACATCTTTGCTGGGCAAACCACAGAAGAAAACTTCCATGCTGACACTAGACGCTGAAGTCCCTGCATGCAGAAGCTCCATCCTTCGCTGGGTGTCCAACTTGAGACCAAGACGTCATCCTTTGCTCTTTACCATCAGGTAAAGGGGCTGGTTTTTTCCTAGGGGGATTCTTCGCTTCACACCTACACACATGCTAGCTACACCTAGGTACACCTAGTTAGGGTTTGCATAGTAGCAGTGATCATGATTGCTGCCATGTATCTTTATGCCTGCATATATTCACTGTTTTAGCACCATGGTGGCATTCTAACTTTTATTTACTCTGTTAGTGCTTGTAATCTGTTTCTGTCTAATGGTTGTTGCAGCACACATATTTTGTACTAGAATGAGGCTGATTCAATAAATGCTTATTGAAAAACGTCCCCACTATTTATTCTGTGTATCTCTCTGAGACCAAGTGAGCACG
Organism: Lissotriton helveticus; assembly: GCF_964261635.1. Lineage (NCBI taxonomy): Eukaryota > Metazoa > Chordata > Amphibia > Caudata > Salamandridae > Lissotriton > Lissotriton helveticus. The sequence continues at coordinate 1,354,648,472 of NC_136069.1, read as the reverse complement.
AGTGACTAAACAAAAAGTACTGTGCTGTTTCCATGATCCCTACGGGGTCAGGGTGGCCATGTTCGATAGTTGCAAGAAACTATTCGCTCCTTGGTAAGGTTGTGGGGCATTTAGTGGCACTGTGAAATAGCTGGTCTACAGACTAACATACCCTTTGAGGGTGTCTGGAATCAGTCTGGACACCAAAATCCTTAGTTTATCTTATCTAAACATACAGACCTATATAGATTTATAGGAACTAAACAACACCTCTGATGTGCCCCCTCTGAGGCTGTCCCCCATGCCCACTTCTGGGGACCGAGATTTGAGAATAATTACTTGAACGTAAACAGACTCTGCAATAAAATCAAACATACAATGGTGCTATAGTATCACCGAATACATGCACTGTACATAGCCCTGTTACAGGAGACACATTTGAAAGGTAACACCTGTAAAGCATTGAACAAACTACTGGCACATGCGGGGTTTATAACAATGTCACGGAGAGTGGATATATTGGCAGAAGAGCCCTTTCACTTGTTCCCCATAAGGTATGGCATGATTGTATGGGCAAATATGTGGCACTTACAGGTGCATGGGAGGGCCAAGACCTAAATTTGTGTTCAGTGTATGTGCCACCCAGGTTGCATGCCAACACCTTACTTGCGCTTAGTGCATTACTCCTGGAGCTCCCATTTGGTGTTCTGGTGCTGGGTGGGACATGGAATTGAGCTCGGGGAGTGAAGTAGAGTCAGACTCCCTGAAAACGTTTACTGTGGCCCTTGGGCTAGTTGCTCTTTGGCAAGAGCATAATCCCACGACGAAACAATATACTTTCCATTTGGCACCTCATCGGGGGTACTCTCGATTGGATTACATACTGACACACTTTACTGATGTGGGCTACTTTCGGTCAGTGACCAAAGAGCTAGAGGTATATCTGATCACTCCCCTGTTGAGGTGCGGCTGCAGAGGCCCACTAGAACATATACACTGCCACGTCATTTAGGCCCATGGCTCTTCAAAGACAAACAGGTTAGGGACCAGTTAAGAGACCAAATGGAGCCGTACTTCTGATAAAATGTGGGAATAGTGACCTTGGCTTGCATGCTTTAGGAGGTCTATAAAACGGTAATAAGAGGGTATGCTCAGGCCCTGACAGAAGGGAAAAGGAAAGAGCAGAGGCTTCAATACAAAGTACTTGAGAGGGAAATCACCCGGTTAGAAACTCCAGCCAAACAACCCAGGGTGTCAGACACACAGATCACTCAACTAATCCGCCTTAAACAACAGGAGATGCATGATATTGCAGAAGGGAAAGCCAGGGCGCATGCCAGGGCAACTCAGAGGAGAATCTATGAAGTGGGTGACAAGGCTACTAAACTAATGGCATGGCTTGAGAAAAAGAGACAGAGAGAGGAATTGGATGTTAGAGATCAGTACCCCGCACAGAGATAGCCCCATCGTTTTTGAGCCACTATGAGCAACTATATACATCAAAATAGAATAGGTCGGGTGGATTGCGCAGAACTCCAACATGATGTTAGCATTCCCACATTAGCACTGGAGGATCAGGAGGAGATGGACAAGGATGTCACCATAGAGGAAAGAAGCAGTGTGATAAGATCTTTACAGTCAGGCATGGCAGCAGGCCTCACAGTCTGTTGGCTGAACTATATAAGGGAAAAGCAATATTGGTGGCTCCACATATGCTAGGTATGTTCCAGGAGGTGTTGGAGTGGTGAAGTCTATTGGTGAACCAGGAACTAGCTACGGTTGTGGCCATTCCAAAGCAGAGCAAACCCCTGGTGAAATGTACTTTCTATAGGCCAAGTACACTACTGAACACCGAAGCAAAGGTGCTGGCCAAGGTATTAGCGGCCAGACTCCACAGAGTAGTTTGCAATGCCTGTATGGGGTATTGTACATTATCAAGAGTAGACCAGACGATGATGCAGTTCGCATGTCATTAGACGCCGGTTTGGCATTCAATAGCATGGAATGGCCATACCTGTTTGCGGTGCTGGAACATTTTGGTCTTAGGTTATGTGCTTGGATTTGGCTCCTCTACACAAACCCGCTGGCCAGGGTGCGGGTGAATTGGGTGATGCTCCACAAGGGCATGAGACAGGGATGCCTGCTCTACCCCATGCTCTTTGCCATTAAATTAGAACCCCTGGAATTGTAGGTAAGGGTAGACCCACTGATAAGAGGAATCTCTGTGCGGGGGACTGGGAGGAGACAATATCATTGTAGGCTGATGACATACTATTATATGCAGTTATTCTGGCTATCAGATAAATTGGGATACGTCTCTTGTGTTTGTATTGAACGGAGACACTCCAAGCCTACCAGCGTCTGGTAGAGCTGTCTCAATCAAACACAAGTTTAAATATATGGGCATCATGGTCTCTCGGTCCGATGCTGATTTTTTGGAAGACAATTTACTCTACCATCTATATAAGTTACGTAGGATTGTTTTGCATTGGAGGACGTTACCACTCTTGCTGATGGGGAGAGCGGCTCTTTTTAAAATTATTGCACTTCAGTGCCTCCTCTGCTTCCTTCAGAACACCTAATGTAAGAAACCATTGGAATTTTTTTGTAAGATCCACTCAGAACTAAGGCAGCTCTTATGTGACGGGGAAGCTCCAGTATGGCCCTCCATAAGCTCCAGCGGGGCGTGTTCGAGGGATGACTGGCAATTCCCAATTTTGGGAAAAACTACTGGGCAGCGCAATTGGTTTCACTTAATGACTGGGTGTTTGTTGGGATGGATGAGCCTGTATATCGGTTTGACCACTATTCAATGGGCTAGAGGGGGTACCCTAAGGCACTATACCATAGAAAGACGGAGAGCAGACTGCCAATGCATATAAAAATGACAGTACAAGTATGGAGGGAGGCAACCAAGTTCTTGGGCAGGGAGGGCGGACTGACTGAGTGGACACCCCTGTGGGACAGCAACCTCCTATGTGAGGTGGGCGGACTGCAGAGTTTCCTCCCGTGGGCGCTATCGGGTATCGATCACTTAGGAGATGCCTAGAGAGGACAAGAAATGGTTGAATTCACAGGTCTACGGAAGGAATACCAAATGCCGGAATCGAAATGGTTTCAATACTTGCAACTAAAACACGCATCAAAGACTCACATTGCATTTAGAGATCAGCTACCAGAGTTTGTGCCTCTCGAGGGCAGGATGCTGTTAGACCCGATTCCAGAAAAGGCCACCTCCCTCATATACAAAAAGATAATGAATAACACCCCTGACCCTCTAGGGGCCCTACGGAGGCTTGGGAGACAGAGACGGTATACTGGAAGATGACAACTGAATGGAGGACATAGAGAGCCTCTGGGACATTACCTCGAGAGCACGGTTTCACCTCATACAACTCCAAAATCTTACACAGATATTACACCACCAGAAAGATGCTCTACCATATGGGCCGGAGCGATACTGATAGTTGCATGAGTGGTGGGTTGGGTACCTTTTTTCACATACTGTGGGACTGCCCCTGGCTTCAGCAATATTGGAGTGAGGTAGCATGGGTGGTGTCTGCTGTGTTGGGTCAGGAGGTCACACTAGATGCTCAATTACATATATAATGCATGATAGGGGACACCCCATGGCCGAAATCACCAAGATATGGTTAATTTTAGCCACTACCGTAGTTAAACGGAACATCGCAAGGGGATGGGTAGTGGCACATTCTCCAAGGGTCACAGAATCAGAGGCAGACCTGGACTGGTGTTGTGTAGCAGAAAAAGTGATTTACCATGCCCTCGGTGCCCAAGAAAGTCGGACAAAGTGTGGAGTAAGTGGGAAGAGCATAGAGGGATTTGAAGCATCATAACAGTGAGCAGTGTTGTGGGAAGGGAGGATAGGAATAATCTCTTAACTGTAATATTATGCCATTAGGCTCAGGATCCTTTTAACTGTGATGTTTTAGAAAGACCGATTTAACCATAAGTGATGAACCTGTCAACTTTGCTGAACACAACTTGATGTTTCTGTGCTCTTATGATGTGTTGCTGAGCATCTTTTTCATAAAAAGAATTCCCACAAAAAAAAAAAGAAAGTTCACCACAGACAAATGAAACACTCAGTTTAAAGGACTCACTGGGGAAATATACCATGAAATAATGAGTTGTTCCTCACTTATCTGACTTGTAGAATCTTCTGCAAAATCTCCTGGATACCAGTAAATTCTTTTAACCTTCAACAGCAACATACAGACAGATCCAGGCAAGCCACTCAATTACATAGCTCTGAGTGTGCTGGAAACTGAAAGTGCCCCTCATCCAGAATGAGAATTCCTCGAAACAGCACAAAGGATCTTACAGACGAGATCCCAATATCCACAAACTGGAGACACCTTGGTGCCTCCTAACCTTTAAAAAACATGGCTTTTTTTCTTATGCCCGTACTGCAACCATGTTTGTTCCTGCTAGTTACAGGGGAGACCACGACCACACAATCAGCATCCCAACCTCATGCTAAAACATCAAGGGCAAAGTTCAGTAATTACACACGCCGATTGCCATGCAAACTCTTCTCAAATAGCCCTCCGATAAATGTCTGATGGGCTATCTGCACTGCATTCTGGGAGTTACAGTTTTTGAACCTTTTCTATAAAATTGCCTCGTATGTCCTTTATAAGGACTTGCAGTCTTTCAACAATAAAAAGAAATGTCTAGACCTTGCAGAAAAAAAAATCATCCATCTTTACCCTTGAAGAGGGTCTTAAATTCCAATCCCTTAGAATCCAAACTCAACATTCCTATCTGCTCTCAATTGAAAGTTATCGCTTATTACATGTAATAAGGTAACACAAAATTACCCTATTGTAAAGGTGGGCCTTGCAATACTGAAAAACAAATTGAGGAGTTTTTTACTACCAGGACATGTAAAAGTTAAAAATACATGTCCAACCTTTTAAATACACTGCTGCTTTATCTATGGGCTATTTAGGGTCTACCCTATGGATGACATATGTATTGAAAAAAAGGTTTCTTCTTTGCAAAAGATTTATTTTTCCAGTTTGAAATGGCAGTTTAAAGCTGCACACACGGACTGTAATGGTAAGCCTGAGACTACTTAAGTAGGTGGCACAATAAGTGCTGCAGTCCCACTAGTGCATATAATTAACAGACCCTGGGTACATTTAGTACCACTTTACTAGGGGCTTACTAGTAAATTAAATATAGCAATTGGGTGTCAGGCAATTTTCCTGTGCTTAGTGGAAAGATCACAAGCACTTTCGCACTGGTTAGCAGTGTTAATTTGCACAATGTCCTAAGGCCAACAAAAAACAGATTAACAAAAAGTGGAGGATTAAGGCAAAAGGTTTGGGGGAAGACCACTCAAAAGCTGGCAGGTCTAACAGTCCTATATAATATTAGAAACAATGTGGTGAAAAAATATATCTTTACATTTTTACCGATAACCCATAGTGTTCATGGCATAAGGAGACAGTTTTGTAAGCTATAAATAGTGTCTGGCAGCCTCCAGCCATTTTTCATGTGCATGGTTGAAATGGAAGCCTCTTCTTTGAAACATTTCTATAAAAGTAAAAGGCTTTCATTTTACTGCATATGGTGTAGTGTTTTCTATGACCCTTGTGTGATGACTGTGAGAAGTTACAATAAGTTTTTTTAGAACCTGCCTTATATATGTCAGCTTGCATTCTCACACAGTTTGAAATGAGAGCTCGGCTGAAGGAGCACGAAATGGAAAGCTTATGGCTAGCTCAAAAGTAAGGGCCACACTTTACGGTATGTAATAGACAAGTTATTAAATTCTATTTAATTAGGATATTGTTCAATCTTGTATCTGTTCCTCTAGATTTTTCGAAAACTCTGCCAATATCTTAAATCTCCCAGACAAACAATGAAGGGTTAATTGTTCAATGGTAAAGACATTATAGAATGAAATTATGAAATCAGAAACATTTTGAGGCGGCCTTGGAGTATATCAAATCAAAGTTTGCAGTGGGGGTGTACCTGCTTTGATCAATGTTCAGAAGCCCATATTACTTTTTCATGTAAACTTTAATTTGGGTAGTGAGCAGTGGATGCAGCAAAGTGGAACGAGAAATATAATGAGCACATCTGCCCACTTTTGCAGATGCTCAGTACCTAAACCATGCTTTAAAAAGCAAGTGTTACTGTTGCTTTTGTATTTTAGAAACAACAGATCTTTGGAAGATATTTTATAATTAGTTTAACATTTCAAATGTTTGTGAACATGTTAAATGTATGCCATGTCTGTTAAGCACTAATTTGAATTGATAAATATAAATAATTTTCTAAGTTTTAATTTGAAATATGTCTTGAGGATTAGTTTGTGTTTCTACTTCTAGGGTTGATGTTTTGCTTTCAACTCTTTGTTAAAAACTTTACAAAATCCTTCCCTCATCCGATTACGGTCATCAAGACCAAATTAATTGAAACATTGACATACTCTCCGAAATTTTCAAGAAAAAAGCTCAGCCAACACTCCAACACCCTGCAATGCAACATCCATAAGCAACTATCTAATCTTTCCAAGAACTCTTCTCAAATCAAAATCCGTTTGGAATTTGGCCTCACAGACCACCAAGCAGCTTTTAAAGCGGCATTCTTGAAGTACTGCTTTAAATTAAAGGGAGCTGAATATCCTGCTCAAACAATGTATATATGGTTTGAAATGTCCTCAGACCAGGGCACACACAAAAAAACAAGTTTCAGCTTACTTATTGAAACTCTGCACTAGAAGCACTACAGGCTCATGGTCATTGGGAAACAAATCTTGTGTACTCTCATTCAAATGACCCCTTAAACAAAAACATGAATCACTTCTCTGTTATTCAGCCAAATCCCTACCTTGGACTTTCTATCACCTTGGTCCTGCCTATCAAGTTCCCAAGAATACAGACTTTACAAATTCAGAACCAAAACTGTAGGCTTGAGCCGGCACAAGATGGCCGTGACTCCTTGATGCTCCAAGCTTCAACCAAGACCTTTTCTTTCACGGGGTGGTAGCACCTGTCTCTGGATACTATGGAGTGGAGCATTTAATAGCACAGACGAGGGAGTGTTCCTCTTAGGGTGCCTGTTTCGGTCGCCATTTTGTCTGCCACGGGACGCTGTGGTGAATGGCTGCCTTCACAAGATCTCCACTAACCATAACACGGATGACCTCATGGAGGAGATAAAGCTTATGAAACCCTTTGTTATTGACACCAATGCTACTTTTCTGAGACTAGAGGAGAAATGGTCTAATTTAGAGTCAAGGGTATTGGTAGTGGAGCAGAAGATCAGTAACGCTCAGGATGTGATCCCTAAGTGGAAGCTATGCCTAAAAAAATGGCTCTTCTCAAACAGCAAACGGAGGACTTGGAAAACCATAACAGACGCAACAATCTTAGAATCTATGGTATTCCTGAGGGGAAGGATGGGCCTGACATGCTTTCCTTTCTTAAAATTCATATTTCTAAAATAGTTGGCCTTAAGGAAGGGACTACTCTCAACTTACAACGTGCGCACCGTATTTGACCTAAACTTGGGGGGTCCTCCTCCACATCGTCCGTCAGTTGCTCCAGAGGGATAATTGTCCTTTTTTGGGAAATACTGCTCTGTTAATGGTTTTGTCTGCAGCAAAACAGAAAAAGCAGATGTTATGGTTTGGCCAAAGAGTTTTTCTTTCTCAGGACGTGGCTCGTGCCACCGCCGCTCACCATAAGGAGTTCCTCTCCTTTCGCCCTGCTCTTCGTTCCATGAAGGACAGGTACACAACTACACAAACACAACACACAACACACAGGCCGACACAGGGTACACATTCACTACAAACACCCTGCTGGGGGTCACAACACATCCACAAGGGCACCCTTACATTACCCACCTGGCACAAAGTCACCCCTCAGCATCTGGGACACACATCGACCGCCAACTAGCAGCAACCTTCCGTTCCAGCTCACGTCAACGCCACGGTCAACACATGCACACAAAGCAGAAGACAGGGCCACTCCAAGGCATGGGCAGGGCGCAAAGACCACAGGGACACACCACCCGCAACCACAGAGCAACACACCCCATCAGGTCACAGGCCAGGTGCCCCTCCTGTGCACACCCATGCACACCAACAAGCAACAAGCACAGCAACAAGCAAGCACAATACACACCCTGCACCACACAACAAACAACCAGGGAGACAGCCACTGCAGGAGTGACTGACAAGGCAAACACAACACCAGTGCCAATCACACTAAAGGCTGCCAACACATCCCAGCACAAACACACACAAACAAACACACACCCTGGGAGTAGGTACAAACAGAACACACAAACAGGGACGCCTGAACTGATGCCTGCATAAAGACAACACACAAACACCACAGGAACACACACAGAATCACATCAGAAACAGACATACCCTGATAGCCAAACTGTGGAAGGGCAATGGGAGCACAAACACAACATGAGTGCACAACATCATCACTCAAGAACAAACCACACACAACATAACACAAATCACACAAGAAGGGCACCTGCACAGACCCACACTGCCACATCAAACCAACTACACATGCACACAAAAGCAAAGCAAAAAACTACAAACACCCCAGGACATCAGGGGATGCACATCAGTCAATGCCAAGGCCACATACACACACCACTGTATGTACACCAAGCAGCCAGTGCAGAACAAGCACAACAGCCACACACATGAATGATATAACCTCAACACACACAGCACAAATCAGTACAGCACAAATACAACAGCACACACAGGAAGTCAAACAATACAACATCCTACACACATACATCCAACACAACAACAACAGGATGCATCACTCTGGGACACAAGAGCACAACTATCTTCACCAGATCTCTGGGCAGCACACACAGCTGTAGTGCACATGAACAATCCTCACTAGACAAATAGCACAAAAACATCACACAGAAACCATTTGGGCAAAGTCCAATGTGGAACAACACTCCAGGCCCAAGAATTGTACCACATGGCACAGACCCTCAAACAAGTGAAGTGGTGGCACATACACATGTAAACCATGGGGATATCTGACATTCAAGTCAGCTGACTAGGATGTCAGTAGTAGACATGTAAGTGTTGTACCCTACACAAATAGAGGAAGTGCAGACCTACAATGGCCAGGTAACAAGTGGCACACATAGGTGATGGCAGTGCACCACACACACCATGCCATGCAGGAGGATAAAAGGCACCATGTGCCTGCAATGCATGACAAACACAAACACACTGCCAGTGAGGAGCAGCAGGGCCACACAGTCTACACAAACACACTCAAGACACTTGATCATCAAACAAACCCAAAACTGAAGTGCAAGTCACACACATTTCACACACATAATTGAAAAAAAACAACAAGGAAGAGTCACATAGAACTGCATGGACACACCAACACACTGCACAGTGCACTCTAGACAACTCACACAACTGCATAAAATCATGTACACAAGGCAGGACAATACAAACAAAAGGAAAACACCTCTTGGGTGAGACATGAATGGCCAACACAATCCAGGGGAACACACACATCCACCACAAAGTCACAACCTTCACACTGCACACCTCATCACCACCCACGAGCACACATCACATGTAGTCCAGGGGACCATAACTGAGGGCCAACACAAAATGACCATACACATACACAGCTGGGCACAGATACAGGAATAACACACATACATCATGAGCTTACCCGGCCTGCATGCAAACATGAGCACACCGTCACACCCATGTCAGCTTGGGGCACTGTACCCCAAGCTAACATGGCAACAACGTAGCCAACAATAGCAAACCACTACAAAGAGAATTGCATGACAGGCAAAAGATGCAACACAGTTAACACAAGTATCAGTGACTGAATGGACGGAAGACCCTGTTACCCCTGTCTAAAAATGTGATGTGGGCAAACAGCTTGGTAAAGTTGAAGTCACATATAGAGCATGGGGCACAGGCAACAAAATGCACAGCCCAAAATAACTTTAGTCAGCAAGGACACTGACAAAACAGACAACAGCAGTAACTGTCTTTGTTGACATATTGCACAGATGTGACAGGAGAACAACAGTAGACCAGAGCAAGCACAAAATGCTGTTCAAATGCAATACTATCTGCTCAGGCAAACTACAAACAGGAAGGCCAGTGTCCATGGCACAGGTGAGAGCCCAACATAGCAGAGCAACAGGTCCAGTGTCCATTGTACAGGTGAGAGCCCAACACAACAGAGCAACAGGGCCAGTGTCCATGGCACTGGGGGGTGTCCAACACAGTGGAGCAACAGGGCCAGTGTCCATTGTACAGGTGAGAGCCCAACACAGCGGAGCAACAGGGCCAGTGTCCATGGCACAGGGCACAGTCCAACACAGCAGAGCAACAGGGCCAGTGTCCATGGCACAGGGGGAGTCCAACACAGCAGGGCCAGTGTCCATTGCACAGGTGAGAGCCCAACACAGCAGAGCAACAGGGCCAGTGTCCATGTCACAGGGGGGAGTCCAACACAGCAGAGCAACAGGGCCAGTGTCCATGGCACAGGGGGAGCCCAACACAGCAGAGCAGCAGGGCCAGTATCCATGGCACAGGTTAGTGTCCAACACAGCAGAGCAACAGGGCCAGTGTCCATTGCACAGGTGAGAGCCCAACACAGCAGAGCAGCAGGGCCTGTGTCAACTACAGGGCGCACAACAAGTACATGAGAAGCTGCACAGGCAAGGGCATAGCAGCAATGAGTGACAAGCCCAGGGGCCAGGGAGAAGGGCAGAGTCAGGACATGAAAAGCTGCACAGGCAAGGGCAGAGCAGCAGTGAGTGACAAGGCCAGTGGCCAGGGAGAAGTGCAGAGTCAGGACATGAGAAGCTGCACAGGCAAGGGCAGAACAGCAGTGAGTGACAAGGCCAGTGGCCAGGGAGAAGTGCAGAGTCAGGACATGAGAAGCTGCACAGGCAAGGGCAGAGCAGCAGTGAGTGACAAGGCCAGTGGCCAGGGAGAAGTGCAGAGTCAGGACATGAGAAGCTGCACAGGCAAGGGAAGAGCAGCAGTGAGTGACAAGGCCAGTGGCCAGGGAGAAGTGAAGAGTCAGGACATGAGAAGCTGCACAGTGTGTATGTGTGACTGTAGCCTTCCGTGGCCAGCAACCTCCCCAGGTGGCAAACAATGGCCAACCTGTATGAGAGAAACTTGTATGAGGGGGACTGCAATTCACATCTGTGTGTCATGCGGGCTTGGAGCTGGATGTGTTGTCGAGGCACAGATGATGTAGGCCTATCAGTGGTTTGGCAAGCTGGAGGGCTGTTTGGACCAGGTGGTATAGTGGCACGTGGAGGTGGAGTCATAAAGACCTGTGACACAGTGTGGGTGGGAGAGGTTGGAGGGGTGCCATTCCACTTTTTGGGAATATGACATGGCCTCCCTGTTTTGGGGTTAATGGGAACTGATGAAGACACAACAGGCACACACACCAATAGTTTCCCATCAGGTGTAGACACTGGCACTCCCTCTGGTGATGTGCTCGATCCTGCGGAATGCTTTGCCTGGCTATGCCTCTGGACCACCTTTCCCTGTTTGCCCAGTGTCCCACCTACAGTGCTCTCCTTTGCTTGTTTGCCAGGTGTAGCACCTACTTTGCCCTCCTTTGTGTGTTTGCCAGGTGTAGCACCTACAGTGCCCTCCTTTGTGTGTTTGCCAGGTGTCGCACCTACAGTGCCCTCCTTTGTGTGTTTGCCAGGTGTAGCACCTACAGTGCCCTCCTTTGCCTCCTTGCCAGGTATCCCACCTACAGTGCCCACTTCCATATGCTTTACTGGGCTTGGATTAGGAGTTGACGTGGTGGGGGTATGTTGCCCTGTGCCCTTCCTAGGTATACCCTTGCCAATCAACACCTCCTCAGTGGGCATAGACAGAGCATGCCTACTTATGCATGAGGTCTTAGGGACAGTAGAGTCCTTTGCTGGTGATGCCTCTGAGGCATGGGAGCCTGATGCCACCCTCATTGCTTTATCGGCCTTGGTCTTCCCTGTCGGGTTCTTGTCTATGCATTCTGGGGTGGCTCTGCTCTTCCTAGGGGATGGTGTCTGTGGGCGGGACCGTTTGGGTTGTGTTTGCTGTGTGCTCCTTGTGCTGTATCGTGTTTGTGACGCATGTGCACCGTGGTCACTTGCATCTGATGTGAACACTGACTGGGGGGTGGACAAAGGCACCTGAGCAGGAATCGGAGCATGTGCCTGGTGAAGGGAAGATGTCACTGCGGAAGACAAAGCCTGGACTGTACGGTGTAGCCCACCCAAGTCACAGTGTATACCCTCCATGTATGCAACCACCTCGCCTAATTTCTTGTCATGCTCACTGAAGGCATTGATTAGGGCAGTCTGGCCCACACAAAGCTGGCGCAGGAGCTCTACTGACTCTGCAGTGAGGGCAGCAGGGGGAACAGGTGCAGGCTCAGTGGTGCCATGTATGACTGTCACTCGTCCCCTCTTACGGACACGGATATGGGCAGCACCAGAGGAAGTGGATGGGAGGCTGGCCACTGGCCTGTGTGTGGTAGATGATGACACTGACTCACCATCCCCTGTGTCTAACAACATGGATGCATCACCGCTGGCATCAGATGATGTAGTACTATGTCTCTCAGGCACGGATTCCCCCTGCATACTACGGTCCCCCTCAGATGCGGTGGTGAGCTCTGTTTCACTGACCTCCAGTGCAGCTGTGGTGCTACTTTCGCCGCCACTTGTTTCCAGGTCCCGGTCCTCGGTGTCCACAGTTGATTCTGCATGAGAGCGAGAGACAGGGTTGTGTTAATGTCATTATCAGGACAAACCAATCCAATCACTGCAGTACAGGAGCTGCCCAAATCGACATGCTGACCAACACACCCTGCAATCACATAGCAGCACCACACTACATAGACCACTACAGTGCCTGTAACACTGAATCTCTGCCATGTTGAGGACACACACCACAACTGTCTGTGGATTTAGGGCCATATGTATCATACTTCCGTTTAGCGAATTTCAAATAGCGAATTTTAAGGAATCGCTATTTGGAATTCGCAAAACGGTATGTATGTACAAAATCGCTTTTAAATAGCGATTCCTTACCATTCCTAATTTGCGATTAGCAAATTGCTAATCGCAAATTACCCATTCATTTCTATGGGCCAGGAGGCCCATAGGAATGAAAGTGCAATTTGCGATTAGCAATTTGCTAATCGCAAATTAGGAATTTTTTCAAGGGTGCAGGGGTGTCTCAAGAACACCCTGCAGCACCCTTGAAAAAGACATTTGGGGGCATATGGCGCACATACATGCCCTAAGGGCATGTATGGGCATCATATGGCACCTTTGGTTTTTTCTAAAAAAGCTTTTTGAAAAGAATTCGCAACTTACCACCAACTAGAAGTTGGTGGTAATTTGCGAATCCTTAATGGCAATTTTTGAATATTTTTTGTTTGATACATTGCATTTAAGGACTCGCAAAATGTGCGATTCCTTAAGTGCAATCGCAAAATAAGGAATAGCAAATTTTGCAATTCCTTATTTTGCATCAAACATGTTTGATACATACCATTTATCTAATTAGCATTCGCAAAGGCTGAATTTCGCAGAATTTCGGCCTTTGCGAATGCTAATTAGCTTGATACATATGGCCCTAAGTGTACTAGACATACAACTGGCCCAGCCACACCTAGGGGCCTGATGTGTGTACAACACTCATTACTACAGAAATACCTTCAGTGAACAGGAGGGAACCCCCCCCCTTTAGGACATGACTGGACACAATGCCAAATGGGCCATACCAAGCATCATTTGGTACTCTGGGCCACCTTGTTGTCAGATGTGTGGGCCTCAATGGTCATGGTGCATGCAAAGTATGCATACATGAACTCACACTCAGATAGTAGACCCTGCTGTTCCCACCTTTATAGATTCCTCACACTATACCAATGCTGAAGTACTATATGTATCTTTACACATCTGGCAATGAGGAAGAACATCAGGGAGGGTCACCTTTGCAAGGGCATTTTGTCACAATGCATGACACTGGCACACATCCCAGCAGACACTCACATGACACAGCACAGCTCCACCACACGAACATCACATGGTCTCCTGCTGCAACAGGCCCTGTACACATGCATCAATCCCAGCCACAGTCACCCTCACCAAATACTCACCCCTGCCTTCTTACCGATGCTCCTTCAGATGTGCATCCAGCTCAGGATGAGTCACTGCCAATATGCGGCCCATCAGTGGAGTCATGTTGAGCCATGCTAAATGCCCAATGTGCGATATCATGCCCAATGTCATCTCAGCCACGGTTTTTGCAAGCCGACTGATGTCATCCCACCTCTTGTGGCAGTGTGTGCGTCGTCTGTTGGAGACACCCAGGGCTCGCACCTTTGCTGCAATGGCCCCTATACGGCCTTACGCTGGTGTACCTTGAGCTGCAGGTATGGGAGAGAAGAAGGGGAAATGATCAGTCACACAGTGTCATGTACCAACATCTATCAAAACAGTAGCAAGACACCTACTCATGACCATTTGGAAACTCCCAACATCTCATACTGGGGGACACCTCACAAGGGCACTCTGCATGGGCCAAAACCTTGTGATTGCATGCATTCATGAGGGCGTATAGGGTCACAGATAATCACACACACATGCAGGATGACTGCACTGAACACCCTTGTTGGCTTGCAGACATCACCAGTCCCATGCATGTCTGCACACTACATACATCACATTTATACCTGTGTGTGTTTTGAAGCACTGTGTGCAGGCACTGGGCCTACTCTCTGTGTTCACAGTGATTCAGCCAACAGTGGCACAGAGAAACAACCTCCCAAGCAATTCCTGTCCTGGCACCTACATGTCCAACATCCTGTGGCCCTTGATGACTGATAATATAACACACACCACTCACACATAGAACTGCAGGCAGGTAAAACAGTGACATTGGGACACACACACTCCCTCGCCCTGGAGACAGCTTGTTTGTCAGTGTATGACACAACCCCACACCCTCAGGCATATCATGCTGCAGCACAAGTACATGTCTGACACCCCACCTGCCCTACAGCTACCTCGACAACGACTTACCACTACATTGGGGCCACCATACAGCCTTGGGTACTGTGCCAGCACCTCGTCCACCAGGACCTCCAGCTCCTCGCTTGTGAATGGACTGGCACGGATCTTCTCTGTCCTTGCCATCCCTGTGGCCATGGAACACCTGTGGTGGAAGTGAGTGGTGAGGGGTCCAACGCAGCAGCAGGTGAGGGTCCCAGGCAGCAGGCACTTCAGGCAACAGCAGGAGAGGGTCCCAGGCAGCAGCAGGAGAGGGTCCCAGGCAGCAGGCACTTCAGGCAGCAGCAGGAGAGGGTCCCAGGCAGCAGGCACTTCAGGCAGCAGCAGGAGAGGGTCGCAGGCAGCAGCAGGAGAGGGTCCTAGGCAGCAGGGTCTGTGAGCAGTGGAAATGTGAGGCTCACTCCCACAGATTTATAGCCCCCTGGGCTAGTTTCTAAGGTGCAAACCTGCAACAATTTGTTGTGTATTTCTGCTTCATTCAAAATCATCCAATGACTGCCTCTGCGGTGGTGGAGCACACATACCGCGATTTTCAAAACTGCATCATGCCACCGTGATCGTCGCTCCTATTGGCTGTAGGCATTGCTCCATGGCGGTGATGCACCGCAGGGTCTTGGGGTGCGCTACCGCGATGGTGCATCGTTCAAATTCATCCAATGACCGCCTCCGCGGTGACAGAGCACGCATACCGTGATTTTCAAAAATGCATCATGCCACCGCGATTGTCGCTCCCATTGGCTGTAGGCAATGCTCCATGGCGGTGTCGCACCGCTGGGGCCAGGTGGTAGCTACTGCGATTTGGGCAACGGAGCATGCCCACCGCCCTATACACATGTCCATATGCCAATGGCTACCGCACTTGTGAAAGGGGTGGTGCTGGTGTCGCACCGCCGGGGCCAGGCGGTAGCTACCGCGATTTGGGCAACGGAGCATGCCCACCGCCATATAGACATGTCCATATGCCAATGGCTACCGCACTTGTGAAAGGAGTGGTGCTGGTGTTGCACCTCCGGGGCCAGGCGGTAGCTACCGCGATTTGGGCGGCGGAGCATGCCCACCGCCATCTACACATGTCCATATGCCAATGGCTACCGCACTTGTGAAAGGGGTAGTGCTTGTGTCGCACCGCTGGGGCCAGGCCGTAGCTACCGTGATTTGGGCGGCGGAGCATGCTCCCCGCCATCTACACATGTCCATATGCCAATGGCTACCGCACTTGTGAAAGGGGTGGTGCTGGTGTCGCACTGCTTGAGCCAGGCGGTAGCTACCGTGATTTGGGCGGCCGAGCATGCCCACCGCCATCTACACATGTCAATATGCCAATGGCTACCGCACTTGTGAAAGGGGAGATGCTGGTGTCGCACCACCGGGGCAAGGCAGTACTACCGCGATTTGGGCACATGCTATGGCAATGTCCATTGTGAACATTGCATCAGTAGACAGCAGCAACCTGGTTAAGGGCACATGATAGGGCACACAATGGCATTATCACATATGATACACAGGTGGACGCACGTTATGTGTGAGGCACATTGGTCTGTGGTCCCTCCCATGTCACTTGGGCATTTGATGGTGGCTGATGCTACACAGTGTTATGCTGGTGTGAATAATGTCTTACGAATCAATGTGTTATGTGTCAGTGCTGGCCTTAGCAATGCTTGTCTCACTGTAAGGTGTTGTCACTTACTTGTGCTTTCATTTTAAGCTCATGCACACTAGGGACATTTTTACAGCTACTGTGATCATTGTGTTTTGGATGTGTGCTAAGTTACATACATGTAGTGATGTGTGACAGGTACAGCAGATGTGAATGAGACAGTCATGATCATCTTACACACGTTGTTGGATGTTACGGTACAAGGCGTACTAATGTGTAATGTGTGTTTGTGTATGTGTGTATTCATATTGACCAATGTGTTGTTTGTGGCACTTGTGTATTGCTAATGGATAGGTGTGCCCTCGGTGTGTCTTATATGTCCACCCATGTGACATGGTGTGCCACACATATCTCATGGCAGTCTTTGCTTTACCGTCACATCCTTTACATGTATGTGCAGTGTCCATCTCAGGATGGTTGTCAGTGACATGTGTCCATTTACATCTCAACTAGGAGGAGGCCTAATCTCATACGTCACCTGACAGTGCTGGAGGACATGGAGGATATAGCGATCATTCGCAAGTTTCACCTCGACAGACCGACACTGAAGACCCTTTGTGATCTGTTGGAGCCTCACCTGCAGCCTCGTCGCCACTACCCAACAGCATTCACACCCACATACAAAGTGATGGCAGCCCTCCACTTTTTTGCAACTGGTTCCTTCCAGGAGACTGTGGCCAGCGCTGCAGGGATGTCGCAACCCATGTTCAGCATGGTGCTGAGGGATGTACTTGCAGCCATGATGTTATTTAAGGATGGATACATACATTTCCCCAGGGGAGCAGAATTGGCTGGTGTAAAGGGTGACTTCTATCTCCTTTGGCACATCCCACATGTTGGTGCCATCGATTGCACCCATGTAGGTCTGGTGCCACCACAGGAGAGTGAGCACATTTTCCGAAATCAGAAACATTATCATTCGCTCAATGTGCAGGTGGTGTGTCTTGCGGACATGACCATATCAGATGTGTGTGCAAGATTCCCCGGCTCTGCCCATGATTCTTACATCCTGAGGAACAGCATTGTGCCCCGGATGATGGCAAATCTGGTACCCGAGCGTGCTTGGATTGTGGGTGAGTATGCCTAGGGGTATGGTGTGCGGTGTGTGTGACCTGCTGCCCTCTGCCTGTGCAACATTGCAATCTGTGTTTGTCTATCCTAGGTGACTCTGCATATCCCAGTCGGCCATGGCTGCTAAGCCCACTACGGAATCCCAGGACACCGGCTGACATCTGGGACAATGAGGCACATGGCAGGATCCGACGTGCCATTGAGCAGACTTTTGGCCTACTCAAATCAAGATTCCGCTGCCTTGACAGGACAGAAGGAGCACTGGCATACTCGCCTGGGAAGGTCTGCAAGATCGTTGTGGCATGTTGGATGCTGCACAACCTGGCTATTCACAAGGGATGCCCTGCTCCTGGATGATGATGAGGAACAAAGACCCCCACCTGTTCATGACCATGAGTCCAGTGATGAGGACAGTGGAGAGGAGGAAGGAGTTGACATGCGTCAACAGCTCATCAACCGCTACTTCACTTGAAGGTGTGTATGTACGACTTGTAGATTGTCTGTTGTGTTTGTTGTTGTTGTGCAGGGCTATGTGCGGATGGTACAGACAGGCACATGTTGAGTCACCTGTTTGTAGGAAAGTTGGCTTTGACGTTCCATATGTGGAGGTATGCTGGACTCAAATTGTTAACACCTGCTGCACATGGAGATGTATGCCTGTAGTCTCATGTGTATGTTTTGTGTAGTGTTATGTTTGGGATGCCACAATGACACCAGTGGCTGTTGTTCTGTTGTGTCTCCCTAGGTGCTTCAGAATAATCCTGCCCTACATACTGTACATCATTTGGACACATCATGGACATTTTCTAATCTGTAAATATTGCACTAAAAATGATACAACACAATATCTGGTGCGTCAGGTTTTTTATTTGCGAAGTGGACATGTGAGGGGTGCGGGAATATTTACATGACGGTGAAGAATGGGCAGTGATTTGACAGTCATGGTTGATGAGATGCAAGAGTGGACACCACGTGGATGTGGTGACCCAGTCCAACAGACAAGTGCCATTGCCAAGGCAGTGTGGGGAAGGATAGTCCAAACAGTCAATGCAGTGGGGAAGAGGGTTGCCATCAGGGCTGGCTCTGTGACTGGCAAGAGGCTGGTTCTTTGCCTCCGGAGACTCCCAGGCTCTTCTTTGGATGCCCCCTTGATCTTTTTGGTGGTAGGGGGCCTGCTGAATGGCCAGCGGCATCTGAAGACTCGCCCCTCTCTGTTGGCGCAGGAGAGGATGGTGCACTGTCACCTTGCGGCACAACAGAAGGCGGCGGAGGTGTTGGTTGTGATGCAGGCCTGTCCCTCTGCAACGCCACTTGCTGGGCCATGAGGTCCAGCATTTGACCAAGGCGTGTGTCGATTGACCTCATCAGCAGGATGAGCTCACGTAAAAGTTCGTCTGACCGGCCACTTTGTCCCTGGACCTGTTCATATGCACCAATGACTGTGGTGAAGTGGTTCAGGGATTGTGTGCCTACCTCCTGAGGTCTGGGGGGACCCTGGCCCTCCAACCTGCCCTGCTGCCAACGACCTGTTGCCTCACCAAGTTGGGTCCTCGCACACTCTCCCTGCTCTCCACAGCTGGTGTTGTATCCTGGTCGTCCCCTGGGACAGGGAGGGTGGTGGTGGTGGCCGAAGTGGCAGCGGTGGAGGTACAGGCCATGACTGGAAAGGGTCTGCTGTGCAGTTGTTGGTGCAGCAGATGCGGTGGTGGGGAGGATGGGATCCTGGGACCTGTTGGGCATTGGCACACCAGATGGGCCGGCCAGGAGCTCATCATTCAAACTATCCTGGGAGTCAACGTCCGAGAGTCCATGTACCGGGGGAGGAGACTGGCTCTGCTGGTCTTTGTCATCAGCAGGAAGTTCTTCATCACCTGTGGATTAGATTGTGACTGGTCATTGTTGGTCTCTGTGCAAGTATTCTGTTAGCTGCATGTAATCAACTGTCTGTTCACTACACAATTTTTGAGATCTTCACTATTATTAATAATGACATTACTGGTGGTAATTACATGGTGGAGTGGAACATGAATAACTGGTACATGTAATGTATCGATGCATTGCATGCAACTGCTGCTGTGTGTTGTGGTACGGGCCTCCCTCCCCCAAACAGACCTCCCAGGCAAGATGGATACATACCTGTTAGGTGAGGGTGGACAATGCAATGGCTGACACATGCTCCTGGGTGGTGTGGGGGGAGGGCTCCACCTTGGTAAGGTGTGGGACAGGGGGCATGGTGGGAGTAGTAATACAGGCCTCCCTCTCTCAAACAGACATCCCAGGCAAGATGGATCCATACCTGTTAGGAGAGGGTGGACAATGCAATGGCTGACACATGCTCCTGGGTGGTGTGGGGGGAGGGCTCCATCTTGGTAGGCTGTGGGAAAGGGGGCATGGTGGGAGTAGTAGTACAGGCCTCCCTCCCCCAAACAGACCTCACAAGCAAGATGGATACATACCTGTTAGGTGAGGGTGGGCAATACAATGGCTTACACATGCTCCTGGGTGGTGGGGGGAAGGGCTCCATATTGGTAGGCTGTGGGACAGGGGGCATGGGGGTGTCGTGTTTTGGCAGCTCCTGAGTTAGCGTTTAGCACAGCTACACGGTCTTTTCTGTATACTTGACCAAAACGAACGGGGGCCATTTTGAATCCCTCTGACTTCCGTTTCAATGAACATGCTGCCTCGTGGTCAGTGTGCCCTTTCGTCCTTTCTCGATACCCATGGTCACTAGTCTGCTCGGCAACAGGCTATTTTTAGTACTGGTCAAGCGCACATGCGCATTTCGCACCAATTGGTCACTCTTCAGGAATGTTCACGCTAACTGACCAGTGCTGTTGAAACTCCTCCCACATGTTGGCTGCGTTCCAAAAATGACCTTATATGTACCTAAAATGTGTAACTTGTAACCGCCTATCTTTTTATTGCTATTAAACTATATAAAAGAGGTCGCGCACCGATGTTCGGTGTGCTACTTCTTACATTACCGAAGGGTGCTGTAGGAATGTATCACCACCCCATGGGGTCTTAATAAAATTGTCTTTTACCTTTTCCAGTGTCCGTGCCAACTTCTATACTAAGGTGTTCGAGAGTTTAGCAGAGTATGTAGGCCTGATTTGAACCCAACACCACAATTGGCGACCACGAAGGGACTCATCGGCGACTCGGAGGCCCGAAGGAGAGGTCGTGACGAAGGTTAGGAAACTCGCCATGGACGCGATCGCTGCCATTGAGTGACCCGAGTCTCGGCACCCACGGTGTGTTTTCCCTTCCTTCCGATCTGACCTTCCAGGTGGCGCCGGTCCTCGACTGAGATTCTGATCTTGGATTGTCGTGATGTGCCGTTTTGGCTGATTCGACCACAGAACTTGGCAGTTGGACTTTGGACGTTTGAAAAGAAAATTGGTAAGCTTTTGAGTGGTGAGGTAGTCTACTGACACTTACTGTGTTTTTTTTTTTAAACTTAGAATTTTGAATTTGAATCTGTTAGCTAACGTTTTGAATCTTTGAATTTTGAATTTGAATATGTGAAGTGCACCTCACATAGGCAGGCATGTAGGGATATTTCTCTGATTTATTTGATTTGAATAGTGCACCGTGTTAGGTGTCATTTTGTAGTATCGCGGTTTCGTGGTACTTTTTGAAACATGCCTGTTTTTAGCACACTCCGTAGGATGTGCTGTTCTGAAAATGGTACCAATTATCGATTGAGTGAAAAACAGCCGGCTCCCCCAGAGGGGACTCCAAATCGTGAAATGTATGTTAAATACGGTATTCCACCTATAATGTATAGTGCATTATGGCATAAGTATACTAAGACTGATCGTGAATTACAGTGGCCACTATATGGGTCGTTTGACCTTCGAAAGGTACAATATGTAGAGCAGTGCTTGTTTCAGCGAAGGTCTAGACAAGATATGTTTGATTGTGTGCGTACGTGGGAGAAAGAGGTGCGTGAACGAGCGAAGCGTGAGGAGGCCTTGGCGGAGAAAGTGCAGCGGAAGGCTGCACATGACAAAGCTTTACAGCTACAGGAGAAGGAATTACAGGAAAAGAAAGAGAGGGAGAGACGAGAACGTAATCTACAGGTTAATGGTCAATTCCCTATCAGGCGTCCTCTCTATCCAGTCCTTACTAATGAAACAGATGATTTTTCATTACTAGATCGTTGTCCGCCTCCGTACGTCGCACCTACGGCTCCGAACGAGGACTCGGACGAGGATAGTGATCGAACACAGCGTACCAGGTTATATACGGAACGAGCTACGGAATTGCGCTCGATTGCGCGAAAGCTAAATAGTAATACTGTTACTGTTTCTGATGTTACTAAACAAATGGAGCAGTGGTCTGATAAGGAACGACTGTATTTTTTAGATCATTTTGGAGATGAAGTTGTTGAGCGATATAGAAAATATTCTCTCGAGTTAGAACCTAAGGAGATATCTAAGGCTCGTGAGAATTTTCGTAAAGGTCTTTTTGTTCTTTCAGATGCGGACGACTTCTTCAAGCGTTTGCTTGAACTGCGTAGTGAGACGACACGGCTACGGGAGTTGGAAAAATCGAAGAATTCGTCTACGTCCGGAGCGACGGGGATATCCAAAGAATGCCCTATCTTTGAAACAGATAAGATCGCTGCGATTAATGTTAGACCTATGCGAGAAGCTGCGCCTTTATATGTCCCTCATAAAGGGGATGGCACAGATGATGATAAAAGCTCCAAAGACGCGAAAGGGTATTTTGTATATAATTGGGTTTATACGCCTTGGAATAGAGCAGATGTTATGGCGCTTAAGAATGCGTTACCTGATCCCCGTAAAAACCCTGCGGCTTTTTATGAAAATGTTGAAAGTGCAATTTCTTCATGTATCATGACGTTAGTTGATATTGATCTATTTTTCGGGTTGATATTGCCCCCTGATATGTGGAGAGTAATTCGTAGGTTTGATGACCAGACGACTCTCGGGGCCACTTGGAAAGATATTGTTCAGGCTGATTTAGATAGAGAACCAGCATGTAAACCGTGTAAATTAATATTAGATCTTCCAGGTGCCATACTAACAAAATTAAAGACTCTTGCTCCCGCTAAAAAGATTGATTGGACTATATTAGCCTTGTGTAAGCAGAAAGCGGATGAATCAGTTTCTGATTTTTTCTCTCGCTTTGAGGAAGCGTTCCATGATTACAGTGGTCAATTATTGACAGAAGATACTGGCAGGCATCTATTCGTTGATAAGTATGTAGCTAATCTCCTACCGGAGATTGCGAAACGATTAAAAGCGAGTGAAAGTTCATGGACCACAGCAACCCCTGCTTCTTTATTGACTATGGCTCAATATTATGAAAGACAGGAATTAGAGGCGAAAGAAAGTAGTGATAAGAAGGCGAAAGATTTGAAGACGAAGGTAATGTTAGCTCAGGTTCAGGCTACGAGAGGGAACAATAGAGGAGGGCGAGGATCATACAGTAATGCTCCTCCCCCTCGTTCTGACATTTCTGTGAATCAATGTGCATACTGCAAACAGTTTGGGCATTGGATTACAGACTGTCCGGTGTTTCGAGAGCAGCGTAATTTGAGGGGACGAGGAAGTGGGAGATCTAGGAATTATTATGGAGGGTCAAGAGGAGGTTATGGCACGAATGATCGAGGAGGTTATGGCATGAATGACCGTGGAGGATATGGAGCAAGGGGTCGTGGTCAGTCAGATTATAATACGTTTGATAACCGCAATCAATATCAGATAAATGAGGGTGATCCTGCTGAACCACGGGATGAGCATTACGCATAGGATTGCGTAGGATGGGGTGTGGAATCGGTTGAGGTACCAGTTGATCAGAGGGGTCCATACATAGAAGCACATGTTTTGGGTTCTACTGATAAATTTCTGGTCGATACAGGAGCTACTCGTAGCGCTTTGTCCAAACACTTGGTTCCAAGGGCTCCCCTGTCTGGCGAGGTAATTACAGCAATAGGGTTCGATGGAACACCTACTTCTAGCCCACTGTCTCAACCTGTTGCATTTCATGTTGATAAATTTGCTGCCCCTTGTCCCTTTTTGTTGTCCCCAAATACACCCGATAATATTATTGGACTCGATATGTTAAAACACTTTCGAGCTACTATTCGCTGTGCCCCAGAAGGAGTGCGAGTTGTGCTGAATGAGAATTACCCAGACTTTGAGCGAGTGTGTTTTCTCCATGAATCTGAAGTATTGGCCTCCTTACCAAATACGTTATGGGCCACTTCTGACACGGATGTGGGGCAGATGTTAATCCCTCCAGTACGAATTACTGTAAAGGAGGGAGTATCTTTACCACGTGTCCCACAATATAAGATTTCTAGAGAAGGGGAACTTGCATTAATACACATTGTCAATGATTTGATTTCTGCAGGAGTAGTTGAGGAAGTTTCTTACAATGTTTGCAATAGCCCAATTTTACCGATCCTTAAGAGAGACACAGATACTAAGGTTTATCGTTTCATTATTGATTTGAGGGAAATAAACAAGATAGTAGTGCCTCAGTACCCAGTGGTGTCTGACATCACCACGTTGCTTACGTTGGTTCCATCGACGGCAACTACTTTTACAGTTATCGATTTGAAGAATGCCTTCTTTTCGATCCCTGTACATCCTGACAGTCGATATCTATTCGGCTTTACATTAAATAATAAATCGTACAGATTCTGTCGAATTCCTCAAGGCTATACTGAAAGTCCTAGCATTTATAGTCAAGCATTAAAAAGACAGCTTGATTCTTTTGACTTACAAGAGGGAGTGGTCCTCATTCAATATGTAGACGATATCTTACTTGCTGCAGACACGCCAGAACAATGTGAGAAGAGTACCTTTGCTTTGCTTTCCTTCCTGGCCAAACATAATCATAAAGTTTCGAAGAAAAAGCTGCAATATTGTAGACCAAAGGTGACCTACCTCGGTCATCTTTTGTCTAAGGAGGGCCGTGCATTGACACCAGATCGAATTCAAGCAATCCTAGATACTCCAGTCCCTCGCACTCAGAAGGATGTTCGCGCCTTTATAGGTCTGACGTCTTTTTGTAGGCAATGGATACTGGGTTTTTCACACGTCGTTAAACCATTGTTGGCATTATTGTCTAAAGATACACCGATTCCCATTGAATGGACGGATGAATGTCAGAATGCTTTTGAGCAATTGAGACAAGCTCTTTGTTCTGCACCAGTGTTGGGTACACCTGATTACACGAAGATCTTTACATTATATGTACACGAGAAGGATGGGTGCGCATTGTCAATGTTAGTGCAGACACACGGAGACAAACAGAGGCCTTGTGCATACTTCTCGGCGGTACTCGACCCTGTGGCTCGAGGATTGCCTGGATGTTTTCGAGCAGTTGCAGCAACAGCAGTTGCGATACGACAAAGTGAGGGAATAGTTTTGTCACATAAATTGTTGGTGCTAGTTCCCCATGCGGTAGATGCGTTACTGAATCAAACGAAAACACAGCATCTAACCAGTGCCCGTCTGACAGGATATGAGCTAACGTTGTTGGCGCCGCACATCACACTAAAACGATGTGCAGCACTAAATCCTGCTACTTTATTGCCGGATCCTGTTGCTGAGACCCAGAAGGAAGAACAACATGATTGTGTTTTTCTGACTGAGGAACAGACAAAGGGTCGTATTGATTTACAGGATACGCCATTTCCAGATGTAGATGGGGAACTGTGGGTTGATGGGTCATGTGTGAGGCTACCAGATGGTACGACTTCCGCAGCTTATGCGATCACGACACTTAAGACTGTGGTAGAAGCAGCACGGATACCCCAAAAATCAGCTCAAGCGGCGGAGTTGATAGCCTTAACGAAGGCATGTGAGTTAAGTGCTGGACTATGTGTGAACATTTACACGGATAGTCGTTACGCTTTTGGAGTAGTGCATGATTTTGGCCTACTTTGGAAGGAACGAGGATTCCTGACTTCACACGGAGTACACATCATGCATGGAGAATTGGTGCGCGATCTCCTGAATGCACTGTTGTGCCCAAAGAAAGTTGCAATAGTCAAGTGCAGTGCACATAAAAAGGTGACGGACAAAATAGGACAGGGCAATGCTTTTGCAGATCGCATTGCAAGAGAGACCGCTATGCTACAAAATAATTTCCCCATGTATGTGGTGAAGTCACAAGCTGAGCGGTGGCATGATGCTAGAGAAGAAATACTCGATATACAGAAGTCAGCATCAGAGGCAGAACTTGTGAAATGGGCCACCGAGGGAGTATTGGATGATGAGGGTTGCTGGCGTAGTAAAGATATGGAGAGATGGAAACTACCCATGGCCTATTTACAAACAATGGTGCAAATGACACATGGACTGGCACACATTGGAGCTCTCGCAATTACTAAATTGCTTACACGAGTTTGGGAAAATGCTGACATTGCTAGCACGGCTAAGAGAGTAGTGCAGACCTGTCTGATATGTTTGCAGCATAATCCTGGACAAGGGACTCATACTCCAAAAGGTGGGTTTGTTCCACCTACTGCACCATTCGAAGTACTACAAATGGATTACATCCAGCTGGAACGCTGTAATAATCTCAAGTATGTTCTAGTAGTGGTGTGTGCCTTCAGCAAATGGATTGAGGCTTACCCTACGAAAGACAATACAGCGTTGACAACAGCTAAGGTGTTACTGAAGGAGTACTTCCCGCGCTACGGTGTTTGTAAACTTATGTGGAGTGATAATGGCCCTCATTTCATTGGAAAAGTAGTGGAATATGTCCTGAAAGGATTGGGAATCAAACAACGATTCCATGCTGTCTTTCATCCGCAATCAGCAGGTTTAGTAGAACGATACAATGCAACTCTGAAGCTGAAGCTAGCAAAGATAGTGGCATCTACATCTCTGAAATGGCCGGACGCTTTGCCTCTGGCATTGCTGTCCATTCGATCAGTGCCACATTCTCGATCTGGCCTCACACCCTACGAAGTGGTGTTTGGAAGGCCTATGAATATTTGGGGGGTTCCAAAGCCTCGTCTGATACATGATATGCCTTGTATAATGATGAACGATTATCTGGCACGATTGACAAATGATTTGCTTTCTATTCATCAACAGGTTCGAGAGGCGCTCCCTGATAACTCCATTGGTGAGGCTCACGATCTCCGCCCTGGGGACCACGTGATGGTAAAAATCTTTGAGCGATCCAGCAGTTTGGAACCGAGATGGCATGGCCCTGAGCAAGTGCTGCTGGCTACGCGAACTGCTGTGAGAGTCACCAACAAGAAGCGGTGGATTCATTCAACGCACTGCCGACGTGTCTCTCCGGATCTGGTGAGCCCTGTGGTGCTATCCGACTACAGAAAGATTTTGGATACAGAAAAGAGCCCAGCTGTCACGCCTGATGAATTGGAGGGAGCCTTCCCGGACCACGTTGTTTCTGATAAAGTGAAATATAATCTACGCCCCAGGAAATAAGCTTCCTTTTGTGTTCTTTTTGAAACTGGTTGGTAACCGCTCTGAGGTTTGTGAAACGGAAGCCGGGAATATCAAGGGGGGGGGATCAGTTCTGCCCAGTGTAGCGACACCCGTCTTGAATCCCGGAGAACAAATCAACGGCAGCCTCGGTTCAGAACCATCGTTTTTTCTTTTTCTCGCTTAGTGTTGCTTTTTGAAGAGTATTGTTTTATGAACCATGGCATCTCCTTCGACACGAAAAGGGAGAATTCTTGGTGCTGTTTTGTTTGTCTTGACCGTAGTGGTGATCGCAGTATTAGCTTGGACTATAGAACTGTTGTTTCCTGTACGAGAACATTTACTGCCCACCACTCCAAGTCCATCTGAACATTTTCATTTTACTCTGCCTTTCCACGAAGAAAGACATAGGCAGACTTATTTGAACAACAGTTTTATTAAGATTTTGCATCATACTCATAACATGACCAATACGTCCAATTGTTGGGTATGTGGAATGTTGCCCGGACATCAGAAGAAGGGAGGAACACCACTCATTCCTCTCCCGTTTTCTCATAATGGTTCTTGTCATGCGTGGTACACTCTTCTTTTTACTCTGCGATGGCCAACGAAAGGTGGATTACTTTTTCGGTTGAATAAAATATGCTATAACGATAAAGATGGCTATCCACACGCTGAAGGAACTAAATTTGAATGGGAAGAATATCGTCCGGACAATGTTTCTACACCTCGTGTGTATACGAATCAAAGACTTATAAATGTTACGAACATGCATATAATAACCGTCATTGATACAAAAGCAGATTTGTGTATTAGAAATAAAGGTACAATCCCCGTAGGTCGCAGTGAATGTAATATTACACTTACCTTTGATACACCAACTGGAATTGCATTTGTAGCTTCGCATAACACATATTTCGTTTGTGGAAATAAGGGATACCATCGTCTACCATTGGGATGGTTGGGAACGTGTTATATAGCATTTGTATTACCACCTGTGTTTATTGCTCCTCCCATGTATCACAATGATTATGTTTTGTACCATGATTTCATATTGAATAGAGCGAAACGATCAATAGACCTTGATGAAATAGACCAGACTGATACCACTTTGCAACAATATGTAGATTTCAATTTGGGGTTATTTTCATTCGTAGGAGCTGCATTAAATAGTAGAAAGATAAGGCGGCTTACACGTGTGGTGGAAGCCGTTGCCAACGAAACTGCTTCCGCTTTAGGGAATATTACTGAGGAATTGCAAATTACCAGAATTGTAGCGCTCCAGAATAGAATGGTTCTAGATGTGATACTAGCTGATAGAGGTGGAGCATGCCGCGTCATCGGAAGTAGTTGTTGCGTGTACGTACCAGATAACTCACCTTCTGTATATGATTCGATTACAAAATTACACAAGATAGCTGCTGAGATCCACCCAGAGAATGGAACATGGACCTTTTCTGGTTGGTTCTGGACCCTGCTTAGTACTTGGGGCTGGAAATTGTTAACGATTCTCTGTGTTTTTATTGGAGTACTATTTTTCCTTTGTCTATGTATTCAATGTGGCCCTACATTATGTTCTATATGTATCACAGCCTGCATTCCGTCCAAACGAACTATTGTCAAGCAAGAGAAACTGAGCAATGATGAAGTATTAAGAATTATGGCTATTAACATTGAGGATGAACGTTCTGACTATGTCCACTATGAGGTAGCTTTTGCTAAACGCTAAAAGGGCCGTCTGTCGTGTTTTGGCAGCTCCTGAGTTAGCGTTTAGCACAGCTACACGGTCTTTTCTGTATACTTGACCAAAACGAACGGGGGCCATTTTGAATCCCTCTGACTTCCGTTTCAATGAACATGCTGCCTCGTGGTCAGTGTGCCCTTTCGTCCTTTCTCGATACCCATGGTCACTAGTCTGCTCGGCAACAGGCTATTTTTAGTACTGGTCAAGCGCACATGCGCATTTCGCACCAATTGGTCACTCTTCAGGAATGTTCACGCTAACTGACCAGTGCTGTTGAAACTCCTCCCACATGTTGGCTGCGTTCCAAAAATGACCTTATATGTACCTAAAATGTGTAACTTGTAACCGCCTATCTTTTTATTGCTATTAAACTATATAAAAGAGGTCGCGCACCGATGTTCGGTGTGCTACTTCTTACATTACCGAAGGGTGCTGTAGGAATGTATCACCACCCCATGGGGTCTTAATAAAATTGTCTTTTACCTTTTCCAGTGTCCGTGCCAACTTCTATACTAAGGTGTTCGAGAGTTTAGCAGAGTATGTAGGCCTGATTTGAACCCAACACCACAGGGGGAGTAGTTGTACAGGCCTCCTTCCTCCAAACAAACCTCCCAGGCTAGATGGATACATACCTGTTAGGTGAGGGTGGACAATGCAATGGCTGACACATGCTCCTGGGTGGTGTGTGGGGAGGGCTCCATCTTGCTCACTTTGCCACTGGATTCAAGCAGGCCTGGCTGAAGACGGCTGAAATGCCAGAAACCGGTCCTAGGAAGCTTGTTTCCGGTCCAGGGAAGGCATGGCTTGGCAGTTCGGGCTGGACTGTTCTCATGAGGCACAGGGTCAAACTGATTTGCATATGGCCATGTCTGAACTGGGGTGGCAGAGTGGGCTAAAGAACAGTGAGGGATTAAACCCAGATCTGTTGACTGGGTATGAGTGTTTGATTGGTTCAGATGCTCCGTCCAACACCACCCCCTTTTCTACCGCTTTGTTCGCCATAAGTTGGCAGGGTATGCTCGGACGTGAGTCCCTTGCTCACTTTGCCACTAGATTCATGCAGGCCTGGCTGAAGATGGCTGAAATGCCAGAAACCGGTCCTAGAAAGCTTGTTTCCGGTCCAGGGAAGGCATGGCTTGGCAGTTCGGGCTGGACTATTCCTATGAGGCACAGGGTCAGACTGATTTGCATATGGCCATGTCTGAATTGGGGTGGCAGAGTGGGCTAAAGAACTGTGATGGATTAAACCCAGATATGTTGACTGGGTGTGAGTGTTTGGTTGGTTCAGATGCTCCGTCTATCACCACCCCCTTTTGTACCGCTTTGTTTGCCATAAGTTGATGGGGTATGCTCGGACGTGAGTCCCTTGCTCACTTTGCCACTGGATTCAAGCAGGCCTGGCTGAAGACGGTTGAAATGCCAGAAACCGGTCCTAGGAAGCTTGTTTCCGGTCCAGGGAAGTCATGGTTTGGCAGTTCGGGCTGGACTGTTCCCATGAGGCACAGGGTCAGACTGATTTGCATATGGCCATGTCTGAACTGGGGTGGCAGAGTGGGTTAAAGAACAGTGATGGATTAAACCCAGATCTGTTGACTGGGTGTGAGTGTTTGATTGGTTCAGGTGCTCCATCCATCACCACCCCCTTTTTTACTACTTTACTTTGTGCCAGTGTTGGCATCTTTGCGGTGTTTTGGCATCGACCGCCATGTTTTTCATGTTTGATCCGCTGCGGTAGCTATGCTGCAGCTCTTCTACTGTCTCTCCCATTCACTCCTGTTTGCGACTGCGGCGGTCGGAAAAACCGGATCGTACCGCAGGACCATCGGGGATATACTAATTTCCCGTGCGGTGTCTCTGCTTTGCTTGCGGCGGGATGTGAATTTTCTGCTGCGTTTCCGACCGCCACGGTTGTTTTTTGGACATCTTCGCCCGCGTCGGGCAGTTTTTGTTAGCCCGCTACCGCCGCGGTCGGTCTTTTTTGGTGGATAATCCTAAATTGACCGCCGGTTCATTCGCAGTACCGGCGGGCGGTTGTTTCCCGCCTCCATGGCGGTCGGGGTGGTTTTCCGCCCGCTATCCTAATGGGGCCCCTAGTGTTTATAGTTCTTCTGCACTCGTTGGTGAGTGTTTCTCCCTCTAGTATGCACGTTCCCTATATTTCTTCTTTATAGTATTTTTCTCTTTAAGCAAATTCTGTCTACCATATCTCTCTAGCTGCTGCTCTTTACTCTATTCATTTTCTTTTACATATTTAGTGGTCATTGTCATTTCTCTTTGACTTTGTCTACTATGTCACCTGTCTTCCTTTCGCAGTTCCTCGCCTCCTCATGCTCCTTTCTTCATTATGAGAGTATATTCTGTTTACCTTGACTGAAGTCTCTAGGCTTCTTTTCAACCTTGCTCTTTCTATCTTTCATACCCTCTTCTCTTACCTTCTTCTTTTTTACCTTAACCTGTTTTTCTTTTTTCCTATTCCTTCCCCTTCGAATTGAGGTTCCCCTCTTCTCTCCTCATTTTCTAAATCACCATTGCTGATCTTTTCCTTCAATGTTTATTATCCTGTTTTTTACCTCTTTAACATCCTTCCCTATCATTCACTCTTATTGCTTACTCTCTCCCTAGCTGGCCTAATATTTTTGCATTCTGAATTAACAGTTTGTATCAATTTTAGAATGCTCATGGTTGCCTTATTACCTCTTCCCTCTCACTATGACTGATAATGTTCATATTGTGTCTCGGAATGTGAACGGTCTGCGTAATCCCATCAAGAAACAAAGGGTACTTACTCATCTATCTAGATTACATTGTAAAATTGCAGTGCCGCAAGAAACTCATCTTAATGAAAATGACATTATTTCTCTCAAAAAGCACTGATTGGGTCATATGTATTGTTACCCGGCTAAAGAAAGAAACAATGGAGTGGTGACACTATTTCATAAGTTCCTTTCCCTTACTATAGAAAAGGAAGAGAGGAATGCTGATGACAGATGGCTTTTTCTTCACTTAATTATAAATGATTATTCTATTTCTCTCCTTAACATCTATGGTCCCACTGGTATTGATACATAGTTTTGGCACTCCATGTCGCATGTCCTCCACTCCTGTTCTAATTCCAATCTCTTGGTAGGGTGGGATTTCAATAAAGTTATGGACCCCTTCTTTGACAGGAAATCCACTACTAGATTTATTCCTAATAAAATGCAAAAAAATCTTTTTGCACTATATTCATTCAAGAGGTTTGGTAGTTGCTTGGAGGATATATAATCCAAACAGTTTAGAATTCACCTTTTACTCTCCTACACATAATTCTAAATCTAGAATTAACTACATTGTTCTGACTCTCCATCTTCTCACCAACCTAACTCATGCAGAAACTGGATCCATACTTATTTCCAATCATGCATCTGCTTTTAATATTATAGATCTCCCCTCTGAACCTTCCAGAACCCTATGATGGCACTTTAATAAATATTTACTTAAAGATCTTATTTTCATTGGGCGCTTCAAAGAATTTGAATTAGACTTTGTTCTCAATAATTCCAGTCCAGACATACCTTTCCATTTGGGATGCCTTTAAACAACATCCAGAGTATTCATTATTGATTACTTGGCAGCTAAGAAGAAAAAACTTCTTAAGGACTCAACCTCCTTATTATCTTCTAATAAAGAACTCGAACATGCTTATTTCTCTTCTAACGATGATGTTGCTCTTAAAAAATGAGATCAGTCTAAATTAGATTTAATAGGAAATCTATGGAGGAAGCCACTGGAACGTTACTTAAAATTAACTCAAAAGTCTACGATGGACGTAATAAAGCTGGTAAATTACTAGTGAACTATTTGAAAGTCAAATCCCAAAGGTCCAAAGTAGTCAACATCATTGATGATAAAGGCATTAATCATTTTAAAGGAGATAATAAAATGTGTTACAGAGTTTTATAAGAACCTATATACTCCTGAATCCTCTCTCTCTGACACTGCTTTGGATTCATTTGTTGACTCGTTACCTCCCCACTCCCCCTCTTTTTCTGATTACTCTTTTTTTAATAAAGACTTGTCCCTCTCCGAGATTGAGTTAGCTTTAAGCTCAACTACCTAAGGATAAGGTCTCTAGTCCTGATGGCTTTACTGCCGAATTCTATTCCTGTTTCTCACAGATTCTTCTCCCTTATCTTTTATCCGTCTTTCAGCATTTTAGTTCTCTAACGAGGCTCGGGGCACTTTTATATAAGCCGTGATCTGTTTAATCCCAAAGAAAGATAAAGATCTTTCATCTTGTGCTAACTATCACCCTATTTCTTTAATATATGTAGATTGCAAAATTTTTGCTAAAGTACTGGCCCTCCGTATTAATCAGAATTCCAGATCTGATCGGTTCTGAACAGACTGGCTTTGAAAAAGGTAGAACCCTGGCAAACAATTGAAGAACCTTTCTAAACATTATTCATCTTGCATCTAAGAGTTCCTCACCCATAGCAGCAATCACTTTCGATGCTGAGAAAGCCTTTGATTGTATTTACTTGTTTTTTATGATGCGGACACTTAAATGGAATGGTTGTGGCCCTCATATCTTGTCTCTTATAAGTTTGCTATATTCTTCTCCAACCACTTCGGTTTTTGTTACTGGATCTTAATCTTCTTATTTTACCCTCCAAAGGGGCATGCTTCAAGGCTTACCTCGTTCTCCTCGGCTTTTTATATTATCTCTTGAACCTTTTCTCCATTCTTTACGACATTCTTCTCTATTTCAGGGTTTTACCTATAAATCTTTGGAAATCAACTTCACTGCTTATGCGGATGACATTTTGTTATATATCTCCTATGCCATTATGTCTTTAACCACTTTACTGCCATTCTATCTTAATACACTGCCCTGTCGGGTTATAAGTTAAACATTTCTAAATCGGAAGTACTCCCACTTAACAAATATTGCTTAAAATACATGTTGGAAGGTACGGGATTCAAATAGACCACCAATTGCATTACATGTTTCGGGGTCAAATACTCTTCTTCAATTGTCAAAACAGTTTAATTTAATTTGTAAGATGTTTTATTGAAGGTGACTCACATGTCAGGGAAATGGTCTCCCTTATATTAATCTTGGTGGGGTATGTTGGGCCCAATCAAAATGATGATACTTCCTGTTATTAACTTTTATCTGTCCATGTTACCAGTGAGACTTCTATTAACGTTCTTTAAGACTCTTAAGGGGACTTTAAGTACATTTCTCTGGAATAACCGGAAAGCCTGAATTTCTTAATTTGCTTTGTCTGCACCTAAGGATCGGGGAGGTGTTAATTTCCCCAACTTCTGACAGTACCACTCCTCTTTTCTAATTTGACAGGTTTGACCATATCTATCTACTTCGAAACACCCTTCATATCGGTCTGGCGTATATTGGAGGATACCTTAATTCTTCCCTTTCCTTTTTCCTCGCTTGCCAATTTACCTCACCCTCCTTGCTCATTTAAATCCCCAACCATCTCACAGTTTATGTCGACTTTTAATCTGGTCTTAAACAAATCCCTTTCATCCCTGCAAATATTCCTGGATTCTCCTACATGGCCCAATAAGTCCATCAAACTTTACAATCATACTATTTTCTGGAGACACTGAGTGGCCAAAGGGAAAGTTCAAGTTAAACCATTAGTTCAAGGTATGCACTTTCTTTCTTCTCTGGAAGTTCGGGACAAATTTTGCCTGCCCGCCACCTCCCGTCTTATGTATGATTTCTCTTCTATCTGGATCCTCATCTACTTCATCAGATCCCGCATTAGAACCTTTATCTACCTCCTCTTCTGTTCGGGCCTCCCACATATATAAATATCTTCATTTCTCTCTTCCCAATTGCCCCAAGAGTACTATTGAACTTTTATGGGAATTGGATTTGCAGCACACTCTCTCTGTTTGTACATGGAACTCTATCTGGACGCAAAACTAACACACTTCTTGAAATGCTAGTACCACTAAAACTCGTTATTATTTTTATCAG
This sequence comes from Lissotriton helveticus, assembly GCF_964261635.1. NCBI lineage: Eukaryota > Metazoa > Chordata > Amphibia > Caudata > Salamandridae > Lissotriton > Lissotriton helveticus. The sequence goes on along the minus strand of NC_136069.1, from coordinate 1,354,613,463 downwards.
CGGTTATATTTAACCCCAGTAGCTATCGCCAAATACAGTTCTGAACTAGCCCCATTTGTTAGTCCTGCACAAACACCCCTGTCATCTATTTACATTCCTTTTTTCTTTGTCCCAACATGAACTCTTTTTGGACAAAGGTATGTAAATCAATCTTCTCCTGGTGCTCTATTAATTTCCCTTTTGATATTTACTCCATATTTTGGGGCAGTAACTCCACTAATTGGTTTGGTGCTCATAAGTTGGGCACCTTTGTGGATTTGCTAATTACTTTCAGGTTATTACCTCTAATTGGAAGGACGCATCTAAGGTCACCTTTTCTGGTTGGTGGAATCTTCTTTGTTACCATCACAGGCTGGATAGAGCTTCTGTCACTACCCCTCTGCAACTTCTTAAAAAAAAGCCTTTTGGTCTACACTTACCAACAATGTATCCTCTCCTGTAAGGTGCAAGGACAGTACTTTTGTTTTTTAGCCATGAGTATTGCAATGCATTCTTCTTTTACTGTTCAAATTAATATATTATATTGCTAGTATCAGTAAGTTTATAGTGCTCGTTATTGGATATTCCTATTCATTATATTTGGTTGGATGTTGACTTCTTTTTGATTTCTCTTCCTTCTTTTTCTTCTTCTATCTCTTTCTGATTTTTATTTATAAAACTTAAAATTCTAGTTTACAATGGTACATAATTCTTAATTACTGTTCCTAGTTCCTGGTATTACTGTTCAATAATGGTTATTGCATCAGTTTTTCATTTTTACCTTTTTTTATATATATATTACACGCTAACTTTGTAATTCTTTATATTCGTTGTTGTAATGTTGGACCTCTGTTCTTATTTACTTTAATAAAGCTCTTTAATCTCATAGAAAACCAAACACAAAACTTTAGTGCACAGTCTCTGCACATGTCCACTGATCACCGTACGCCGTGAATGGTTACACACCATATTCGCACTTGCCTACATGATGTAACTTTTTGACTCAAGGGAGATCACTCATACCTCGTATATGGATTTATAAAATACATGCTAAGAGCCAAACAACTTTTAGACCAACTCAGATCCGCAACCACTGTCTTCTTCGACTGAGATGACCAATGTTCAACAAAGCAGAACACATGCCTTCTGAATTGACTCATTTACAAACTGAACTACTTCCCAAAAGAATGGGAAGTTTTGACAAATCTCCACCACCCCAGGTTGTGAAAACCCTTCTTAACTACGATGCAGTATTTACTTTACGACTTGGATCCACTTATCAAACTGAACTGTTCTCTGTATGCTACGACCACTCTCACCTGAGCTGTTCATCTTGCGTTTTTTCCCTCAGAGTCTGCCAAAGGTATCTGTAAAATATTTGTCACAAATTGCAAATTTAAGTGTAGGAGTTGAGGGTTTTAATTAACTGGAAATAAAATGTAATTAAATTGAAGGTATAGATGAGTATAACTTACTCTCGCTCTTACCTTCTTTTAATGTGTTTGAACAGGAACCCTTTTTCTCTTCTGCAGCTGTTGCATAATCCGAAGACTTAATTAAGGCTTCCACGGGTTCCTATATTTCACAAGTACCTTCACTTTTGTGGTACATGCCACCACTTTTGAGTACAGAAACAGATGGGCAAACAGCCCTAGTCGCTAGAATGGGTTTTGATGGATATATGACGTTACCACGCGGTCTTTTACCACGCAGACCACTACCACACATTTTTTACAACGCAGGATCCTTTACCGCGCATACCATTACAACGCTGGTATTTACAACGCAGGTACTATTACAACGCATACCATTACAACGTAATTATAGGTAAGTAAATAATATGGTAAAATAATTTAGTTATTAATAATATTTTTTTAAATTAATAAATTATTATTTTAATATTTAATATTTTAATTATTTTTATTAATATTTATTTATTAATGTTTAAATATATATGTTAAAAATACCCCTGTACCCCAAAACCCAAACCCAGTCCTAACACCTAAAAATACCCCTGAACCCCAAAACCCAAACCCAGCCCTGAACCCTAAAAATACCCCTGTACCCCAAAAACTGAAAACTGACCCTGAACCCTAAAAATACCCCTGCACCCCAAAAACTGAAAACTGACCCTGAACCCTAAAAATACCCCTGTACCCCAAAAACTGAAAACTGACCCTGAACCCTAAAAATACCCCTGCACCCAAAAACTGAAAACTGACCCTGAACCCTAAAAATACCCCTGCACCCAAAAACTGAAAACTGACCCTAAACCCTAAAAATACCCATTTACCCAAAAACTGAAAACTGACCCTGAACCCTAAAAGTACCCATTTACCCAAAACCCAAACCTAAAATATTTTAAATACAATTATATACTTACCAATACTTACGTTGTAATGGTATGCGTTGTAAAGGTACCTGCGTTGTACATACCAGCGTTGTAATGGTATGCGTGGTAAAGGGTCCTGCGTTGTAAAAGTTGCGTGGTAAAGGTAGGTCGTGGTAAAAGTTGCGTGGTAAAGGTTGTATACCGGTTTTGATGAGATACAATGTACATAGTTTATGTCAAATGTCTTTTTCAGAAGCTATGATGTACCCTTTCTAGTTGCTGGTAGTATGCAGTCACCCTACCTCTTACTTAATCCCCAAAATTCTGAAATCTTTCTTCTATTTCCATTTCAGAGCTAATCACTACTGATTTGCAGTATATATATAACTTTCTGTTGTACCTTCTACATTTGTGATATGTTTTTTAACTCTTTCTACACAATGATACCAGCTCTTCTTGTGAAAATGCCAGGCTCAGCAGAAATCCCAGGGCTCAACTTACAGTTTGCAGCTTTACAGTTTGGTTCTGAGTCGAAACTCCAAAAGTATGAACTGTTGCTTGCTAAAAGTTCTCTTCTGAGCCTATCTCAGAACAGCCTCTAAACCAACACTGCCAGTGAAACCTCGTCTTTGATTTCAAGTCAAAGTCAGAAGGCTGGTTACCAGAACAGTGCCCACCAGACAGCAACATATACCTCTCAGAGCAGTGCTCAGGGTCCAATACATGAACAGCGATCCACACAGACCTGGTGGTTTCCTAACTCCATATCCTCCAGCCCACAAAAGGACGCAATGCAACCTGAGAATGAATTCAATTCTGTGCCGTCCACACAGATGAAATCTCCTTCGGCATTAGAAAGTAGTACAGCACCTTCAACAGTGATATCTGAATCCCCAGCCACACCGAGCCTCACACCTGTGAACACTGTTCCAGTGTTCACTTTGATGACAGCTGCCTTTCAGCACTCAGCATCTTTTGTAGCTTAGGTCACAATTAATAAATCCCCACCACTCAGTGGCATAACAGCACTGCATTGACACAGCAGAACAGCATATCTACCTCATTCTCTGTACGAACGTCAACAGCAGGGCTTTTGCATGCTGCAGTGGAGAGTGAGGTAGGTCTGCATTCTCCTGCGAGTACTTTCTGCACTGACTACAGCATAGTCCCAGTACGTAGCCCTCCTCCTGCATACAGCATGCCAGCCAGTCTCAGCAGCATCAGCAGCATCAGCAGCATGGGGCTCAGCCTCAATAGTAACTCCACAGTATTTGCCTTTATTCTTAGTGCAGTTGCAACAACTTTAGGCAAAGAACTCCCCAACCTTCATACAGGAATATGGTGCTTATTCCAAACCCATACATCATGGCACCTAGTCTCCTTCACCCCGATCCGGTCTATTGGTGTGAGGATCTGCAAATGCTCCAGACAAGGTTTCCTTTCGACTATAACAGCATCCAATTTCCAACGCCAAGTATACAGATAACTGGGAGGGCTGAATCTCTCACAAACAATCTTCATTCTGGTTTCTTGACTCTTGCAGATGTAGCAGTCCCTGGGGGATGTCATTTATGAGGCTGAGGAACAAATAAGGTGCCTGCCTTAGGAATAACAAGGGTGAGATTAAAATACTTGTTTGCCTTCGGAGGATAAGTCTAGTTCCCCCACCTGCCTTCTATGAAAGGTTAATGCATGGACATTTCAACTTTACGAGGCTGTCTTTTAGAGTGTTTCATCCTTCGACAAATGCTGGGTTATCATCTTCCCTCACTTGGGAGTGTCATACCACCCTCACTCCAGGAGATGCTGTTCAGTCAACAGAGGGTTATTTGAAGCCTCTGCCATGTCCCCTGAAGTCCTATGAATGGCAACTCCTTCATAACGTATTACTGTCCATAAGTCTTTTTTCCCACCTCGTTTGAAAAACCTTTCCACTAATGAAAGTAGACGAGTGGGCAGTTAATGACACACTGCTGGCTGTTCTTAAGAAAATTGGAGAAGCTGAGAAGGACAATCGCCCTGTATTATCAATGATATATATAAAGTTACATTAAAACAAGCATTGGCGTAGCCAATAGTTCTTACTTATGCAAGAGAAATTGTCTTTGTGAATGTGTTTTAGCCATTTTCTCTCCAATGCACCACCCTATATTTCACCCTATACCTCTCTCAATATATCCTCTATCTCCGCTCCCTGACTTATCCCAAACCTCATTCTACTACTATGATCTCCATAATAACCCTTTCTAGATTCTTTCCTTCTCTATCCCTCCTTGGATCACGCCAAAGCTCATTGTAATAGCATAATCTCCCAAACAACTCATCTAAATTCTTCCCTCACGTACCCCTCCTTTGACTCATCCCAAAACTAATTTTACTACTATGATCTCCCTAATCCAATTCTAGTGATTCTTCCCTTCTCCATCTCTACATATACTCATCCCATACCCTATATTACTACTAGGATCTACCAATAAACACTTTCTAGACCCTTCTCTCTTCTATCCCCCATTATCCTTTTCAATCCAACTAACAGATTCACATGTCCACCACTCAAATAACCTCAAATTTCACTATACTAATCCACCACTATTCTTGTTTGGGTTCCGGAGTAGCATGCTTCTTACCAAAAAGAGCTTTGATGCCCCATCAGGGGTAGTAAGCGCTCTCTAAATGCAATTACAATACAATTCAATACAATGATCTGTTTTGTGCTATTCAGGTTAGCAATTGGTCAATTGTGTTTTCGACACAGAGAGTTCTGTCAGAAATTATTTTACAGATATCATAGGGGAACTGTGCATGTCTTTCTGGAGCTTAAACAACAAATCTGTGGAAATAAAAGCACAGTAGCTGCACTGATCAATCACATGACAGATCTATGTAAAGATTCTGATGGAGAGAGGGAGACTTAGAGACTGATAATAGGACACGCTGGAGGCAAGATAATAGAACGTGAGGTAGGCATGCAGACAGATGAAAATATATATACTCACAGTGCTAGACCTGGCTTTTTCAGCTGGTTTATTCCCGGACTTTTTGTTATTGGGCCTCCTGTTTTTGACCCTGTTTTGTTGGTTTTAGGGCTCTGGACACTTTAACCACTGCTGATCAGAGCTAAATGCTCTCTGTGTAAATTGTTATTATGGTTTGGTGTTTCCATGATTGTCTTACTTGATTTACTACTAAGTCCCTAGCACAGTGCACTGTGTGTGCCCAGGGCCTGTAAAATAAATGCTGCTAGTGGGTATGCAACACTGATTGTGCAACTCACACAAGCAGTCTGGCAAAATGTTCTATGAACTGCCACTGCAGTGTTTGCATGCAGTTTTTACTGTCATGTCGACCTGGCAATCGCACCCACTTCCCAGGTCCTAACCTTCATTTTATTACATATGAGTCACCCCTAAGGTAGGCCCAAGGTACCCCTGTGGGAAGGGTGCAGTGTTTGTGAAAGGTAGGACAAGTACTGATATGTTTGTGATATGTTCTGGTAGTGAAATACAGTGTATTTCGTTTTTCACTATTGGAAGGCTAATTGTCTCATAGGATAGAATTGGAGTTCATCCATAACATCTTATAAATATAACTTCTCATTGTGATAAGATAGAAAGATGCTTGAACTCAAAATATAAAAATGCATCATTTAGTAAAGATGATTTTTATATTGTGTGTTTGAAAATACCACCTTTTAGAAAGTGGGTGTTTTCTTGCATACCCATCCTGTGTGCCTTTGTTGGTTTGTGGATTAACTATCTGGCTTTGGAGTGACAGGGGCTGGGGATGTGCATCCTTTTCAGACAGTCACGGGGGGTTTGAGGTGTGGCCAGCCTCTCCTGGATGACTCAGGGCTGGGCTTAATAGACCGGGCTGCATTTAGAGTAGTAGTGGGAGGAGATTTCCTTGCACCAGAATGGGCCTGGTCTGCCTTACACAATGCTGTTTCCACCGTCTGCCAGGAAGCTGGACCAGGCAGGACAGAACTGGTTTTGACTGAGCACAGATCCTCTCTGCCACAAGAGAACAAAGAGAAATGGAGTATATATATATAGGTGCCCAGCCCCATAATTTTGGAATACTTCTGGACTGAAGAGGAACCTCTGCCAAGGAGAAGAGCTGGGAAAACTGAAGAAGTACTGCCCCATGTGTGCTGTCTGGCGTTGGCCTGCAGTGGCTGTTTCTGCCAAGGAGAGGACAAAGGACTGAACTTTGCTGTGTATCCTGCTTTTGAAGTTTCTCCAAGGGCTTGTGTGTGCCTGCTTCTTGTTAAGAAGTCTCAGGGATACAAAAGACTCTGCAGGTGCTGCTGGACTCCGTGAGTCCTACCATTGCCTGAGTTGCATTCCTTCAGTCAATAAGCCTCAGAAGTGGGGTTTGCAGCTGATCTCTGCAAGAACCAGCGCAAAGCATTGCAAAACCGTACAAAGCCTCTCGGAACCGACGCCGGGTGATGCAAAGCCTTGCCGAGTCCCACTGAACAGCTGCTAGCCTCTCATAACCGATGGCGGGTGATGCAAAACCTCGCTGAGCAGCCCCGAGCACTGATGCTGGATGACGCAAATCCTCTCAAAGGGACGCCTCATCTCCAGTGCACAACACATCGCACTTCAGCGCCAAGTCTCCCACAACACCGGGCCGCAGTAAGAAGCCAACATGTCACCTCCCCGCACAGTAAGGAACTGAAACATCACCTCCCCAGGGGCAAGGAGCTGACGAATCACCTTCCCATCAGCTGTTTTTTCTCGTCATTTTTTATGCATCCCAGGTACTTTGTGTTGAAAGTGACACATCCATAGTTTGCTATGCTTTTAAAAGTCATAACTTAATAACTGAATGTTGAATTTTTGTTGCTTTAGTAGATAAAGATTACTTATTTTTGTAAACTGATGTGATGTCCATTTGTAGTGTATTCGCTGTATTACTGTATGTGTGCACAAATCCTTTACACATTGCCTCTGAGATAAGCCTTTCTGCTTGTGCAAAGCTACAGAGGGGGTGAGCAGGGGTTTTCTAAGGGAGTAACTCTCTTACTCTGACTAGAAGCAAGGAACCCTACTTGGACAAAGGTGCAAACCATTGCCAACTAGAGACCCCCATTTCAAGCACACGGATAAAGGTGTAAATAAATAGACCAGGAGAAAGACACACAGACTTAGAGGTAAATAGATATGTTAACTTCCATTGAGATTCATTTTCTTAGAAAATGAACAAAAACTAGGCAACTTTATAACTTCCCTTTTAACTGAGATTTCCCTGTAGAAGATTTATTCCATTAATAGTTAGTTTTAAAAGGCATCAATCAAATAGAAGAAAGAAGCTTTGATACAAACACTTAATGGATCAGACACAAAGCCCCTCTATCCCAAATGTAAGAGTGCTGCAAAACGGCCTCTCTCACTGCTAGTGCACAGTACACATTGTTGGACATGCTTTCAGGGGTCGCCTAACCATCCCATAAGCATAAACTTTGCCCCTGTCCCTTTTCCTTCTTCTTTCTTACCGTTGCGTTTGCGATATAGTAATATCACCATTTTTCTAAAACTAGAAATAAAACAAGAAACTGACGTTATTTATAACTAGAAATCCGTTTTATTTCCAACCCCGGCTCATTTTCCTTTGCTTCCAGTATGACAACAGTAGCGCCTCCCTGTTCCACAACATTCCCATGCAACTTGCCAACACCGGGCAATTAGCAGTCTTTCCTCTCGCAGCTGGTTTGTCAACTGCCTTTCTGAAGATCTGTCATTCTGGAACCTTCAGTGTTAGAACTGCGCGCGTGCAACTGCCAAGCTTCTCGCCTGACGTAAACCCGTCTGGCTTCTCGCGCGCTGCACAAAAAGGCGGCAGCAGGGTCTCTTGTTGGGCTGGGAAATTGTCTAATATTTCCCAAGACTTTTAGCAGCACTGCTTCTTCTGAGTCTATCACTTGCTCTTTTCATCTGGTTCTTCTATTACTATTGTTTTATGTTGTGTTCACTAATAGCAACTGCGGATGTGTGCCAGCCGCTGACAACTTGCAAAGCGGCTGATGGACCACTGCCACCACTCTGCATTCAGCCACTGTTGCAGAATGGTGACAGTGATGTATTACAGCCTTATACAAACTTGGCACCTGCTGCAAATTGAAGCACGGTTAAAAAATGTGGTAGTGCCGAACTTACAGTGAACAACAATATGTTTAAACTGGAGGCCAACATGAGCACTTCTGAATGAATCGTTCAACTTATGCGTGATCCGAGACTGCCAATACTATTGTACTTTTTAAAGAGAATGTAGTTCAACTGCTTGAGGTCAGAGTACATGTAAACCCACAGCAGACTGACGCAAATAATGTATTTGTCTTTTTTTCTGGGAAGTTTCTTAACATGATCTACTTGTCATGTTGAATCCATTTAGGCCATGAATATGAGTGGGCTGGAGTTTTCTGGTCCCTGTGAAAACCTTTGTTTTTCTATGGGTTTGAAACCTCAAGTCGTGCTGCGTTTGCCACACCTGGTAATTACTGTGTGCCATACAGTCAGCATCCTTTGAGAAATTTCGCAAGATGAAACCTGCTTTAATTTAAAAGAAAAAAAAAGAATATAGTATTTACCATGAAAATATAGATTTTGGTGTGTTCAGTACCAAAATGTGCATGCTATCCCCCAGAAACTCAGAGTAGGTGCAATTCATAGCACAAGATTAATTCAGAACCAAGGGGAGTTGGGTTTTCTTAGCATTAAACCCTCCAACGCACTCATAATCAGGGAATTAGTAATTTAATTATTTTATTAATGTCTACATTGTGTCCAATATCTATATTCCAGTACTGAAAAATTCCAAGGACTAGTCCACTCAAGTGAGGTGAAAATGTCAGTATGTGATTAGGAAGGCTGCTGTCTCAGGCTTTCTTGTGGTGGATTTTGTGGTCTTGCTTGTGAACCATTGGTGCTAGTATTCCTTACTGTTGGAAGTGGGGGTCCTTATCCCTCACCACCGCCACCAAATAAATGCTGGAGGCGGAAGTCCCTGTCCCACACCGCTGTCGCCAGGTGCGAGATCAGGCCCCCTCGCTTCAAAGTTAGGCTAAGTAAGGACACCGTCTGAGATAGCCCTGTTCATTCCTTTAGTAGCTTGGCACGAGCCGCCAGGCTTATCTCCAATACAAAGCGATACAAAAGGGGATGATGGACGGAGCGTTTGAGCAAATCAAACACTCACCCCCAGTCAACTGATCTGGGTTTAATCCATCACCATTCTTTAGCCCACTCAGCCACCCCATTTCAGACATGGCTATATGCAAATCAGTCTGACCCTGTGCCTTATGGGAACAGTCCAGCCCGAACTGCCAAGCCATGTCTTCCATGGACCAGAAACAAGCATCCTGGGACCGGTTTCGGATTCATAATCCTCATCAGCCAGGCTATCTTGAATCCAGTGGCCAAGTGAGCAAGAGACTCACGTCTGAGCATACTCTGCCACACTTAGGGCGAACAAAGCGATACTCCATCACCACCCCCTTTTGTACCGCTTTTGGCCCCCATAAGTGTGGCAGGGTATGCTCAGACGTGAGTCCCTTGCTCACTTTGCCACTGGATTCAAGCAAGCCGGGCTGAAGACGGCTGGAATGCCAGAAACCGGTCCTCGGAAGCTTGTTTCCGGTCCAGGGAAGACATGGCTTGGCAGTTCGGGCCGGGCTGTTCCCATGAGGCACAGGGTGAGACTGATTTGCATATAGCCATGTGGCAGGGAGTCAGTCACATGGAACAGTAAATTCTAGGTAAACAGTTACCTCATAGTTTAAGCAGTGTCCAGTCCAGTTACAGTGTCTATGGGAGAACTACCATAGGAATCAAATGAGTAGGCCTGTCAACTAATAAGTTCCTTATCATACACAAGCAAGCTCTAAAAAATGTAATCTCAAGCTATTGCTCGGTAATTTTGAATAAGACTGATTGGCCTTGGAGAGTAATAATGTATATTGAAGACATTGGAAAGCATGTCAAGAACACTTGTAAAGTACTCTCTTTTGTAAAGTGGACTATGGGCCAACTAACTCTCCTGACCTACTAACTGTTAATCATGTATTTTGTGAACATCTTGATATTATTACGTGATCAATTCATTGTTTAATGAACATTTTATATATATTTGAGTGTTAATAACTGCTGAGATTTTTTTAAAATATATATGTAAATGTGCTGGACTTGTAAAGCGCACAGCTGCCCGTAAGCGTCCCGGCGCTTGCTCAGGGAACCCGTCCTGGTATTCCCCTGTGAGAAACCCCGGCAGGGTGTCCACAAGGTGAAAGCCAGGCATCCCGCCGCGAGGGGCCGTAGTGGAGATTAAGCAAGCTATTGCCCAGAGTCGCAGAGTGTGACCCCGTGAGTTGAGTAGGCACCAGAGCGAGAATTGTCGAGTCCGTGGAATTTTGAGCCCGAGACCCGCCGAGGCGGGGAATCGAACCCTGGTCCACAGTCGATCTCAGCTTCCGGGTCTGCCGCCTCTAACCACTGAGCCACGCTTCTCCACTAAAATCATAAGGAATTTACAAAAAACTTTTTTACTGTCTTTTTCAGTGTTTTTAGAATTTATATTGTTATGGTTTTCATTAACTGAAACAATAAAACATTGATCTTGAGTAGTTCTGATGCAAGGGATGCAGGATGCTGAAGATGCTCCAGAATACTAACCCGGTGTCGGGCATCTTCCTGGATGCACTCCTTGGACTACAAACATAGTGGGATGACTTTGGACTCAGGAGCTGATATCCTTCGAAGTCCAGCCAAAAACCAGTTGCCACTGGTCTACTGGTCTCCGGTTATGTGAAACTAGAGGCTCCCTTTAACTGGCAGTAACTTCCTTGTTGAGCCACCAAACTGCACTCCGATGACTCTCCCAAGTCCAGGGGACTCAGAGTCATTCTTCCAGGCTGCACTTTGGTGGTTGGTGGCAATCTGGTATTCGTGGCTGCCAAGTTGCCAAGGCAGGCTTCTCAGATTTTATGACCTTGTGGCTATATCAGAGAGTCATCCAACTGACTCCTGGAGTAACCTTCTCTGTCTGGGTCTAGAAGATGTCTTTTCCTGAAGGGGGCACCATAGGCCAGAGGTCTTCAAACTTTAGTTGGCCGAGCCCCCCCATCTAAATCCTTTTACACGTCTAGCCCCCCCACCACCACTACCACCTGACAAAAAAGTTCTGGAAGCTGGTACTCTGCATCATTGATGGCCATTCCCTCCTGCAGAGCCCAGGTTGTATAGGGCAAATAATATTAAGTAAAGTAAGAGTGTTTAGTAAACTGAAGCTTTTGTAGTGCATATGCTTATCCTAAAGTTAAAATGAAAAGTCTCCAAGAAACAAATTAGCACAACAAATTACATTGATGCTCTATTTTTCACATAAAACACAAACTTTAGGATAGATTAGCAAAAACACTCCCAAAACACAGGTGTAGGTGTGGGAGTGCTTGTTTTTCTCCACAGAGACAATGTGTGGATGTATTCTTGCTTCTGCCATCCTTAGGTTGTGCTCCACTTCCAGTCTTGAGCAGTGCCTGGAAACGGGAGTGCTCACAACATTTTGCAATATATTTTTTTATGTTTCATAGAGGACGAACATGACCTAAAGGTATTCTAGCGCTTTACAGGAGCATCTTTTACATTACAGAAGCACACATTAATTTTTTGTAGGTACAGGGAGATTAAGTGATTTGCCCAGAATCACAGGATGTTGAGCAGACATCAAGAATTGAACTTTGTTTCCCAGCTCTACAGTCATCAGCTCCAGCTGTTGTGCCACATCCTTGCCCCTAAACAAGATATCAGAAAAATAAGTTCTACAAAACATGCTTTCTGACACAATTGAAAAATCCATGATTATGTGGAGTATGGCCAGGTGTTGCCATGTCAGTAGGAGGCCAGCCGCAGTTTTCCAAGAAGCCTAGGGAACATTTACATCATACACATGTGATATAAGTGATCCAAGAGGATATATACATCTTTATTTTCTAGTTGCATCAAGAGTCAATTTGTTAGCATAGTTGGCTTATAAAGAAGATCGCCTTCGAAAGCTTCAGAAATAGTTGCACAAGACATTGTTTTTATTTGGTGTACGAAAGAAGCGAGGACATTGGTAGGCACACTTCACAATATTTGTTATATTTGACTTTTGGACTCAGCTCCTGGGATTAGAACATGTTAAACAAGCACAAGCCACTTTAATCAAGGTAAAATTCTTTTTTCGTGAGTCACTGATAAATTAAGTGATTTTACCCACATGAAGTTGAGCCGAACCCAGGCTCGAACCTGGCTCCCCAGAACCCAAGGCAGCACCTATGGCATTAATGCCAAATCCACTCCTCCTTGAACTATCCAATGTTCCCACTAGTATTGGGACGAAGGGGAAAGGAGCGAGGCTTAAAAAAAAATATTACAAAAAACTCTTCACTCTTACCTGCCAGAGAATGGAATCTACAGGAAGGATGTAACCGTTGTAAACTCCTTGCAGTGAAACGTACTTCCGATGTGGGAAGCAACATGCAGCGCAACTAGACAGAACTTTGGGGGGGGGGACTAAGATTCCCAGCCAGGGCTGGCTCTAACACTGATCGCACACGTGAGAGGGACAGGTGAGTGAAGTGTCGCATGAGGGTGAGTAGTGTGCTCGTGTGACTGCAGGGTGAGGTACAGGGTGAACTCGTGTGACTGCAGGGTGAGGTACAGGGTAAACAGCGCAAGAGTATTGTGAGTACAGAGTGATCACTGTGAGTGCAGAGTGTGCAGTTTGCTCATGTGACCGCAGGGTAAGTGGAGGGAGAACGATGTAAGTTAATGGTGAGTGGCATAAGTGCAGTGTGGTCACTGTGAGTACAGGGTGAGAGGGTGGGTTCAGTGCATAGTGATCAGTGTGAGTACATTGTGATCCCAGTCAGTGCAGGGTGAGTGTGAAAGTGAAGGACGAGAATGAGGAGTGAGTTGTCTGAATGCAGGGTGCATCCGCAGACACAGTTGAAGTTACTCAGCATGTTATTGAGGCTTGGCATAGGGTTTCAGATATAAGTGAAACTATTGCTTTTATGGCAAGGTCCAGGGATCGAGGGTGGGGGAAATAAATATTGTGCTCATCCTGCAATAAACTTCCAGTCTTGCGATTAGGGTTGCCAGCTCATTATATTGATGTCCCAGAAGGTACAAAAGTAAGCAGTCCCCTAAAGCCTATTTTCAGCACTGATCGGTGCACACTTGGAACAGCAAAAATACATAGAAAGCTTTTTTAATTGTGTTCTCAGGCTTCCTGAATGATCCATGACTTATAATTAAAGGGAACAAAGATTGAAACGTCACATTACAAAACAATAAATACTATTTTATTTATAACCCTGTTTAGTGTCAAGACAAGGCCTTTGCAGGCTCTTTAAACAGCACATGGCTGGCATTTTTATTTTGGTAACCCTACTTTATATTCCCTTTCATGAAATGCATTCTCACATGCAGGCAGTAAAAAGTAAAATGTAAGGAATAGGCAGAGTGGAGACAGAGGGAGTACTGGAACCAGAAAACAAACAGCCTCTTTAATCAGTTTACAAAGGTATGTAAATATGCACATGGGGCAGATTTACAAGCCCCTTGTGCCATTTTTGCATCACTTTTTTCATGTTGAAAGTGATGCAAAAGTGGCGCAAGGGGCTTGTAAATAAGGCCCATGGTCTTTACCAGGCGCACAACGCCCATGGGCTCAAAATGCTTCAGCATGCCTCTTCTCCCACCCCCCACCTGTCGTGTGTGTGTCAGCCCGGGATCAGGCAGCTTCACGGGCACACACACAAACAGTTTTGGAGCTGCCAGCCTCAGTACTTCACAGGTCTTTAAAAGACCATTTACGCGTTAATGAGGCTTTGTTGTTTTCCAGCCTTTAGATCCCCTGCATCTCCATGACCAGGAGAATTAGCCCACCCCCCCCCTCGCCGATATCGTCCTGCCTGCCTCTGGCCTTTAAAGACCTGTGACTCTTCACACTCTCAGCTGAGCCCCCAGCAGCTGCAGCAGCCCGGGCTGAGAGGCACGTCTTGCTCCTGGAAGCCACAGTGTGGTGTGAAGTGCGCGCCCCCCCTGAAGGGATGTGGCGCCCCCCCTAGGGGGGCGCGCCCCACAGTTTGAAGACCTATGCCATTGGCACTGTCCGATTTGTGCTAGTTTAAGGTGCAGCAATGTGCGGTCTAATCTTTGGTGCATTCTCCCTTTGCTAGGTTAAGAGAACTGCAGGGCAGTCCTTCTTCAGTCCTCTCTCTAATACAGATGTTATCTAAGGTCTGGGTGTCATAGGTGCTAATTTTTTGCCAATTTCTTACCTTCAGGGATTTGGAGATTACTATCCACTGGGCTATCAGTTCTCCTCCCTCCTAGTGCCCCTTTCTCACAATATGTGGCATCTGGCTACACCAGAATCTTTTCCACAATCCTTGTTGCACTTCATATTTACCCTTGAGATGAATCTTCTCCACAATCCTTGTTGAACTATGCGTTGCTTTGTAAATGTTTTCAATCTGTTGGCCATTGTTTTTTAAATCCTGTAATATAATGAAGAACCATATATTTGATAAATGTAGACCTTCTCTTTGCTTTTAGCAAATGTTAAACCATACAAAAATGTGAAGTTTTGTGGGACATTTTTTAAAAACTACTGTTAGATTGTGTAACTCGTTTAACTAGTATGTATTTTGTGTGTTAGTGCTATTTAATGTATTACTATGTATTTGTACCATGTTCTATTAGGGTTATTTTAACAACCAAGTGAAGATTAATTTGATGTGACTTGATTACAATGGAGAGATGCATTGATGGCCCTCAGGAAATAGGAAATTACCAGAATATTCCCCTTACCAGACCTTAAAGAAGCAATCTACCTGCATCCAGTCTCCACACTCAACCAAATTTGCAACCACTGGACCTTATGAAAATACATATACAAAATGGAATCAAAATATGTATATTTATATTTTTAAGGATGGATGTACGCCATTCAACAAGGGTTTACATAGCTTTGTATCTGGAAATCATAGACATATCTGACTGACCATCCATTTATCTAGGATACACACCATTTAGGAGAAGGCAGTCTTGCCTTCCTTTTTGGTTCCTCTTTTATGGTTGAAGATAAACTCTTGAGGTATCTGTGATGAAAATAATTTTGAAGCCCCAACAGTTCTGAATGTGATTCGTAATTACAAACACTTCATGTCTGGAGACTGTTTTAGTACAAAAGCTATTTCCTTTTAAGAGGCTGAGACATTGGGTTCCTGCCTGCACATATGATCGCACATAGTTATTCATTTGGGAGGAGCAAACTAATATAATGGTCCTAAAGAAGGGGGTATATTCCAATGAAGACCACCGAAATGTGTCGAAGGATTTTACAAACACGGCCCACAGTGCTTGGACAAGTATAATATGACATCGAACATATTCAAAGATACCCAATGACACATTTAGTGTGAGTGCAACTCTTTCTGAATAATTGATTAGAGTTTTTTAGATAATTTGCCTCCCCTTGGGTTTTTAACTATACTTGATTATTGCTTTTATTTATATGAGATGTATTGTCCCCTTGAATTTGAGGGTTTTCTCTCTTTGCTTTGAAACCTTAGAAAATACCCACACAATCTAGATTGCACTTAATTCAGTTGAAGTATCCGTGTAAAGTGAACTATACACAGAACAAACTTAATAAAATGGGTAGAATCTCCTCACCTGACTGTACTATAGGCCATTTAACAGTAGGTGACTTTTTCACAAGGTATGGGAACATTAGGTGATACAGAATACTAGCATGTCATAGGCCAGACATTTTTCAAGGTGGTGGGGTGAACTACAGAACTCTCAACTCTCTCCCAGGCTACCCATCATGAGGATCTGGGGAGGCACTAATTGCTCCCACAAGGGGAAACGTTGATTAAACTAGGCTAAAAGTGACTTTGCTGAGTGATGGAAATCCAATGAATCCCCTCAGAACAGATATGGATTAGTGGCATGGATATTTATCCATATTGGAAAAGCAGAAAAACCATGTCAGCAAGGTCCGGAGATATGTTTCCTATTTTCTGCATTTAATTGATTTAATTGTTGAATCTTGCTTGCTGTACTCAACATGTTACTTGCTGGAAAACCAAAAGGATGATTTATTAAAAAAAAAAAACACCCATTACTTTTGTTTTTGTTTTCTAAGGGCTTTCATCTAATACCTCGGGAATATGTTTTCGTTTTGTATCTCCCCAGGACTACTGTGCTGTACATTGTGTTCACGGTTAAAAATAGAGTGTGACAGGGAGTGGGAAGCTCCAATCAAAATGGGGTAAGCCATCCAATTCCAAATCTGCTGGCTGTTGTGCGGCACATAGGCAGTGGACCTGAAAGAATTTTCAGAGGGGGTGCTGCCATCAATGTTACATCACTGAAGTCATAGAGAACATTTCAAGCACCACACACAAAGAATATATGTAACAAATATATTCAGCAAGACAATGGTAAGGTTGTAGTTTGTAACTGTTGGTGCATTTTGGAGAACACTGTTGCAAACTTATTACTAAAGCATTGTGAGGTAACCCACTGTAATTTACAGGAACCACATTTCCATTAAAACGGCCATTCATTTGCTCAGACCTATAGTTTTTATTGATAAAAAGCGCACAAGTGATAATGTGTGAACATCAGGTTTCAAGAAATAAGTATCTCTTACATCAGATTTGAGGAAATAAGTATATCAAGATTAAGCTTGATCCTATGTGTAAGAACACAGTCTTTTTGCAGGTGCCCCCCCATTATTGAGCCCAGTTGGACTACTAGATGCTGGCTTTCAACTCTGAAAGTATACAGAAGCCTGCTAACTAGGCCCCAGTGCCAGTGCTCTCTCCATAGATATGGTGTATGTGAATTGACAACCTCAATTGGTAAGGACTTTACCCCCCTATTGAGTCTCTGGTAAGTGGTACCCAGGGCATGGGAGTTAAATGAGTCAACTGATTGTGCCACTCTTGGTGACCCAAGTAAGCAGATGACAGCAATCCTGCCATTGCAGACTGCAGGAGCACTGCAAGCTGCTAAAAGTCAACTTAGCCCTCACCATGAGTTTCATGGTCACAACACTATTTTTATATATAGCTACCTCTACCCGCACGCCTAAATCTAGGATTTAAGGGGCACCCCTGGCACTAGAACCTCAGATCTGATTCAGCTTGTAATAAAGAAGAGACCCAAGTCTGGAGCTTCAGGACCTGCACAAAGGAAAGGCATACCCTGCACCTGTAGCAACTACCCTGCAACTGCATGACTGCGACTCGTCCTGGACTAAAGACCAAATCCACCAAACAGAGGGATCCCTTTGAGATTGTGAGAAGTTGGCCTGATGTATGATGTCCACAATTCTGTGGGCACCTTGTATCAGTCCAAACAATCCCTTATGGTGGTGGTTGTAAGTCAACCTTAAAAAGACAAGCTATCCTAGTGGTAGCATGGACTAAGCAGCCTTCAGGCTAAACTCAAGAGGGCATGTGAAGCCAGCTGTTTTACCATATGCAATCCTGTAATATCAAATGAAAGGACACCACACAAGTTATATATTATAAAAATATATGTATTTATTCTCAGAATAATCCCCAGTACTCTTTATGAGTATAGAAGCACAAGCGTTTAAACAAAAGCACAATATAACATATGAAAGTTGCACGTTTATGGATGAGGCCGGTGGCCACTCAAACCATATATCAAAAAAGTGGTATAAGTATCACTAATCGATCAGTGGTAAGGCCTAGGGCCTTGGGAATCGCTGGGACTACACTGGACTAACAGCAGTTAGGACGGGAGTAGCCCGCGGGATTCGGGTGCAGCGCTAAAAGCACAAACATGCACCTATGCAAAGTCAATGGTGCGTAAAAGTTATTGAGTTACAGTTTTAGGAGTCTTCCGACTGGACTAGAAGGACAAAACTATAGACTTAGACACTAGAGGTGTAAACCACTACAGGACCACCGGCGTTCAAGAGTTTCCTTACCCACAGGAAGCGGGTGCACAGGTGCAAAAGCGTGTCGGGTTTCGTCGTGTAGATCTATGGAGCCTGGAGATGAAGATGCTGCAGGCGGCCAGAACAGAAGTGTCTGGTGTGATCCAAGGGTGGATCGAAGATGTAGAGAACCTGAAAGCAGAGGGGACAGAGTCTGGGCCACTAGCCAGTGACCAGGAAGGAACCAGGAAGGAACCAGGCGATGTTGGGTGCAATCAGGTGGTTGACGTGAAGCTTGTCTCCGTTGCCATGTAGACTCTGGGGCACCGAGGAGTGGATCACGAGCTGCCCACAAAGGTTCTAGCTGTCGGCTGTGTCGACTTTCGGATCGGAGTTAACAAGCCTTGGCAAGGGCAACCCATGCAGGATTTGAAGATTGCTTCTTACTCGGACCAGCAAGGTCAGAGCGGGTGCTCCTTTTCAGGGGAGTGAGGGCCAGTCTGGAGCAACCAGACTAGTAGAGCAAATTTAACGGTTTGTCGGTATTGGGGCCGCTAGCCAATGGGCAAGCGACCGGACCAACGCGTCAAGCAGGAAAATGCAAAAGGGCCCCACACAGCACTCGATGAGTATGGAGGGGTGAGCTTTGGTGCAAAAATTGCTCGGGGCAAGGGCTTTGCAAACCGCAATGCACAGTATCTAGAAATTCTCGGGAGCTGCACGGTCAGCACTTTGTGGTTTTTCTAAGATGGCCGGCCCCACGCTTCAGGTCGCCTCCACAGGTCTCAGATTCGCTGGGACTGTGGATCGGGCTGTTGGAAGACAGGAAAGCTGAGTCTTGTTGATCTCTGTTGCTCGAGTTCCAGTGGGAACTGCAACGAAGCAAACAGTGAGGCGCTGGATGGTACCTGTTTGCACAGGGTGGTCACTCCTTGACCACAAGGGAGATTCTTCAGTCTTCTACGTCGAGTAGGATGTCGAAGGGTCCAGAGTTTCATTTCATAAGTTTCAGTCAGGATAATCTGATGTGCATTGGCACTGCTCCCACCGTTATTCCAAATCTGGGGGCTGGATTACCTGCTAGGACCCTCCTATGGTTGGGACCCAGGAAGGAGGTGGTTACACCCCTTTCCCTTTGTCCAGTTTTGCACCAGGACTGGGGCTGGAGTGCCCCAGAACCAGTTTGACTGGATTTTGCATGGGACACCTGTGTGCCCCAGGCAGTGTCTAGTTTATTTCAGCCCACCCTGCCCCAATCCACTATCTCCTGTCTGGGGAGGTGTAGCACCTCCCTGTGACAGGAAACCTTTTGTCCAGGCCTCCCCTGCCAAGTTTCGGTCAGCAGTAGGAGGTCAGACTTGTGTCTGTGGCAGCAGCATCCATTTTGTGATGCTGAGGCTCTGGTTAGGATTTACCGCGTTTAATGTAAAGTAACATGTCTTCTCCCTCTAGAAGGGTGGAATGCTACCCCCGTCGCCAGAACTGGCGAGGGGGTAGTATTCCAAAGTGTATGACACCAAACACAACATGTTTTGATAAAGCCAAACCAAAGTTAGCAATAACCGCGAGTATTATAATGCACCTAAGAGTACATGGTATGGCAATATCCTGGAACAGCAGTAAGGAAATAGTTCCAACCACTGCAGTCAGGCTCAGCTCATGCTAGAGCACCATCTCACATAAAACCAAGCACTTTGCCTCCCGGATTGTTAAGGCCTACCATAGGAGTGACTGATAGGTATATATGTGTCCAGATATAGGTTTAGATATAGGTATACTATTGTAGTGTAGTTCCTATATTCCCAATAGGCTCTGCGCATTGGAATAATATAAACGCCAGTGTAGGCGTAGGACTGAGGTCGACTAGGTCTCTACTGACTATATTAGACTTAATTAGTTTTGCCAGCTGGCTCAGAGATCACTAGAAACTTTCTCAAATAAACAAGGAGGAGTTTAACTTCCCTGGATAGACAAGAAGGGATTAGCTTCTGACAACCATATAACATGACAACTTTGCCCCCTCAGAATAAGAGTCTATCTCTAGAGTCGTGTGAAAACACTAGACAGCTATTTCACTCAGTCAATTGTGCATACTTAGTTTCACCAGAGTGCAGAGAAATAGAGAGACGGGCGTTTTCAATAAAAGGTGTTATTTATTGAGCAGTCTTCTTTCCCATGCAAGAGAAATGAATTGCCACAATTGCAATACTTATAGTAAAGTAAAGTGCGTACAGTAAAAGGAGTATTATAAAATAATACTGTAAAAGCATTGATATGGTTTCTTAGCCATATGATACTTTAAAATAGATAAATATATACATACATAAAAACATTGACTAACATACTCAACTGGTGCTTCTAAATACGCTTACCCCGGTGTACCTGACCTAAGCCTAATACGTGGGAAGGAATAAGTAAGTAGCGGTTTAAGTTAAGTTGGTTTTGCCAAGAATCTGAATCAAGAATTGTCTTTAAGGGTTTAGTCAGCTCTGTACCTGGGTAATAGAATGCAGGAGGTCTGCTATCTCTCTCTCAGGACTCGATATCCCAGGAACCCGCAAGGGTGGCTGGAAACACCGGAGCTGGATTTTCTCGGCTGGAGAAAAAGACAGCTTCTTTCTCAGTGCGTCAAAAGGGAGGGACGGCGTCCGTGGGCTCTCGCATCAGCTGGGCTCTCGGACAAGTAGATAGCCGCTCTGCTCCAAACCACCATGTGTTTGCTTAAGGCAACGCTGGTATATTTATACCTGAAAGGTTCCGGGTTTGACGTATGGTTGGACATAAGACGTCAATAAAAGATGTCACTAAGAACTGGCCGTTCTTTCAGTGCTCGCAGGAGTTCTAGGACAGAAGCTTGGGGAATTCCCAGGTTGCTGGAGATTTGGTTTGTTTAAAGAACGCATTGTACTCTCTAGGAGTCTGGGGAAGTAGCCTTGCTTAATTTGGACTGCATGGGCTACGACAAAATATGGATATGATTCTTATGCCTTTATAAGGATATTATTTATTATAGCCATACAAGGGCATAAATTGGGAATATCGAATTAGGGTTCTAGATAGAAATACAACACTATATCTAAGCAAGGGGTGATTACACCACCTTGCCCCAGCTGAGTGATCAGCCAGTTGTGTCGATTTAAGTACCAGCCAGGGCTGGCAAAAGATATGCTGCAGCCCCTGGTAGGCCTTGGATGCACCTATGCCCTGAGCACCTATAGTGCATGGTACAGGGGGTGATAAGGTGTCCAGTATCAAATTGGTGATGTACCTAGGGTACAAGGAGTCCATTTAAAGAGAGAGCAGATAACCCGGGACCCTGATTAGCAGGATCCCAGGCCAACTAAGTCGAAAACCTGCTAAACACCAGGCAAAAAAATCTGGGGTAACCATAGTCAGGTATCCATCCTCCTACAGAGATCCAAAGCACTTCCATAAATCCCTTGAAGTGGGTTCAGTCTCCTGCAGTCCGCAGGTAAAGCACGCTTCCAGAACCAAAGATTCTCTGGCCATCAGGCCTGCTGAGAGATTGGCTAAAAGTAAATCGTCCAGTGCTCAGTTGGAAATGTAGCCCTAACTTCCAGCAAGAATCAGGTGGCTACCATCCCCCCCCCCGGACTCCAACACAACAAAGTATCCAACAGATGAGCTTGCCACTGCCAAGGCTTATTGGTGGTTAGTCTGGCTACCATGACCTTTGTTTGACTCAGTACCTTAAGGGAACCCCGCAACACCTTCACCCAACCACCTCAGTGGCCCCGTTGTTGCCTTTTAGCATCTGTTTCCTCACCTGCACCATCTAAGTGGTAAAAACCAGCTGCCCTGCGGCTCCACTGCAGCAAATAGAACAGCCAGCTTCCTTCTGTGACCCATATCACCTTAACCCCCGGTGGAGTCCACGCAACTCGACCAGCAAGTGACTAATTGTCACTGGTGCTTATTTTCCATTGACCGCAATATGCGTTTTGCAGTAGTGAACTGCACTGATTTATTTTCCCTTCTAAATTCCATAACTCCAAATATATAAATCAGTTTGTGTTTGTTTTGGTGTCTAAATGTACATAGAAATCTGAATTTGTGTTCGATTTCTTTCACGTCATGTCAATTACATATCAGCCATTCTGATACTCTGAAATGCTTAACATGTTTTCCTAGTATTGCCACTCTCCCAAGAATGAGCTAGGTATTTATTAGTCTGAATTCATAGGACCTATTTTGGGGCATTGTGAAAGTATTGCATAATGAAGACTAACCAGCCTCACTGCATTATACTTCACTTTCCTACATTGTTATTACAGCGGTGGGATGCTGAACTTTTGTTTTAACAGTAGACTCCCCCCCAAAAAATCTGAATTTTCTCAAAACCTTTTAATCGAAATTTTTGTGCCCTGTGTATAACACCATGGCAAAGAAAAGTAAACGAGTACCTGCCGGGGCGGTGACATGGGGAGAGGGAGGGGCAGGGTGCACGTTAGTAATGTATGGATAATGGATGTTTGCAGGTAAGTAAACATATACATAAATCAAACGAATATATGTTTACTTACCTGCAAACATCCATTATCCATACAATACTAACCCCCACCCTGCCCCTCCCCCTCCACACGTCACCGCCCCGGCAGGAACTCCCCTACCGACCGCGGCTGCCTGACCTCCCACTAAATTGCATCCAAGGCAATGACCTCCCAGAGGTTGGTCTGAACCCAGAAGGGGCAGTCTCCCAGGGCGCTCCCCAACCCAAAGATCCTGAAGGTCCTTCCACTAAGGTTAGGAGATGTAGGCCCCAGCAGAAAGAACAGAAAGGAAAAAGTAGGAAAGGAAAGCCACTCTTAGCAAGATATCCAGGAAGCCAAGGGTGGTCTACCTCAGTAGGAGAGAACCCCACAGTAGGTACTGGTGAAGCCTCTTCTGACCCCTAAGAAGTCCTGAAGAGTCAGGCAACTGCTCAGAACCAGGGTGTCACCCTTGAACTGACAGAAGGTGGAGTGGAAGGAGAATTTCTGCTACATAAGGTGGCAGTCTCCACTCTGAACAGCTACGGAGGCTCCAAGAACACATGTTCGCCCATAAGAACACCCATCCACCTGTCAGTGGAGAGCTCAGGGTGTGGTTCTGGACGCTGACAGCTGTCAGTAGCCTCAGTTGGATGCTAGCCTTCATTGCAGCACTGTACTTTAAATGGAATGCAGACCCCATGGCCAGAAGTAAATTAGCCCCCTGACTCTGTTGGTCATGGTGAGGTTACTCAAGTGTTAATCAATCAATCAGAGAAATTATAAGCGCACTACTCACCCGTGAGGGTCTCAAGGCGCTGTGGTCAGCAGGTCTGTTTCATTCAGAGAGCCAGGCCGTCAGAGCCTTCCTGAAGGTGTTCAGGGAGAGAGTACATCTGATGTCGGCAGGGAGCTCATACAAGGACTTGGCCACAATGTAGGAGAAGGATCTTCCCCTTGCTCTGGTTCTGCGGATGCGTGGGGTTTTGGCAAGGAGGAGGTTGGTGTGTGTACGTGGAGGGTGAGTCTGTCCTTGAGGTATTGAGGTCCGGTGTTGTGTAGGCATTTGTAAGCGTGGGTGAGTATCTTCAAGGTCACTGTTTTCTCAACAGGGAGCCAGTGGAGCTTGTGCAGGTGTTGGCTGATGTGTTTGTGTCGACGGATCCCAAGGACGAGTCTTGCAGTGGTGTTCTGTATTTTCTGGAGCTTGCGGAGTAGGGACTTGTTGATACCAGTGTAGAGAGCGTTTCCATACCAGCCTGCTGGTGAAGGGTGCTAGGTGACCTCTTTGGGCAAGCTAGGTGTTGCCCTCGGTAAGGTAGAGTTAGAAATAGTGAGCACCTCACTATCCAAAGCAAAAGAGGAGGAGGGTAAAAACACAGGATTTGTCAAAGTCCAGTTAAATTGAGTCCTGTTACTGTTGAGGTGGATCAGCTGGCCAGAGGGATTGACCCTGACAGAAGGATTTTAGGCATAGTAGGCCCTGCAATTGGTCAGTAGTTTTTCCTACATCCTTGCTCTCTGAACAAGTCAGGAAAACTCATTCAGCTTGGGGTTGTGTCTCCTGGACGTACTAGCTGGAGGGGAGCGGGGGTTGTATAAGAAAACAGTTTTTTTTGCAGGTGTCCCCTTCTTTTTTAGCCCAATTGGACTACTGGATGCTGGTTTTCACTTATGAAATTGCACTGAAACCTGCTAACCAGGCCTCAGTGCCAGTGTTCACTCCCGAAATATGATGTATGTGAATTGACAACCCCAATTGGCAAGGGCTTTAACCCCCTTTTAAGACCCTTGTAAATGATACCAGAGGTACCCAGGGCATGGGAGTTAAAGGCATCTCCAGGGAATGAATAATTGATTGTGCCACCCTGAGTGACTCAAGGAAACAGGTGATTGGATTCCTGCCATTGCAGATGTCATGAGCTGTGCAATTTGCTCACACTCGCATTAGCAATCACCATGAGTGACAAGGTCATGGCACTATTTTTAATATATGTCAGTCAACCCTAAGGTATGCCTTCTGATCCCAGGAGGCATGGTGCATTATATTAGAGGTGTAGACATATAAGTTAAATTGTATATTTCTCTATATAATCCTCTTTCCATTAAGGGCTTATATAAGTGTTCATGGGACATAGGAAAATATGGGCTGGCACCGGGGCACCCAGAGGTTGCCAGCTCTATTATGGTCCTACTGAGAATAGACATGTTTGGTATCAAACAACTTATCTCATTACTCCAACATGATTCCCATGTTGGGTTTGATGTGACATACACCAAGGTGGCTACCTTAGAGGTTGCCCACCTGTTTGCCCCAGCATTTCCTGTGCCCTAGCTGACAACCTGCAGCTGCTGCTGCCAAGATAGAAATCTGACCCCCTGCCAAGAGGTGTGAACACTCCCAGGAGTTCATAGAAAGGCTTGCCTAAAAAGGAGAGTTTCAAAGCTTTCAACTCATCTGAATAATTTCCTCCAGTGCAAGGTGGGGAAAACAGAGATTCTGCTCTTTGGAGAAGCCCCTTCTTTATGGACGCCTGAATGGTGGCCGATCGACTTAGGTCCACATCCTTCCCCCAAATCTACTGTTAAGAACTTAGGTATCCGATTGGATCAAGCCCTTACTCTGAAAGAGCATGCTGCACACACAGCTGGCTCCTGTTTCCATTTAAAGGGCCTGTTGCATCGAGTTTTCCCTTTGCTTCCTGACTCACCCTGGAAAACTCTGACTCAGGCACTTGTATTAAGCCGTCTGGACTACTGTAACGGACTGCTGATTTCTACCAATGAGGCCTCGCTCAGCAGACTGCAAGTAGTCTAGAACACGGCGGCGCGACTGGTCCTCAATGCTCCCCCTAGGACTGCTTCCCCCCTCTCCTCTTGCAACTTCATTGGCTTCCTATCCGCAATGGGTAAGATTTAAAATTTGCTGCATTGTCCATAAGGCGTTGCTTAATCTAGGTCCGACCTACCTCTCTGAGAAATTTGCACCGTACCTACTGTCAGATCCCTTCGCTCGGGCTCCAAACATTTTTTTGTGGTCCCTTGAGTAAAGAAGGCTAGATTAGTAGGAAAGGCCTTCTCTCATCTTGGCGCCCGCTATTGGAACAAACTCCTCATACCCCTGAGACAATGCACTAGTCGTTTGCAATTCAGGAAGCTGCTCAAGACTACTCTTTTCTGTCCCTGAGCAAGCTGTAGCTGCAACATATTCTTGCGGTCCATCCTAAGCGCAGATACCCCTTCGGGGGTCGATTCAGGTGCTATACAAGTAAATAAATATGCATCCAGGTTGCCTCCCATTAGAGGAAACACCCTTCCCCCAGCCCCCAGGCACACTTGCTCACAGGCAGGCAGGAAAATTAGGTAGTCAGGAAGTGTACACCCCTAGAAGACCAGCCACACCACTAGAGTGGGCAACCTGGTCTGTACAGCCAAGAGAGGTTTCTGCCATTTTCAAAAGAGGCAGAATAGAGGGTTCTGACCCGGGTAGCAAAGGTGGCACATACCCTCAGATGTGGTCACCTCAGGGCCAGTTTAGCTGATGGGGCTAGTAGCTACTGGGGCTATTAGCCTACTTGCACCCACACTCCTAACACTCCTAAGTCTTTGATTAAAATCCCCCCCCTTGGCACCAGAACCTCAAATCTCATACTTCTTGCAAAAAAAGACAAAGAAGAGAGCCGTGTCTGCGACTTCAAGACCTGCCCAAAGCAAAGGCACAACAACCTGCTCCTGTGGCAACCACTCTGCAACTGCATGATTACAACTTGTCCTGGACCAAAAACTAGTTCCCCCAGACAGAGGGACCCATTTGATAGCCAAAGCCAACACCAGAACTCCCTTGGACTAGTGGCATTATTCCTGTGCAGTCTGCAGGTAAAGCATGCTACTGGAACCAAATAATCACTAGTCATCGTGCTCGCTGAGACATTGCCCAAAAGTCCAGTGCATTGTGGGAAGCTTAGCCCTAATTTCCAGCAAGTTTAAAGTGGCTACTATTTCCCCCTGGACTCAAAGATGTCAAAGTAACTAACAGCTGAACTTGCCGCAGCCAAGGCTTGTTGGTGTCCAGTCAGGATACCACTAACTTTGGTTGATGCCGCACCTCAAGGGAACCCTGCAGCACCTTCAACCAACCACATCAGTGGTCCTGCTGTTGACTTTTTGCATCTGTTTCCTCACCAGCACCGTCTAAGTGATAACACCAGCTCCCTTGTGGCTCCGACTTCAGCAACACGGACAGCCAGAGCAATTCTGCCCCATGCCCTACGAGCCAGGTAAAATTCAACTCACAGGCATGGCCTGGTCCCGGGACACACATCACTTTACCACTCAAAGGATTTCACGCAATTCAACCTGCAAGTGATTGATTGTCACTAGTACTTTTTTTTCTCTCATTGTTTGAATGTTAAAGTTTTGCAGTAGTGAATGGCACTGATTTCTTTTTCCGTCTAAATTCCATAACTCCGGTAATACTCATCTGATTTTGTTCATTTTAATGTGTAAATTTATATACAAATCTGCCTTAATCTTATAAATATGTGTTGGATTTCTTTAAAGATGTGTCATTTACTTATCATCCATGTTGGTACTGAAAATATTAACACATGTTCATCTAGTAAAGCCTGACTGCTCAGTGCCACCCTACCAAGAATGAGCGAGTAATGTATTAGTGTGAATCCAAAAGATCTATTTTGGGGCATTGTGAGAGTATTGCATAGTTAAGCCTAACCAGTTTCACTGCCTAATACTCCACTTTCCCACAATATTAAAATCTTTGCTCCATCACACTTAAGAATTACCAAGAATTACCAAAAAATCTTTCTACATTTGTGCTTTCCTAACTGCTGATATAGTCTGAAACATTTATACTGTTGATCTACAGGTATTTAAATGCTATTATGTGTTAGAAAATTAAGAACTACTGTACTCCTTCAAAATTGCCAAATCGCTCGCTTCACAAAATCATCTGGCTTTGCAATTTGAGAATGTAAACACCATTCTCCATGTTAAAAGAAAAACAGCCATTTGACAAGCTTTATTGACTTACATTTGACTTACCTCTTTGAAGCACAGAAAAAGTTTCCAGATAAAAACAATCTTTATTGCTCATTCACCTTCTGAACTCCAACATGTTTATGTTGGGGGAGCAGCAGAAGCCCCAGCACCCCTACTTCCAGCGCCTTTGCTCATCGGAAGTTCCCATAGCGCGCAGGCTGCAGCAAATAGACACTTACACACAATCCATATACATTCATAAGTGCTTTTCAGTCGAAGTTTACCACTCAAAACTAATGGTATGGAAACAACAAGCAGAACGACAGACTACACGTCCCCGACCCCAATGCACTAACCACTGCCCTTTTCTTAAGGATGCAATAACGATGACGGCATTTGATATGAGACCAAGACAAAAGCAAGCAAAACAAGAATTGCATTTTCGTGTATAAATATTTTCTATTTTAATCTGGGAGAGCTAAACATGATGACCAAACCTTTCCTGATAAAGGGACCCGCTTTTCCTGAAGAGATAAACTCCATACATTCCAGGGAACGTGTTTTCTTGGTAAAAGAGATTTTCCAAACATCACTTAAATCCTTCATATTAGTGACCCGAATTAAATTCAGAAATTAAAAAAATAGAGGTAATTTTTTCTTTGATCTTAACACGTGAAAACAAGATTTAAATGGCCCTCATGCTATTTGAGAGTCCTGAGTTGTGTTGCATCAACCATTACTTTTTTTAATCATTCAGCATTTAGCTTGTGGTCAATGGTGGTATTTTCTGCTTTAAAAAGTCCCTTTATATTAAAATAAAGTATGCAAATAATTGAATCCTATGGTGGATGAACATTTCCATTTGATAGCTACTATTGAAAAAGCTTAAATGAAATACGTAACAAGGTATGAAATTATTTTACGAAATCATCTTCAAACCAACCACAATATGTGCTGGACTAAAGATACTACAGGTCAGTGGTGAACTATTTATACTGCAATCAATAATCCTTTGAGATGGATTAAAAACTTCTGATGCTTTTTTAAAAATGTACATGCGGTTCAAGCTGTGTGTATCCTAAATGCTTGATTTATTGAAAAGCTGTCCAAGAGGATGCAGCATACCTGTCAGTCAAAAGGTTTTTAATGTCTTCAAGGAACTGGGAATATTTCATTTGCAAACAATGAAAACAACCCCAACCTCGTAATGAGAATAACAAGTAAATATGGAAGAGCATTCTCTGCTGGAGGGTGATGTGTTCAAATGTTTTTATTAGCCTGGAGATCATGTCTAGTCAATGTCACAGCAAAATTATCTTAAGCGAGATGCGCCTTCAGCAGTGGGAGGAATGAGATGTGCTGAATTGTCTGGGTCCAATCAAAAACCGGGTCAATCAAAAATACAAGGTATAAATCATTTTAAAATGTATTTGTTTTTAGTTTCAAGGTCTTTGGAGTCGGAGAGTTTCTGCATACCATGTGGAATAGTTCGGCCATCTCCTTTATCTGAAACACAAAAGCTCTTGTCTCAGTCCCATAACAAATAATGCTACCTACACATCCCAAGCTACACTTACATTTATTTCTGGACCTCCAGTGGCATGCTGCATGGCCTACACAAACAAGAAGGCCAATTGGATTAAGAATATAGAAATTACACTTTCCTCAGCATTGGAATTGTGCACACACTGTACTGCTGACAGAGTGAAATGGAATTTCATTTATGTTTTGCAGAGGGAACAGTTTCTAAAGTAAATATATAGTTATATTTTTGTTCAAAACACAGAACAAGTACAACACCCGGGGTTTCAAGGTTATACATGAGAATAGATATTTGAGTAACTTGTTTCTGAAGGTTTCTTAGCTTTACGCCATTTTGTGTGTTATCCTGCAATTTGTTGTGCAATCATTGAAAAGCAAAGTTTTGCCATGTTACACAAAATATTAGGCCCTTGGAGGGAACATTGATGGCCCTCTCTGCAGGGTGTATCTGCTGTTCAATTCCTAAAAAGAAGCCCTCTTTGCTGCCAGGTTTCGAGTCTCTCATCCAAAAATCACAGTCATCCAATGACTCGAATCACAGTCATCCAAAAAAGTACACGGCTTTTGAAATATATCATAACTACCTTATTCACATTTCTCAAGCTGAGGATCTGGATGATAGAGAAGACAGTTTTATATAAATCAATCCATTTGCCAACAGTGGGCCGCATTTATGGGGTTTTACCGTTGGGCAGTGCAGCAGGGCATTAATGCGCAGTATCTTTCAGATAAGGCATATTCCTGTCCTTTTCCCCTGCACCAGTGCACAAAGGGCTACCAAGCACCAAGGCAGGCACGTTTGCACCATGGTGCAAGGGTGCCTGCATCGCAGGGATGATTATTTTTGTGCAGGAAGGGAAACCCTTGCACAAAACAATCACAAAAGGCTTTTTCCACTTTCTATGTGTGCTGCTTAATGCAGCACACATAGAAAAAGGACAAAGGAGGCAAAATAAAGATATTTCTCCTCGTTGTGCCTCCCTGCCTCAGACTTAGGATTTCCCGTCCATCTGGGGCAGTGTCAAAAAGCCATGGATGTTGCTGGGAACGCCCCAAGCAACACCCATGAAATGCCCCTTTCTCGCTGTTTTCCGCCTGAAAGGGGCACATATTTATAAGGCCATGAAAAGCCATGTAAGGCTTTATGTAAATGTAAATGTCGGAATTTGTAAAGCGCACAGCTACCTCCACCGGAGGTGTCCCGGCACTGTCCGTATACCACTTAGGAACCCTTCCTGGGAAATGTCCACTCCTGGGCACCCGCCAGGTGCAGCCAGGCATCCCAGCGCTTTTGGGGCCGTTGTGGAGACTAAGCAAGCTATTGCCCAGAGTTGCAGCGTGGGACCCATGATCAGAACAGGCACTGAAGCAAGAATATCCAGTCAGGGGAATTAATGAGCCAGAGACCCGCCGAGGCGGGAATCGAACCCTGGGCCCTGGCCAGAGTTCTGCATCAAGGTCTGCCTGCACTAACCATTGAGCGACACTTCTCCACATTGAGGCACACTTCTCCATGTGGCCTTATAAATATGCCAGTGGCACATTGCACCACTGGAAGGTAAAAAAAGTTACAATCCGGCAGTGCAATAGTGTTGATAGGGCATCATAAATGAGGACCAGTGTATTTCATGCCCAACATCCATTGAAAATTGCAGTCTATTGGCATATCCCAGACTGCTTCTCTACAGTGAGTATTATATGTGGGAGTACCTTGGCAATCAATTTAAAGGTAACAAAACTAATTTCAACTTTGACACAAAGAAATAGCCAGGTTGGGAAGTCTCAGATTAACAGGAGAATGACATTTGGTGATATATACTGTGCACTAATGACGAAGGATGCACCAATAATCCACACATTCTTTACATCACCTTTCTGGTGTTCATGCCATAATGTTTTGAAGAGGAAATTAAAGGCTAAAAAGGAGTCCTGTAACATAATAATCTGATTATAATCATTGGACTGGCTGAAATTACAAGGTATGTGTTAGACCTGGCATCATTGCGTGGGTTTCCCCAGCATTTTTGCCTTTCCCTCCTGTGTTTTTGCTGTGTGTTGGACTTTGTTTTGCTGGTCTAGATGCTTTGGGCACTTTTGCCACTGCTGTTTAGTGCCAAAGTGCAAGTGCTCCCTATGTAAATAGATATGATGGATTAGTGATTCCATGATTGGCATATTTGATTAACTAGTTAGACCCTAGTCCAGTGCACTATGTGTGCCCAGGTCTTGGAAATCAATGCTGCTAGTGGACTGCAGCACTCGTTGTGCCATCCACAGAAGCAGCCTGTAAAATGTACATCTGGCCTGCCAATACAGAGCCTGGGTGCAGTCTGGGACTGCCATGTCGACTTGGCAAGTGCACACACTTGCCAGTCCCTAAACCGTCCCTTTTCTGGATAATAGCTACCCCTAAGGTAGGCCCAAGGTACCCCTGTGGGCAGGATGCAGTGTGTGTGAAAGGTAGGCCATGCCCTAGTGTGTGTGGCATGTCCTGATAGTGAGTTACTGCTAATTTCGTTTTTCACTATTGCAAGGCTACTTGTTCCCATAGGACAGAATGAGAAGTATGTTTGTAACCTCTCATAAACCTAAACGCCCCTGGGACCAGGGTGGAAAATACATTTTAGTATGCCTGAACTCAGAATGTTAAAATACATCTTTTAATGAGGGTGATTTTTACATTCTGTGTTTGAAAATACCACTTTTAGAAAGTAGGTATTTTCTTGCTAACCATCCAGTGTGCCTCTGCTATGCCTGTGTTTTGCATGTTTGTCTTTTGGATGACAGGGGGTGGAGAGGGGCAGTGGCTCCAGAGAGCCTGATGAGTCGGGGCTGGGCTGAATAGACATGGGCTGCATTTAGAGTAGGGGGAGGAGATTTAATTTCACCTGAATTGGCCTGGTCTGCCTTCAACAATACTATCTCCACCTCCTGCCAGGAAGCTGCACCAGTAAGGACAGAACAGGTTTTGACTGGGTACAGACACTCTCTGCCTTCAGAGTACAAACTATTTGTGTGTATAAAAAGAGGGGCCCAGACCCCAGACTTTTAGATCACTTCTGGGAAATCAAGAGGAACCTTTGCCAAGGAGAAGAGCCAGAGAAACTGAGGAGGAATACGGCCCCTCTCCTGTTTGCTGTCTGGAGTTGGCCTGCAGTGGCTACTTGCTGCCAAGGAAAGGAGAAAAGGACTTTGCTGCTTGCTTTGCCCCCCTGCTTGAAGAAAAGATCTACAAGGGATTGAACTGAGCTTGCCCCAGTCCAAGAGGTCTCAGGAACAGCAAATACCTCACTGTGTCTGTGGGCACCGTCTCTGATCATCTCCGCAGAAGAAAAGGGTAACCGACTCTGTCATTGAGTCTGTCGCAGGATTTCGTATCCTGAAAGCACCACCGAGAGCAACGCCTTGTTTCGCAACGCAACCCTGGCCTCACTGACTCCGTCAACGAGTCGTTGCTTGCACCGCGTCCTGTGGGCACTGCACTCCGCAATGCTTTGCTACACGCTGCAAGGATGTCACCGACTTCGTCGCTGGCCGACTCGACCAGCCCCGTCATCGCACCGTGACCTGCCAGCACCGCAGCGAGCATCATCTCACCCTTCAATGCAAGCCCTGGTCTCACTGACTCTATCAATGAGCCTCAGCCTGCACCGAAGCATGAGGACATCATCTGCTGCAACGCTCCGTTTCACAGCTCATCCGCAACATTAGCCCCGACTGAAACGCACCGACGTGTTGGTCACAACAAGAAAGGTACTGTTTCCAAGTTTCTCGACGCTTTACCTGGCCCGTATCGATGTGGTCAGGTGGAATTGTTAGACTGTGCCATAGTCAGTATCACGGTAGCCGCAGGAGGAGCTACAGAGTCGACAGAACTGTGTTTTTTTGAGTTCCTGCAATTTAATGGTTATTTCGCACCAGTACTATTTTTCAAGAGTGTAAAATGTTGGATTTTTTATCTTATTTGGTCTTGTCGGTTTAGATAAAGATTTACTATTTTTCCAAACTGGTGTGGTGTTCATTTGTAGTTTTTTCACTGTATTACTGTATGTGTTCACAAATGCTTTACACACAGCCTCTGAGATAAGCCTGCATGCTCATGCCAAGCTACCAAGGGGGTGAGCAGGGGTAATTTTAGGAGGGTATCCCCCTTACCCTGACTAGAAGCATGGGTCCCTATTTGGACAAAGGTACCTATCTCTGCCAACTAGAGATCCCCATTTCTAACAGTATAAATAGCTATAATTATTAGAATATTGCAATTATTGTTTCTGGAATTGGAATAGCATATACGATATGTTGTAAACGACTGCAAAGTGTTAAAGAATGATGAAATTCAGTTGTCAATGATTATGGGTGCTTGAAAAGATAGAGTAGAAAACAAGGGATCATGATAATTTGCTAAAAGTGAATTTTATGTCCAAGGGCATCTGCTCTCTACTGCCATACTCCACACTTTACTGAATACTATGAATAATTGTGCTTGTAGCATTAAGTACCATGCAAGAAAATGTTACTTAAACTCTATGCTTCATATTTAAAGGTGAATTAGGTATTCAAGAAAACGTTAAGGAAGTGTATTAAAAGGTGCATTTTGTTGCAAAAGAACCAAGTGGCAAGGCTTAGTTAAGAGAATGAAAAAATACATTTCACAACAGGCATGATTCTTGTTTAGATGATCATCACTTTGAGCACCACACTCTGTTGGGATTAAAATAAAAAGAAGAGAAAAGCTAAAAATAAAGAAAAGTTTAACAGGATTTGACTAGTAATGAGTAAAAACTGAAAGAAACAGAGATAGGTCCGAAAATGCTGATGGTGGTTTGAGAAAGCAATTGAAATGATAAAAATTAAGGGCCATACATTTAGCATTATATCATGCAGGGCAGCCCAGAAAGTCACCTTGCTGCAAAACACTGCGTGATATGGGAAGGGCAAGAATGTGCCATACTAAACATTGTACAACGCATTTCTGCCTTTACCCACTGGCGCACAATGTGCTGCCAAGTGCCAATGCAGGCACCCTTGCACCATGCAAGGTTGCCTGCATTGTTAGCAGAATTGTTTTCATGTAGGCAGGGGCACCTTTCTGCACAAAAACAATCACCTGAGGCATGTTTGTCTTTCTATTTATGGTGCAAAATGAAGCATGCAAAGAAAGTGGAAAAAAATAGGAGAAATAAACATATTTCTCTTTGTTACACCTAACCTGGGGAGGCGGAGCAGTTTTGGCGCATTCCCAGGTGTACAACATATGGTGAATCTGCGAATTTGTCAAAATCCATGGGTTTTGCATGGGAAGACCCACACAACACCTGTGGAATGCCTCCCTGAGGCAGAGGAATGCAACGTAGTGATTTGCACTGCGTTGCATTACTATGGATTCATCAAGCCACTCAGGCCTACCCAAGGAGGCCTTACATGGCTTGATAAATCACATCTCAAGAGTTGCATTGATTTTGCATCTCGTTGCATGGTGTAAAAGAAACCCAACCCCTGATAAATATGACCCTAAGGGACATATTTGCAAAAATCTCATTAAAATTATCGCCGTTTTAGTGGCAGAAAACTGTCACTAAAACGGTGATAATGGGCTTGCTAATATGCATTATAGAATTCCAATAGAAGCCCAGGGTAGATGTCCTGCGCATTTAACCTGGGCTTCTATTGGAATTCTATAATGCATATTAGCAAGCCTATTATCGGCATTTAAAACGGCGATAATTTTAACGAGGTTCTTGCTAATATGCCCCCTAGTAACTAAACGGGAAGCAATCATTTTTGGGGTAAAACATGTCATCTCTGTTGGACTAAAATGGCCAAAAACTGTTGTGTAAAAGAAAATTTAAGAAAACATTTAAAAGTATGGGGTTTTCAAATCAATATTTTAAAAATATGAACCACATACATTGTTCGAAAAATGTGATTGCAATGTTTCAAAATATATAAGTAACATTTTAAGAAGGAGAAACAAGTATGCAGTTCTTCAATGAAAAAAATTGCTCTTGTGCAGCATGACTCTTGTCCTGAAAATAACAGTAGTGATACGACTTTCGTCTCATGCTCCTCCCCCCACTAAAATAAGGGAAAACGATCTAAATACATAAACAATAAAAAGGAAAGAGAGACACCAAAAATTAGTCCAACCAATGAGTTTGCAAAGGAGAGACCTCTAAAGAAAGAAATGACAATTCCACAAAAATAAAGTTAGCTTTATTGCATGGCTGAGGAGCGCCGGCTGCGCTTGGTCCGCACTGATCAAAATGCGGAGTACGATTTAGAGATGTGAGGAACTATGCTAGAGGGCCTGTTGATGAATGATGGACCGGGTGCGGGTGCGGAAGTCGTAGCCTCCTCACAGAAGGCATCTCCCGATGATCCTGCAGGAACCTCAGAGGATGATCCCCTGATTGGTTGAAGGATCTGATGCGTGATCTATGACTGTGTGAGTTGCATGGCTAGGCACGCTAGAGACTGAGTAGCTTATGGGACGAATCATAACCTGGAATGCAGACTTGGGAGAACAGACTTGGGATGGTTCCCCACATGCCCCCTGTCTGCCATGTAGAAATAGCTGGTCTATACTTCTCACCTGGCAGAATGAGCCACTCTATCAGCCACATGCATCAAGCTGTTTTGCATTCGCAAACGGTGCGAATTGCAAAATTCGTCCGTTTGAGAATGCAAAAAGCTTTTTTGGGATGCATCATTATTTTTTATTTTTTCACAATTTAAGAAGTCGCAATTTTTTGCGATTTCTCAAATTGCAATAGCATTTAAGCAATCGCAAAATTTGCGATTTCTCAAATGCTATGCATGATTTTTTTTAATTTGTGAATTTGCAATTTATAAGGAAAAAATTAACATGAAGTAAACCTTCATGGTAATTTGCGAAAAGTTTCAAAAGTGCAAATAAATGCATTTTTGAAACTGATATTTTACACACACACCTGCCCTTGGGACATGTGTGTGAGTAAAATGTACTTACATGACATTTCATTTGGACCCCCCCGCACCCTTGAAATTGCATTCTCATTTTGCGATTCCTTAATTGCGAATTCGCAAAATGAGAATGCCTTCCGATTGATTCCTATGGGCCTCTAGGCCCATAGGAATTAATGTAATGCAATTCCTTAATTGCAATTCTCAATTAAGGAATCGCAAATAAAGAATATTAAGAAATCGCAAAAATCTTTGCTATTTCTTGATGCATAGGATTTTGCAATTCCTAAATTGCGATTCCTTAATTCTCGCAATTTAGGAATCGCAAAATTCTACAATGATGCATGTGCCTGTATGCCCCGAGTATGTATCTGAACTCCCCCACCCTGCTGAGATGCAGTGGTGTCCTGCCCCCTGGGAGATTGGGGAGCTTCACACTTGCATATGATTGCACCCTACCTGCTACTCGAGGATTATTTTGAATTAATATTGCCCATATGCCTGTCGCTGCTATATTTGTATTCATTAAAAGTGTTATTGTGCATGATCAATGTATGTCTATCAATGATGCTTGCAATTCGAGCACTTGGGCAAGCATTGAGACCAAGGAGATATCATGTACTACTTACCTGAAGCGTAAGGTAAACTGTAATTTTATTTCTCATTGCAACGTGACCTGCCATGACAACATGTAATGTAACATCGGTGAGATACTGAATAAAAGACAAGTTAAAAAACTGAAAATCTAGGTTTATTTTTTAGTACATTTATGTTTTTGTTCTTTGCTATTCTTATTTTTCCTGAGTGTACACAGTACAGTACACCAGGAAAGCCCTGGCCTTGTTGTCAAAGTCTCATAAATGGCTACACTGTTGTTGTTCACTGAGTAACTAAGCTGCTGACATCTGAAGAAGATTGCCCCAAAGAAAGCAGGTACCAGGTCCTCCAGTACCAAGAAAGTTGCTATTGAGCAGAAGGAACAGAAGAAGAAGGTAGTGTCACTTAAGTCTGGTATGCCGCCCAAAACCTTTTTTGAGACACCAAAAATGAGGCCTCCATCAGCGGTGTCCGGGGGCCAAGCTGGGGGCAGCACCTCCGCATCAGTGGGCCCAACCCACCAACCTAGGCCTAAGCAGATGAGTGTGGCAGAGGTAGCCAACCTAATGGTGGAAAGCAATGATGCTGATCCTAACCTAAAATTTTCGCTAGTAGTACACAATCAGCGCAGGAGGAACACAGCAGATAAGTGGTCAACAACAACAGCTGCAACCACCGCACCGCAATAGTAGTTTTTGATCCTCCCGAAGTAGGGGCAGTTCAAGAAATGGAGCCTCATGCAGAGGAAGAAGAATAGGAAGCCACTCATTCAGGAGATCCATTCTCTTCCAAATCCCCAGCAAGGAAAAGGAGGGTTAGTCCATCGAGTTCTTCACCAAACATCCCTTCTGATGATCT
The DNA here is from genome assembly GCF_964261635.1 of Lissotriton helveticus. NCBI lineage: Eukaryota > Metazoa > Chordata > Amphibia > Caudata > Salamandridae > Lissotriton > Lissotriton helveticus. The sequence goes on along the minus strand of NC_136069.1, from coordinate 1,354,575,753 downwards.
AGATGTCACTTGGGAGCCACAGCAACCTGAGCATGAGAGGGAACCACATCCCAAGACCAGGCTACGGAAAAGAAAGGTTCCAGAAATCCTCACACTTATGGAGGTTGATGTAGAACAGCAGGATGATGATGATGATGAGCAAGTCATCACGAACATCACTCCCAGCCCCAAGGAGATGGAGACCAACATTATTACCCTATCCAAAATCGCTGCAAGGGATGTAACACACATACCTCCAACACAGGTAACACCAACACGACCTCCAGCTTCCATATTTACATTAACAAAGGCCCAGCAGCGTCCTACATCAAGCACAAGCACCACCTCAGACCCAGTAGAAGTAGATAGTGGTACTGCACAGAGTCAAATTCAACGCACATCCTCCAGTTCATCCGGCATTGGAAGTGGCACCTCCAGCAGGAGACAAAAGTTAAGCTCCCCAGTGTGGGACTTCTTTACGGTTAGCGAAAAGGAGAACATTGCTATATGCTCCGTTTGTAATACCTCTGTTAGTCGGGGTAAGCTTGGTACAAACTATGGTACCGGAGGTCAAATGACCCATCTGAAAAAACACCACGCGATCAACTGGGAGGACCACCCTCGCTGCATAAAAACTGGAATCATTGCTGTTGGTGGCGATAAACGATTAGAAGGTCTGACCACGGTGAAACAGGAAGTAGAGGGAGACATTCTCTCTGGTAATGGTACACAAAGTAGAACTGTCCCCAACACTGCAGTGGTACCGCCCAAATCCTCAGCAACATCTCAGTGGCACAAGAGTAAGAGTCAGCCTCAGACACCAAGGAGTACTGCAATGAAAAAAGTGTGGCTTTGAGCCTAACAGAAAGGAATACCAAGCAGCCTACCATTATTAGCATGTTTACTTGACCGGAGGGGCAGTACAAACGCAACCACCCGATAGCACATTTGTACAATGCAAAGCTGGCTAAAATGTTAGCACTGGACCTTCTCCCTTTTTCTTTTGGTGAAGGGGTGGGTTTACTGGAATTTGTGACAACCATCTGCCCAAAATGGAAGGTTCCCAGCAGCCAGAGTTGCTGTTCCAGCACTACATCACAACGTGCTGGAATTGCTTGGAGAAGCCTTAAAACAGAGTGCTGTTCAGAGTATCCAATCAATCAATCAATCAATCAATCAGAGTACTTGTAGAGCGTGCTACTTACCGGTGAGGGTCTCAAGGCACTGAGGGGAGGGGAGTGCTGCTACTGCTCGAAGAGCCAGGTCTTGAGGAGTCTTCTGAAGGGGAGTAGGTCTTGGGGCTGCCGCATGTGGGTAGGGAGGGTGTTCCAAGTCTTGGCAGTAAGGTAGGAGAAGGATCTGCTGCCGGAGGTCGTTCTTTGGATGCGGGGGACAGCGGCGAGGACGAGGCTGGCGGAGTGGAGCTGGCGGGTGGGGATGTAGAAGCTGAGTCTGTTGTTCAGGTAGGCTGGTCTGGCGATGCAGAGTGCTTTGTGTGTGTGGGTGAGGAGCTTGAAGGTGATCCTCTTGTTGACGGAGAGCCAGTGTAGGTCTCTCAGGTGGGGGGTGATGTGGCAGGGGACGTTGAAGATCAGTCGGGCGGAGGCGTTTTGGATGTGTTGTAGTCGTCGTAGGTGTTTCGCCGGGATTCCTGCATAGAGTGCGTTGCCGTAGTCCAGTCTGCTGCTGACGAGGGCCTGTGTCACATTCCTTCTTGTTTTGGTCGGGATCCACTTGTAGATCCTGCGGAGCATGCGGAGGGTGTTTTAGCAGGAAGAGACGGCGTTGACCTGCTTAGCCATGGAGAGGGAGGAGTCCAGGATGAATCCTAGGTTGCGTGCATGGTCGGTGGGTGTTGGTGCTGTTCCCAGTGTGTTCGGAGACCATGAGTGGTCCCTGGCTGAGGGGGTGGGTCCGAGGATGAGTACCTCCATCTTGTCCGAGTTCAGCTTCAGACGGCTGTTCCTCATCCAGTTGGCGACGGCCTTCATTCCCTCGTGGAAGTTGGTTTTGGTGGTGTTTGGGTCTTTGGTGAGGGAGAGGATGGATGTCGTTGGCGTAGGAGATGATGCTGAGGTTGTGATGGTGGGCCACTTGGGCGAGGGGGGCCATGTAGATGTTGAACAGCGTCGGGCTGAGTGGTGATCCCTGGGGGATGCCGCAGATGTTATGTTATGTTATGTTATAAATTTTGTAAAGCGCTCAGCTGCCACAGCAAAGTGGCGTCCCGGCGCTATATTGAACAATAACACAACCAGATGGAAGAAACCAGATAGAACAAGGGAACAGAATTAAAGAAGGGGAAACAAAAAGGTCTTGATAGCTCTTCTAAAAGACAGCAGATCCGGTAGGGCACGAGTGTCAACGGGTAGAGTGTTCCAGAGACTTGCTGCCAGGACACCAAAGGAGCGACCACCAACTCTGGTTTTCCTGAAGCGAGGGACACATGCCAGAAATTGACCCGTCAATCGTAGAACTCTGGAAGGAATATAGTAGGAGATTGCCTGTGCAAGGAGAGGGGGGGATGAAGCCTTTAAGATCTTAAAAACCAGGCACAGGGCTTTGAACTTTATCCTCTGTCCGACAGGCAGCCAATGGAGGTCATGGATGGTACGTCTGGCAGAACAGAATTTAGGCAGGCCTACCAGCATTCTGGCAGCCGCGTTTTGCACGCGCTGGAGGCGTGTAAGTTCATCTTGGTTGACGCCTAAAAGAAGCGAGCTGGCGTAATCCAATGGAGAAAGCACTGTGGCTTGGACAATGAGTTGCCTTGTAGGAGCATCGAAAAATTTAAAAATGGGTCTAAGGCTCTGAAGGACCCCAAAACAGGTGCCAGCAACTTTTTTTGTGTGGGGGGGTAAAGGTCAAGTTGGAATTGAGCCAGACCCCAAGGTTCTTAGCTTCTGTCACAGGAATGGGGGCTTGACCTAGCTCCGGTGGCCACCAGCGGTCTCCCCAGAGATGAGCCTGTTTGCCCAGAACTAAGACCTCAGTCTTCGCTGCATTGAGTTGGAGACAATTCTCTGTCATCCAACTAGCCACCTCCTTGAGGGCCGTCTGGAATTTGGGGGCCTCAACCGCAGGGTCCCTATTTAGTGCAACCGCTAGCTGGGTGTCGTCGGCGTATGACACCATAGTTAGACCCCATCTCTTAGCGACAGTAGCTAGCGGCTGCACGTGCAGGTTAAAAAGGGTCGAACCTTGCGGGACCCCTTGGGAAATGTTGCGTGGGGCAGATTCAAATGGAGGGGTGGATACTTTGAAGGTGCGTCCTGATAAAAAGGAACGAAACCATTCAAATGCTATATTCTCCACACCGGCCTCTCGCAACCGTTGAAGAAGGATGGAGTGGGAGACAGTATCGAAAGCGGCACTGAGATCCAAAAGGATCAGTGCCGCTGTCTGTCCTAAGTCCATCATCCTCCGCAGGTGCTCCACCATCGCCAACAAGGCCGTCTCCGTGCTGTGACCTGCACGGAAACCATTCTGAGATGGATCTAGAATGCCTGAGCTTTGGAGATGGCAAGGCAGGATTTTATTGGCATGTGCCTCCGCAAGTTTGGATACCCATGGGAGGAGAGAGATGGGTCGATAATGTTCAGGTTTCGATGGGTCCATGGTGGGCTTCTTTAAAATTGGGATGACCGTAGCCTGCTTCCATTTACTGGGAACAGTCCCGGACTCAAAGGATGATGCCGGTGGCTTCGGATCGGAAGGGTGGGAGGCGGACGCTCTGGGTTCTGCCGGTGAGGAAGGACGTGGTCCAGTCAAGGGCCTTCTCCTGGATTCTGCCTTCTAGGAGGCGTGTCTTAAGAGTGCGATGATGACAGGTCCAGGAGGATGAGGGCTGATGTTTCGTCGTTGTCTATTTGGCGCCTGATGTCGCCTGTGGCTGCGATGAGGGCTGTCTCGGTGCTGTGGTTTCATCTGAATCCAGACTGGGACGGGTCCAAGATGTTGTTGTCTTCCAGGTGGCGGGTCAATTGTCTGTTGACAATTTTCTCGATAACCTTTGCCGGGAATGGGAGCAGGGAGATGGGCCGGAAGTTCTTGAGGTCCTTGAGGTCTGCCTTGGCCTTCTTGAGGGGGGTGTTGATTTTGGCGTGCTTCCAGCTTTCTGGGAATGTCGCTGTTTCGAAGGAGATGTTGATGACCTTGCGTAGTTGGGGTTCGATGGCTGCATCTGCTTTGTTGAATACGTGGTGTGGGCACGGGTCTGACGGAGATGCTGAGTGGATGGAGTTCATGACCTTGCATGTCTCGTCGTTGTTGATGTTGGACCAGGAGGTCAGGCGGATGGCGCTGGTGGTGTTCATAGGGGAGGAGGAGTCTGGCGTAGTCGGGGCGGTCGTGGTGTTGAAGCTGTCATGGATGTCAGCGATCTTGCTTAGGAAGAAGATGGCTAGTGTGTGGCACAGTTCCTGTGAGGGCGGGATGCCATTGGCATTGGCGCTGGGGTTGGAGAGTTCCTTTACGATGCTGAAGAGCTCTTTGCTGTCGTGTGCGTTGTTATCCAAGCGGTCTTTGAGGGAGGATCTCTTGGCTAATCTGATGAGGTGGTGGTGTCTGCGGGTGGCATCCTTGTGGGCTGCTTGGTTGTCCGGTGTGCGTTCGTGGAGCCATATTTTCTCCAGTTTCCAGCATGCGCGTTTGGAGGTCTGTAGCTCATCAGTGAACCAGGTGGCTCTCTTGCTGGTGTGGTTGTTGGAGGGTTTCTTGAGTGGGGCGAGGGTGTTGGGGCAGTCGTCGATCCATTGTCTGAGGTTGCGGGCTGCGACGTCTGGGTTAGTGGGGTCGCTGGGTGGGTTCTGGGCGAGGGTGGTGATTAGCCGGCACTCGGTGACTTTGCTCCAGCGGCGGCAAGGCAGCTGTTGGGTGCGGTGATGCATAGTTGGTTTCTTCAAGGTGAAATGGATGCAGCAGTGGTCGGTCCAGTCGAGCTCAGTGGTGTGGTCGAAGGTGACGTGGGTGCCTGTGGAGAAGATGGGGTCCAGCGTGTGGCCGGCGGCATGGGTGGGTGCGGTGACGAGTTGTCTGAGGCCGAGGTTGTCGAGGTTGTCAATCAGGGTGGCGGAGTTGGCGTTGTTGTTGTTCTCAAGGTGGAAGTTCAGGTCCCCGAGGAAGATGTAGTCCATGGAGGCGAGTGCGTGAGTGCTGGCGAGGTCAGCGATGGAGTCGCTGAAATGGGCTCGGGGTCTGGGGGGTCTGTAGATGAGTGTTCCTCTGAGGGTGGTATTGGGGTCGGTGTGCATCTGGAAGTGCAGGTGTTCGGCGGTGATGAGGGTGTCGTGTGCGTGGGTGGCAAACTTAAGGGTGGATATGTGGACGATGGCTATTCCTCCTCCGGTTCCGTTGGCGTGATCCCTGCGGGTGACCTTGTAGCTGTCCGGGATCGCTATGGCGATGTCGGGCGCCGAGGAGTCATTCCTCCAGGTCTCGGTCAGGAAGAACACTTCTGGGGCGGAGGTGTTGAGCAGATCCCAGAACTTGACGGTGTGTTGCGTGCGGAGCGGGTGTTGAGGAGTATACAGCGGAGGTGGTTGGGTCCAGTCCTTGGAGGTTTGATGGTTCTGTCGCAGGTGAAGCTGCAGGGACGGCAGGAGAAGGGTCTGTGGGTCCGTTTCGGGGTGGCTTGGAAGCAGTTGTTGTGGAGTCTGGTGTAGTGGCGTTCACGGGGTCAAGGGGTTCTGGCACTGGGCGTGGTCCAGGCGCGGACGGGCGCAGACTGGCTTGCCTTGGGTGCGCCTCTGGCACGCCAGCGGCGTGCCCGTTGCATGCGTCCGCTGCACGACCGCACAGCTGCTGTCATTTTAAGGGGATCTGGGAGGGAGGAGCAGCTGGGAGGCGGGAGGCAGGGGATTAGTGAATGGGTGTGGGGGGCGGGGCCCCTGCCCCTGCGGGAACTGCGAGCAGTGTTCGGGGGTCAAGGAAGAATGGCGAGAAAACAGCGGAGCCCAGGAATGGGCAGTGGAACCAAGGGTGAAGGGCACAAGCGCTGGAGAAGCAGCAGCGGGGGGAGCGACTTACCTGATGAGGTCATGGGTCGCTCAACAGACAATGACAACAGACATGTGGACCAGTTGCCAAGCCACTGATTACATGTGCATCACTGCACACTGGATCTCTTTTTCGGGTGTTAGAGAAAAGATATCTGCAGGTGGTGACACTGCTTAGATTTTTAATGACACTCGCAAACATGCAACTGTAGCCATGTTTACTATGGAGAAATGCCATACTGCTGCAAACATTTTGGAGGAGTTTAACAGCAAGGTCTTTGAGTGGCTGCACCAAAGAGGGCTTAACATTGGTTTTGTTACCACAGACAATGGCAGTAATGTATTTAGGGCCATGAAAGATGGTGGCTATTTTAGGGTCTCATGTTTGGCACACTGCATTAACATTGTTGTTCAAGGCTTTCTGAAAAATGAAAGGAAAGTCAGCAACTTACTGACCACCTGCAGAAGAATATGTATACATTTCAACCATTCTTTTAAAACTCGGAAGCAGTTGAGGGTCATTCAACGTGAGCATAAAATGCCAGTCAAAGCACTCATCCAGGAGGTGCCAGCACGTTGGAACTCAACTTATTACATGCTTGATTGTCTGTTTGAGCAGTACATACCACTCAATGCTTATGTCATCAACAGATTAGGGGATCCTACTGTGAGAGGCATGACCATTGAGATGGGCCAATGGGACCTTGTTAAAAGCCTGACAGAGATGCTACTTCCTTTTGAAACCTTCACACGTGAAGTCAGCAGGGAGGACTGTTCTATGGGCCATGCCATCCCATTGTTGCACATGCTAGAGCAAGAGCTGAAGGAGGTGTCTAAAATGTACGCAGGTGTGGATGACAAAGTAGACGCATATTATTTGGCGGACATCTTAACCGTTCGCTTATCTGAAAATACAAGGATTCAAAATAATATTCTGTCACATCCCCATTATATTACTGCCACAATTTTGGATCCACGGTACAAAGTATTACTGATCAGTAATGCAGTAATTCCTTGTTCAGAAGTGGATGTTGGCAAGTAAAAAACTTTGATAGCTGAGGAAGCCACTGACTTCGAAAACGAACGGCTCTTAATTAGAGGACCACCTCCCCAGGCCAGAACAAGTAGTACAGGGCATCCAGAGTCAAGGTTTACTTCAGAGCAGTGCGTTTGGCTTCCAGCAGTCACCAACACAACCAATAACATCAACAACAGCAACAACAGGATCATCAGCCACATCAAAAAAATCGGAAACTGATTGTTTCTACGGAAAGGGTATGGTAAGTCCATTGATGATGCAAAGGCAAAAGAGGCTAAGCAAATTGGAGCACCCCTGCACATTGAGCAGATGGTCCAGGACTATCTGAATGACACAACAGAGGTCTTCATGGATCAAAGCCCATTGGTGTATTGTATGGGAGAAGAAGCCAATGGCCAGTGCTCAGCATGCTGGCGAAAAAGTATCTGGCTTGCCCTGTCAGAAGTGTCTCTTCTGAGTGTGTTTTCAGTGCTGCTGGTGCCATTGTAACTGTGAAAAGGACCAGTCTCTCTCCTAATAGTGTGGAGAGGTTGACCATGATGAAAATGAATCAGCACTTCATATCACCAGAGTACAAAATACCTGAATCATAGCATGAAGAGGAGAGCGACTTAAGTGACGGAAATAGTGTGTTACTGTTTGATGAACTGCTTCTTCTGGTCGAACCACCAGAGTTTGAGGACGATCTCCTCTTCCCTGACAACTAGGCTTCCAAATCGATACTTTCTTCCTTACTTTATTTGTGTGTGTGTTGGAACTGGCCCTTCTTGCAGGGTCATCCCCAAACTTTTTGTTTCTTTCGCCCTTATTTTTCCTGACCCGTGGCTGTTGGCAATAGGACTCTGAGCACTTTACCACTGCTGATCAGTGCTAAAGTGCATATGCTCTCTGGGTAAATTTTTATTGTAATTGGATATACATGATTGGCATATTTCTATCACCAAGAAGTCCCTAGTAAAGTGCACTGGGTGTGCCAGGGCAGGTAATAACAAATGCTACTAGTGGGCCTGCAGCACTGATTGTGCCACCCACATGAGTAGCTCTAAAATGGTGTCTCAGGCCTGCCACCGCAGTGCCTGTGTGCAGTCTGTGAACTGTCATGTCCTCCTGGTCAGTGGCCCCACTGACCAGACCTAACCCTTCCCTTTCTGTACACATTGGTCACCCCTATGGAAGGCCCAAGGTACCCCCTTGGGCAGGGTGCAGTGTATGTGAAAGGTAGAGCATGTACGTGTGCAGGTGACATGCTCTGGTAGTGAATTACAGCCATTTTCGTTTTTCACTGCTGCAAGGCTATCCTGCTCCATAGGCTATCATGGGGGATGCTGGCTACAGTGGCTACCAGCATATCTTCCCATAGGAACAAGATAGGACATAAAAGTCTGGTATCCCTGAACTCAAAATTTAATAACACATCTTTTAGGAAAGGTGGTTTGTTAATCCTGTGTTTGAGAACAACACTTTTAGAAAGTTGCTGTTCTCTTGTCTGCTCTTTCTGTGTGCCTTGGCCTGTTTGTGTATTGACTGTCTGGTTTGAGAGTGACAGGGGCTGAGGATTCCCCAGGAGGCTGGCTGAGTCAGCTCTAGTCTGAATGACTGCATTTACAACTTGAGTAGGGGGAGGAGATAGCACCTGGGCCTGAATAGGGCTGTGCCTGCCTTCCACAATGCTGGCTCCACCTCCTGCTGGGCGGCTGACGACCCTGCCCCTCACTCTGAAAGGAAAGGAGAAGACAGGAAAACAAAGTGCTCAAGGAACACCCAGAACTGGGTCAGGCCGGGCTCAGAGCCCTCCTGCACAAAGGGAACAAAGACTTTTAGGGGTTTAAGTACAGGACCCCTGACAACAGAAAATTAGATCATCCTGGAATCAAGAAGGAACCTCTGCCAAGGAGAAAGCTGAAACTGAAGAAGGAAGATTGTCCAGCTGTTGCTCTGCCGGATTGCCCTGCTGTTGCTTTGCTGCCAAGGAGAGGGGAAGGACTTTGCTTTGTGCTGTGTCCCCTTGCTTGAAGGAATCTCCAAGGGCCTGAGAAGAGCTGGCTCCCTGTTTTTGAAGTTCCAGGAACAAAAGGACTATACCCCCAGCTTCCCCTGAGCTCTACTGAGAGAGTTCTGTCCTTCCTGGAGTGCGTGGCCCATGTGTGGTGCCTCTGGAAGTTGTACCTGTGTTGGGAAGCTGGAAATCAAGCTTTAAAGACTTTGCTACAGAAAAGTTATCGCATCGCTCGCTGCGGAGTGCATCTCCGACAGTGCGAGGAAATTCCCGCCGCTGCGAAGGCCGAGATCGTCGCTGCGCCTGTTGCCGCTGCCAGAGCCGTTGCATCCTTCGTTTGCAAGACGCACCACACTGGTGCGGGAAGACTAACATCGCTGCGAGTGTCGTCGCAGAGCCAGTCGCCGCTGGGTGAGAACTCCGCACCGCTTGCTTGCAGACTGCATCACGTCACTGCGAACATCGTCGCAGAGCCATCGCATCGAGGAGGTGCAAGAGAGAGATCGCCGCTGGATCGCGCATCGTTGCCCCGGAGATCGTCGCAGCCCCTACAAGACCGACGCATCATGCCTTTGCGAGAACAAACTTCCTAAGGAACCTACGCACCGGAATCCATACAAATGGCCTTCCTCCCCATACAGACCGGATCCGTCGCAACATGCCCGCTGCTGCAGCGGGGCTGTCGCATCTCCTCCCCAAGGTCTCAGGAGCAACGCATAGCTTGTTTTCCACCGCATCAGCTTCTGCTTTTGGAACTTTGTCGCAACTAAAGGGGTACTGTTGGCTAAACGTGACACAACTGTGAACTTTTCACGCATCTGTGGATTATTTTATTGCAACCTTAAGAACTCTTTTGAAACCATATTCTTGAACTGTGTATGTTGAATTTTTGTTGTTTTGATCTTGTATAGTTTAGATTAAATACCTTATTTTTCTAAACTGTTGTGGAGTCAGTTCATGGTGTTTTCACTGTGTTACTGTGAGTGTTGGTACAAATACTTTACTCATTGCCTTCTGATTAGCCTGACTGCTCGTGCCAAGCTACCTAGAGGGTGAGCAGGGGTTATCTCAGAGGGTTTCCTCCTTACCCTGACTAGAAGCAAGGGTCCCTATTTGGACAGTGGCACCTACCTCTGCCAACTAGAGACCCCCAGTTCTAACAGTGTGTCTCTGTATTTCTGGTTCGAACCACAACAAATCCATCACCACCGTCTTCTCTTGTTATTTGATTTCCATATTGGAGTTGCACCTCTGTGCATTTCACTGTCCACTCCTCAGAGTCTACTCCATCTTCCTGACTCGCCCTAAATGCATTTTTTCCCTCAAGCCAGACATTGGATGGAGAACAGTACAAGAAATCTTGCCTCTAACAGTCCCTCCAGAACAAAGTGGAACGTGACTATAGCTATTCGCCTTTTGATTCCAAGCTGAAACTCATCACTGTCAGAACTAGGCTACCGCCTCAGAGTCGGCAGGCATTCAAAAGCTCATCAATGTCAGAACAGAAGGTCCTTGGCAGAGAAAGACAAGACACTTCAAAGAACTTGCTAACGCCTGACATGTCACATTTCTGCAAACTTAAGTGACCAATGACAGCTACCCAGGCCGCGGCCCATCTCACAGCACTGACCATCTGAACCAACTTCAACAGCCAGAGATGAATACGAAAACCAAAACGATGACTAACACTCAAAATGTATGTGGAGTAAGAATGAGGCCACTGCTTCTGTAAAAAAAAACACTCACCTGTCAGAAGACCTATGCAGGCATGTAACGGCCAAAGCAAAGAGCAAGATAGGGAATTATGGCATGAGTTGTATGCAGACTCCGAGTGATTGCTGTTTTTTGTGTTGATGATGCGTTGTGCATGAATGAAGTTGAACTGTACTAGTAATTAATCTACCAACTCAAAGTGACTCAAGTGACAGTCAATGTTATGTTTCCCTTCTTGTTTAATAACCAAATTGTACTCCTACTACTGCAGGCCAATATCCGTTGCATTTTTTAATATGGAATGTGGACTTAGTCAGAGTTGTACTCTGTACACTACAGACTGAGTTGGACTTGGACAACAACACACGTACAACACCATGATGATGACCATACTATCGTCGCAGTCAGTCAGTAGGATCAGAGATGATTGATGGAATAACTGCGTTCATGAAGTGGCATAAAAGGTAACCAGAACCACGGCAGACCTACATGTCCATGTAGTGGTGGAGTCGAGTGTACGGGTGTGAGTGACAGCGGCACATTAATTTAGTCACTTTATTTTGAAAATGCAAGGTTGCCGTATATGCCTTTGTCTGGCTCTGTCAAAATTTAAGCTACATGGAGGTTGGGTCATGGCCCGGTGCTGTGTGGGCCTGCTCTGTCCTGTTGTTGTTGTAGCTTAATGCTGGAAACAGAAGAGTAGACACGATGTATCCAAGTCGCCTCAGTCTGAAAGTGTTCTCTCTTCTCTTCTTGCACTCCACCGAATTGTTGCCTTTTTTATTCATTGATTTTTCAATACCCCTTTTGCTTTTTCATCTACACTTACTGGCCGGCCTTTATCCTGTGCTATACTGGGAGAAACAACTCACACTTACCTTACCAATCCGCATCAGTCATGCAGTCGCACCCAACCAAGATTATTCTGCGGAGTGTCCATGGAAGGGAGGACCAAGAGGAATGACAAGATTCAACTCCACAATTTGACCAGGATAATACAGTAACTTTAGTATCATTCATCATTCGTCTTTTAATTAATTTGATTCCTTTTTTCTCTTCAATCATTATGACTATGTGTTTTGTTGTTGTTTGTTTGCTGATCACTACAACTATTTTTTAATTTTCTTTGCTATCTTTAAAAGTAAGCCATGTAATTTGGGCCTCTCTGAAGGCTAACACCCAAGCAAGGCAAAATGAATACTAATATATTTCTGCCCTGTACTGTCTAATTGTCTAGTAGTAGTTAGTAAGTACTACTCATTATCATAAACCATCAAGTTTTCTTCATCATCATCATGCATGCATTTCCTTTTTCTCCCTTTATAGATTTATTGGATAAGATCATGCTCATCTGGCAAGATTGTGTTTTGCTTTTGTGGTGTCCATGCATACTGTTTTTCTTTGTCAAACCTTTCCCTAAACTCCCCTTCCCATCCTTTGATCAAACTCTAACCCTCTTCCCCCGTGCTGTGTGATTTATATTGAGGCGTGATGTGACTACATTAAATGTACACCAACAATTTATCACACACTTGACGGGGCAGATGTGGTGAAAGCAACACTAATTCAATTTGAAGGAAGGATGAGGATCTTCTTCTGCTTGCCCACCCATGCTCAGTCTATATGCAAGCCATTTTATTTTCCAAAGGGACATAATACATCATAATTAATTGGCGGCATTGATTTAATCATTATCATTATCATCATCCTACAACACAGCAGTAAAGGTTACAAATTACGATTGTGTTAAGTGCCTCACTCGACACAACTACAGTTTGTAACTTCTTTGTACTAGGCTGTCCCCGCCTCCATTATGTTTTATTTTAACTTAGCAGTTGCAATATTTTTTGTTTGGCAGTCTTCTTCTGTACTGTACTTTACTTAAGCTCTAATACTCCTCCCACAGTCTCGCTCAGGCAAGTGACTGTTTCTTTTTTTTTTTTCAAATGCTACTGCCATTGTCTACTACTACCACCACAACCATGGCATCTTTTCCATTCTCTTGAGAAACCATGCAGAGTCGCTTTGCCAAACTTAATCATTATCAATCACAGGTAAGATAAGTTTGGTTAGAGGAATAATGGACTGGGAGGAGAGTCTGACAGTACTAGTAGGACAAATAACTCAGTGAGGGGCACCACATCTATCTGTTTGTGTGTTACAAAATTGGCAGAATATTTAAATCCAACACTGGCTGCTGCCTTGCCGCAGCAAGGAAACCAAGTGACATAAATTCGTAAAACAGTAACCCCCCATAAAACATTAATATTGTATGTTTAAGTATAAATAAATATAATGTATTACCCTAACAAAAATTAACTATCAAACACCTGACCCACCCCTCTCCCTAAACTGAACCAATGTCCAAAACAAAAAAGTCCAAACAATGTCCATGAACCCCAATGCCCAATTCCCACCCACCAACAAAAGTAATAAAAAAGGGGCAATGGAAAAGGGTTCTAGATAGTTTTAGATTTGGCGGGCTTTAAGGTGTTTGTCTACCAGGATCTTAACCTGCTCCTCTAGCTGCTCCTCTAGCTGCTCCTCTAGGCGAGCCATCCAGAGGAGCATCTGGCGGCAAAATGCCCTGCAGTTGCATCCAGGGAGGGGGGCAGCAGTGCTTGACAAAGAGCGGCGGCGGGCGGCTGCCTGACCTTGGCGCCGTACCACTGGAGGCAGGGCCTGGCTGGGGCCCGGGGCATTGGAGAAGGCTGCAGCTGCCTCCTCCTCCTCCTCTGCCTGAGCCACCAGCCGACGGTACTCTTGGCAGATGGCCTCCAGTTCCGGTGCCGGGCCCTGGCTGCTAACTCCTTCCAGGTGGGTTTTTCTTGGGAAGGAGGATCTATATCAGGAAAGAAAAAGAATTGTAACCAATACTCTTAGTAAAAGAGTAACACAAAATTAATTCAACACATAGTGGTACAGTAGGACTAGCAAGCACAGTGCATAACATTTGTGGTAAGTACCTATCCTCCCACTTACTCGGCCTCTTTGTTGGAGTTTCAGGCATTATACTCCCACTATGGACTCCAGTACACAGAACACCAGTCTTTTTCTTATCTTTAGTTTAGCTAAATTACATAACCTTGGTGTAGCCGGCATGCCAGCTCAGTCAGCTAAGCTTGCACCCAAGACAAATATGCGAGTCATGACGAAGACTTCCATTAGTTTTATTTACTACTGTCTGCAGATGGGGAAGCTCGTATTTTTCTATTATGGGTGGCACTGGCCATACTCTCTCTGTTACATGAAGGGCAATTGCTCAATTTCACTTTCACTCTGCCCTGGCTACTGCAAAAAGGTAGATTATTATTATATATCTGATCCAATGATCATTGCTTATATATGAAACAACGACATAAGGTCAGTACAGGAGCGGTCAGTGGTGAGAATGCTCGCGGGTGGTGACGTGGGGAGGGGGAGGGGCAGGAGGGTAGTAAACTATGGATGATGGCCATTTACAGGTAAGTATACATATAAATAAATACAACAAATTTTGTTGCGCACACTGCATTGATTTTGGCAGTGCAGTGTGCACAATTACATTATTTATTTTTTTTATGTTTCCTTACCTGTATTTCTCCGTAATACATAGTTTACTACCCCCACTCCCCACATCACCACCCGTCAGCACTCTCACCACTGACCGCTACTGCATAAGGTACTTTGGTTTCATTGATTGTGTAACCAACAAATAGGCCACCCTTTGCAGGCTGGCTGACACAATCGAAAATAAATTAACATAGGTAGGGAATGGTCCTCGGAGTCAGAGGAAGGCGCTTGATAACATATATATATAATGTGCTTGCAAACTACTGTGAGTCAACTGTATTCTGAAAATACGACATATATACTCTCGCCCGCTTTGATTCTCTGGTGGAGTTTCTTTTACATTCTCTTCAAAGTAAAACTCTGCATCCAGTGACAGTCTCCACCTATGCTGTCTATGGATGAATACATCCAGATAATCCATCTATTAAAAGTAAATGTCTATCATTCCTTTTTATATATCTCTTAGTAAACCTTAGTTGGTTTCACCAACAACCGCCAATGCGTCCGCTCCTTCCTTGCTTGCCTTGGCTTTGAGATTGACCCAAACACCGCTGATGATTCTTGCTATCTACAATCCCCACATACTATGTCACCCACCCAGGCAGGCATCTTCTTTCACTCTCCACCCATCCTTCAACAACCGATGCATCTGATCTGATTCCTATCAGCCACCTATGCATGCTTGCAACATATGAATGAATGAAAAGGGGTTTTGTATAGCACAACATTCACTCCAAGGAGCATCTTGGCGCTTATGCAGACAGCAAGAAAATGTTTTAATGGAGGGAAAGAAGACCAAGAAGGGAAATGAGTTTATATTAGTGACAGTGCTAGGTGGTCTGGGGTGGCGAAAATCCATGTTTTGAGGAGCTTTCTGAAGGTGAGTTCATTGTGAGTATGCCTTAATTGAGTGGGCAGGGTGTTCCAGGCTTTTGTCCCCAGTACTGCCTTGGTTTTACCTCTCCGGGTTTTCAGTTTGAAAA
This sequence comes from Lissotriton helveticus, assembly GCF_964261635.1. Classification (NCBI taxonomy): domain Eukaryota; kingdom Metazoa; phylum Chordata; class Amphibia; order Caudata; family Salamandridae; genus Lissotriton; species Lissotriton helveticus. Next base: position 1,354,560,495 of record NC_136069.1, on the reverse strand, counting down.
TTGGGGATGGTTAGTAGATTCTCTGATGTGGACCGCAGAGTTCGCTTAGTGTGATAGCGCTTGATTTTAGTTCTCAAATATTCTGGGCCTGATTCGTTTATGGCTTTATAGTTAATAGTGAGGATTTTGAACAAGATCCTTTTGTGGACTGGTAGCCATTGAAGAGTATTGAGCGCTTCAGCTGAAGAAGAGCGCCTGGGGAGCCCGAGTACCAATCTTGCGGCGGAGTTTTGGACTACTTGTAGTCTTTTCACCGCCGTCTTTTTTGTTCCTGCATAAAGACTGTTGCATTAGTCCAAATGTGACAGAACCCGGGCCGCCGCAACAGTCTTCCTGGCGTGCAGTGGGAGTAGGTCAAAAACAATCCGAAGGGTTTTTATAGTTTTGAAACACATGCCTGCGATGGTAAGTGCTTGTTTATGGAAGGATAGTGTTGGATCGAATTTTATTCCTACATTTTTTGCAGTGTCAACTGCGGTGAGCAGGGCGTCTGAGTTGGAGGGCCACCATTGGGTGGGTCCAAAAACGTTGGACTTTCCTAACAGCATGATATCTGTTTTAGGGCTATTGCATCTGAGGTGATTTATTTCCATCCAGTTCATTCATGCGGTAAGGCATTGATGGAAATTTTCTTCTGCTGCTGTGGAGTTTTTGTCTAGGGTGAGTATCAATTGCGTGTCATCTGCGTAGGCAATTGATTCAATATTGAAGTTGGCAATCAGCGAGAGGAGAGGAGACATATAAAGATTAAAGAGGGTAGGGCTCAGGGAGGAGCCCTGAGAGACCCCTGATGATAGCCACTTCCCTTCAGATCTGTAGCTAGCAAGTGTGACAGTCTGGTTTCTTTTGCCTAGGAATGATGTAATCCACGTGAGAGCCTTGTTGTTTATTCCGCTGTGATTCAATCTATCTAACAGAGTGTTGTGAGAGACAGTATCGAACGCTGCTGATAGGTACAACAGAATCAGTACTGCTTCCTTGCCCTGATCCAGTGCAAACTTGAGGGTATCTGAAGTGTGAAGCAGCACTGACTCTGTTGAGTAGCCAGGTCTGAAACCAGATTGCTTGGGGTGTAGGATGTTTGTTTCTTTCAGAAACTCATTCAGTTGGGCATTGACTAATTTCTCCGCAATTTTACTGAGGCAAGGTAAGAGGGAGATGGGTCTCAGGTTTGAAAGGGTGGCGGGGTCCGGGAGTTTCTTTTTTTGGAGTGATTTGACAGCAGCAGTTTTACAGAGATCAATGATTTTTGCTAGTTTAAACGTGGTATTAATGATCTGGTTGATAACAGGGTTTTCTATGTCCACTAGTGCATGTAGGACTTTAGGCGGGCATGGGTCGAAAGGAGAGCCTGACTTGCAGGACAGGATGGCCAGTCTGCCAAGTTCTAGATTGATTTCTTTGAACTCTGTAAGTTCTTTTTTAGTTTCTGCTTCTTGGGCTATGGTATGCTGGGGTGGGCTATCCAAGAAGTCTTTTGTTAGGTCTTTAGTTTTATTTTCGAAGAACTCAGCAATATCATTGTATAGTTCCTGTGAGGGAGGTATTTCACAGTCTAGACTTGCAGGATTAGTGAAGGATTTTACTATGTTAAAAATGGTTTTCTGATATTTGTCCGCCCTAGTAATGAGATTTGTGTAATGTTTTTTTTCTCTGTTTTGATTTGTTGTTGGTATGCTCTGAGTGCTGATTCAAAGAGTTTCATATCCTCTGCCTCGTAGTGTTTCCTCCATTGTTTTTCTGTTTGTCTGCACTGGTATTTCATGGTTTTCAATTGAGGGGTAAACCAGGGGGGCTGATTTTCTTTTTTTGGTGGTGGTTCTCTTTAATGGGGCTAAGGTGTTGGCTATGGACAGCATCCATTTATTGAATAGATCGTTGTCCTTATCAGGATTACCGGTGAGAGTAGGTTTGGTGGTTTCCGCCAAGTTCTGTAGGTAGGGGTTAGCTAACATGTTATTCCAATTCTCTGCCAGTCATATTACATCTCGCCCCTTATTCCTCCTTCCACCCTTCTTTCCCTTTTGGTTCAACACATCCATCAAGGTCATCTGATCTGACGTTTAGTCTTCTCCATAAAACTTTCACAGCTGAGTTGGAATCAGATAGAAGAGGCCATTGGTTACTCAACTCACGCTGCTAATGCTATTGCTAATGCTAAGTAAAGGGTGTCGTCTTCAGCTGTTGTATGATATTCACTACAACGTCATACTTAATAAGTCTCAACAGTACAGTGAGTGAAGTGAAGACCCTTTCAGCTAGTAGTAATGTCAATAAGTAATGAATATAACTTACCACCGCCCGCCACTGCTGCTGGCTCCCCCTCTGTAGCTCCTGCAGGTGCAGCATCTTCTCCTGCCCCCTCCAGAATGGCCGTATCACCATCGCTGCTGGCCCCACCGGCACTGGTGGTTGGTAGTACGCCTAGAAAAAACATTACACATTTTTAGATGTCTGTACACCTCCCCCTATTTATTCATTTCACTAGGAAGATTGAAAAAAAAGTTAATACATACATATACAATATACATCACTAGTCCAAATCGGGTACTAGAGTAGAGTCAGTAGACTCTAGTAGTGTTATGGTCCCAAGGACAATATATAGTCCTACTCTACTCTTTGCAAAGTTAGGCTGAGCCAAGTAACCATTTTAGATTCATGTCTTTTGCGCATGTTACCTCGCAGCTTGTTGTGCAGTAAGAAGCCTTTGAGCCCACATGAGTGTTGCGTACAAGTGAAGTAGTCGAAAACAAGCCACTTTGTTATGGAGTTCGGTTAGTCCGTATTGCTTAGCCATAACATGTTATACTTTTTGGCATGATAGCGAAATGCTTGCATAATTGCTTTATATTATCTAACGCGCACCATTTTTCCCACAACAGGCGGAAGATTCCCTTCTACAAACCAGAGATTTGCAGAGCTTATGATGCATGTAACCATTATTTCTACGTTCTACAGTGAGGGGTCTCCCAGAATTCACACAGATCTGTTGTCTTCTATCATGCACTCGTAACAATGTTTACTGTTTTAAACGTATGCATTTTGCTGTTGGAGCTGTCTGTAGTAATTTCATAGAACAAGGTACAGAGCTTGTTATTTGAAAATAAACCTTTTGAACTTACACATAGACTCTGTGGTATTTGGTGTGACGGGGTGGACTTACACAAGCGAGTGAGCAAAATGGTGTTATATTTTGGGTTGTGTAATCACTGCGTATCTTCATGTGGGGGTTCGGGACCTAATGAGACACTATAGCTAGTCGGTCACTGAATTGTGGGTTCTGACTGGGGTGTGAGTAAGGTCCAACCTCCCATCACCAACATCCTATTAACTTGTGCCTAATTGTTTAGGTGGATGTGCAGAATCCACACAACAGTAGTAGTATGTACTATCAAAAATATTAGTCAAATATCTGCTTTGGCATTTTGATGGTGGGAATTGTCAAAGCCTCAAAATTAGGAAGACTAGAAGAGGACAACCCAAAGGACAGGACAGGACCCAGTGGCTAGGGCTATTGGTCAATATGAGTTTTATTCAAAAGAAAACCTTAAATAAAGAGTGGCCAACAGGGCAAGCTTAGCTACAGAAGGAATAATTTTAACAATACAGAGAGTCATAGCGGAGGCAGTTAGAAGGAACTTAGAGGCAGAATAACCAGAATTTGGAAACAGATAGTCAAGATCAAAGAAGCTTTTGTAAAAAATAGAATTAGGAAGTGGAACCAGAATTAATAGTTCGGAACAAATAAGGTGCAGGAAAAGTTATGGAAATATAATTGTTAATATTAACCACTGGAGGACTTACTGGGGCCAGCAGCAGGGCCCTCGAAGAGGAGCGGACCTCTCATTGTCCCGCCGACTCGCACTCCGTCTTCTTGCCCCTGGGTGCTGGTGATCATGTAAGATATAATAAAGAAAGAGACAAACATTAATGATTGCTGTGAAACAAATAAATTATATTTAAAAACGTTCAAAAAACATTTTAGGAAACAACAATTGCAATAAAATTGACCTATCTATTCAGATCGACTATTGGCTTGCGCGATTCACGGACCGTCTACTTATTTATGAACACTAATCCAGTGTTCCATAATGATTCTGATTGCAGAATACTAATGAAGCCTAGGAACCACCTGACCTAGCCCACCTGTTCCAGACAGGTCATTTGTTCACTAAGTCTGCATTTCCGTGTTTTTTAGCCTCCACAAATATGCATAGATGAGATGGATGACAAATGCATAAATCTGTGCATACAGCAAATTGTTGGTTGGTTGTGTCTGGTGTTCTGCTACTGACTGACACTGCCAAGCCCACCACTCACTAAACAAACTACAAAAGGTTCTACGAAGGACTGGGGTAAGCAGCACACAGCAAAAGACCGCAAAATAATTATGAACTAATACTAACTAAACCTAATATCAATCCATCCACCACTATTTCACAGGAGGACAATGGAAGGACTATAGTATAGCATTACCTAACTTAAGTTCACTAAAGTAAACTCATACATAATAATCAGCCCAAGCAAGCGCAAAGTTGCAAACAAGTAAGAGTAGCGCCAAGCACCTGTGTCCTACAATCACAGAAGACTTTACAACGTAATTTACCTGCAATGTAAGCAGCAGTAATCTTCTAATTCATCAGAAAATTATACACACTACTTATACTACTATATATTAGCTACTCACCAAGCCCCACAACCTCGACACCCAGCAGGTCCAACAGGTCCTGCTCCCGGTCCAGTATGTCTGACCACCGGTGGGCCAGCTGGTTATGAATGTGCCGGTCCCCTGAGCAGCGAAACACTGCCCTGCACACCTTCGCCTACCGACGGTGAAGCTCCTGGGTAGGGTACCCAGAGCCTGGCCTGCTGCCAAGGTCAAGGGGAGGTGGCGCTGGACAAAAAAACACATAGGCGACCACCTCCGCCTTGGAAAAAAGCTGCCGGGCCTGCAGCCTTGCTGGGTGCATTCTGCCGCAAGGCAGGCAGCTCTTGGGTGCAGGCGCCTTGCCCTTGGAGCCGGTAGTGCTACCCTTCGCCATGGTTCTGGGTTGTGTGGGAGGGAGAAAAGAAAAGCTAGGAGGAAAAAATAAAGTTAGGGGAAGAAGTAGGAGCTTAAAGAGAGAAGTAATATAAAACAGCAGAAAAGTAAAAAAACACAGTAAAGTAGAAATAAAAGGCAAAATATAAACTTAGGGAGGGAGAAAGATAGATGATAAATAAATAAAAGTCAATAAAACCCTGTAAAAAACTAAGGATTGCAAAGATTGAGGGAGGATAAAAAGTAGGCCCAGAACCATAGCATAGAGTAAAACAAGATGGCCACGCCCATCGCGACCGCATGGGTAAGTTTGCACGATATTTCCCCCTGAACAAGTAAAATGCGTTTCCGAACATGACATGCTCATCGGGAACATGCTATACGTGACCCGGAACATGAAATAAGGCATTGGGAGCGGGCAGGACAATTGAAAGACAAGATGGCCGAACCCATAGGCGACCACATGATTTATTATAAATCTAACAGTGGCAAGTTGTTGGATTTATCTTAACTATGAATTTGATACCTTCCTGTATATTTTCAAATTGTTCCTATTATCATTTAGACTTAAATAAAAAAGGCCTCATCAGGGCCTGTAAAAAATATTTTTATGTCCCTGTTTATAGTTAGAAGGCACCCTACCCCCGAGGCACCTAGGGGAGACCTTAGCAGTGACTTGTACGAAAAATAAGGTATTTAGAGACTTTGGAAGTATCTTTAAATTGAAAGTCGAATTTGCTTATAAATGTAAGTTAAAGGCAGCCTGAAAGGCAGTGCTGCCTTGGAAAATGACAGCCGGCACTACAGTGGTGCACACTTAAGAGCATTAAGTTTACAGGACCTCTAAACCTACATGTTCTATTATATAATAGGGACTTTACAGCTAGGCTGTCAGTACCAATTATAATTAGACCTAATTTGCATATCCTTAGACACAAGGAACTGGCTCTGGGTCTGGTAAGCAGAGCCCAGGGCACAGTCAGAGTCAGTTACCATCAGTACTAAGCATAAATTGGGGGTGATCAGGGCAAAAAAATTACTTTCTCACAGACTCCAGCCTCACTTTCTCACACACTGCAGGAAGCGTTGCTGCAGACAGCAGACTAAGGGGGTGGGCCTCCCACATCATGCTAAAAGTGCCTCTGCCATCCCGCAGTGCAGGATGCGCCCAACCAAATTCCAGTCCAAGGGTGGGCCCGTCCTGTGCCAGTCAGTGACAGGAAGAGGCAGGGCAGGGCCACTCCCCTTGTTTTATTTTGACAGGGCATTTGAAGTATGTTTGAACCAGCAATTTAACTTTGACTTTCTTTTAGCAGTCCCCTGGGCATAGGAGAGCTGAATTTATCCGGTGTTCTCTCATGTCGCTTCTACCAAGACATGCAAGAAAAGAAATATGGGCAAAAGGAAAGTAGAGTCTACTAATGTGAGGGATAAGCATACCAGGACAAATAACACAATTTTATACTTTCTGACCAATGAGGTGGGCGCACTAACATAGGAAATTTATAATGTAGAGGAACTACTTGTCCAAACCCAACAGGCTTCAGGTACCTCCCCATCTCTGGCCGACCACACTTCTAAAGGTCTAGATGGTTTGACACACGCCCAGTCACAGTCCCCTGTAATAAGCTAACCTCATTCCGACCCGTTGAATCAGGCCAACCTCTCCCTTGCTGACCAATTAGTCAGGTGCCGCCCTCAAAATTTGACGAGCGTCACCAAGTTGAAGGGGGAGGTGTGAGGCTAAAAATACTAGAGGGACATTACCATTAGTTTACAGTCCAACCAAATTAAAGAGAAAAGGAAAGAAAAGGAATAACCCACTAGTGGTGCATGAAAAATGCATTTCTCAGGAATCTCATCTAAAGATGTAAAGCAATGTTATTGGGCTTTTAGACCCCCTTGTACAGAAAGTGTCTAAACTGGAAGGAGTGGTGGGCTCCCTTGGCAAAGAGATTGCTCAGCTGGCACCCTCCAATTTCGAAGATCTCCCTTTGGTAATCTCTTCGCCTGTCCCTATCTTGCTTCTAGCATAAGTAGCCAGGTTGTAATCAATTTACCAACTATATCATCCAGGGGGAGGGGCCTAGTTCAGGGACCGTCAGTATTATCAACCCCAAGCGCCTAAAGTTACCGCTTCCTCCCCATCAGGCTTTCTATCCAAGGTGTCCTTTTTGGGGGAGTAGGTGGGGGGGGGGTCATCTCTCTCCAAATGCCCATGTAAGACGGCTGGAATCCAGCAGATGGAGAAACAATGTTCAAACTTCAGCATGAACCCTGCTACCAATTAGGTGGTTATCCAGTTCCCTCCGCTTGCACACCCTATGTATTAGTTTTGGCCAATGTTCCTCCATTTAAACAGGCTGGACCAGAATCTTACAATTGAGCTAAAAACAAGGTGGCCTGCTGGATAGCAGGGTGATTTCCCAATCTTCTTTGCCAGCGACTATTCGATGAAATAATTATGATTCGCAAAACAGAATGGATTGGGAACAGACCCAAAGCTATGGATGGTGACCTCATCGTGGTTTACCTTGCCAATCCTTTGAAAGTGTGTTCCATTATGAGATAACTTTTATTCCTCCCTCCCTCCCCTGTCCCAATCTCTGTGCTTCCCCTTGGCTTTTTATTAACAGCCCCCCAGGAGTGAGGGAGTGGCTAGGCATAAGGAAATATTATTTCCAATGAGGCTGGGTATGTTCTGATTCAGCTCAGTTGCAGAGCCATAACATCCCCTTGCACAATCGATCTGAAGCATTGAGCGGGCTGAACAAGCAAGATTGACTGGGATCTGATTGGGCTGACCACACCTCAGATAGTGTAAATGATAAAAGGATCTCTAGACTGCTGAAATTCCTGAAGTGGAATAAAGCGAGGTCCAGGATAAATCAGGGGACCATGGTTTAATATGTTTTTTTAAATCCCACAACATCATTAATCTACAGGAGAAGTGGGACACCAAAAGGCAACGGTTTTTCTAGAAGGATATGCATTGTTTAATATAAAGGGCATTTCATCTCTAATAAGACGAGCTATAGGGGTCCAGTTATACTTGTGAATGTAGGTCTGGTTTGCAACCTCAAGATGATTCCCACCAATTCCCCCCATTTTTTAACACTTTTATTGAACTTTGGCAATCATTAACTATTCATCACCATACTTTATTCGGGTTGGAAGGCCATAAGAGTACATATGACAATACAAATAATGCCATAAAAGATACAGTTATTTACTCATTTAAATATTCTTTGACTTATTGTATAAAAAACTATTCACGAGAAAGAGAATTCTGAGAGTTTAGAGGAAGTGGGCAGGTTTTTAGATGCTTTCTTTTGCTCACCTTCCACCAAACAGATTGAGCTCAGTGTCTTCGGGGACTTTGATTTACATTTGTGCTGGGATTGCTTCCTATCTGACCCCAAGAACGGTCTCCTTGTTGAACAGGTTCATGTTCAGCATTCTCCCCAAGGGAATATTCTAAATGATCTGGTGGCTAATTTTAACTTACTTGACCTTCTTTCCATATGAGCATTTAAGTGGCTGAATGGTGTCCACACTTTTAAGCGCCATGGAGTGAGGACAATTATTGATTATATCTTTGTATGCATAGGGCTTTTTTCTTTTTTGTCAAGTTTTTCAATGTAATTGAACCCGAACACTGATCACAATCAATTGATTGCTCTCATGGAGAAGGGGGCATAAGCGATCTATACAACACTTTTGTCGCCACCAAAGATAGCCGGCTTAAGAATAAATGGGGAGATTTGATCCCTGGGGAATTCAATGCTTATATGTTGTTGTCATGCTAGGAAGAGTTTGGAATTTGCCTTGTTGATGCGGCCTCAGATATTCCCATTCTTAAAGTTCTAGTCTCCATCTGCAAGTTTATTAAACAGACACTTGCTAACCCAGGATCAGCAGGCCCACCCAAGCCCTGTAGGTGGTTTGATAAAAATTGTACCAGGAAACCGAAGGAGCTCTTGTTATCACTCAAAAGTACCCCATAAGATAGGGATGAAGTTAATAGCTGTATACCTTTCTATAAAGCAGCAGTTGCTAATAGGACACTGCAGCATAAGGATGAGCTGGTAGAGGCTAGAACATTAAAGGATAGCACCAAATTTTGGGGGTCCCGAACCCCTCCTTCTTTAAGGAAGATCAACTGCCAGAACAGGTGGTCTGTGTCCCAGCTTAGGCCTGGGTTACCATTTCTCAGTCCTCCGTCTGAGTCATTCGAGTCTTTGCCCCATCTATCAACTACACTTATATACTCACTATCCACTGGTCAGAAGTTAAGGAGGCAATTTCATCTTTACCCCGGTTGACTTGCTAAAATCGCTAGTGGATCTCTAGGCCCCTATTTTATCTCTTCACATAAATGTGGCCATCTGAGGTCCAAATCCCGAGGCCTGCAAGCGGTCAGTCATAGTCCCTATATTCAAAAAAGGAGACAGAACAGACCCCTCATTCTATAGGCTAATTTCCTTGATCAACATTGAAGTTTAGATGATAGGGAAAGTGATTTTTGAGAGACTTACTGCCTGGTCTAATGAGAAGGGAATCCACTCTGACCTGCAATGTGGGTTTAGACCACGGAGAGGTACAGTAGAGCAGAACTTAAATTTGCATCTCTTGACTTCTAAATACACCAGGGTTATAGGGAGTTCTGTCCACTTGGCCTTTATGGACCTCAGTTCCACTTTTGACTGTGTTAACTGAGATAAGCTCTGAACTGAGCAGGGGTCCTTGGGTTGGACCAGGCACTTATTTCTTTAATGACAGACCTACACAGTGACCTAACAGAGGTGGTTAGAGATGGACCTGACGGGGAATACTCCCAGTCCTTTCAACTTAAAAAGGGCGTCTGCCAGGGATTCATTTTTTGTCCCTTCTTTATCTATCATGTACAAAAATGGGCTAGAGGAGGTGCTCATCGACATTGATTCCGATGTCCCCAGAGTTGGTGGAAGAGCCATTCCATTACTTTTATATGCAGATGATGCGGTTTCAATTGCTTGTACAGCTATGAGCCTCCAATTACTTTTAGACACATTTATTGATTTTATGAATAGTTTGGATTTGTCCACACATTTTATGTAGTCACATTTTATGGCAGTAGGCCCAGAGAATACAAAATATTGCAATCTCTTAGTACAGGGTCAGGTTTTAACTACAGTGGAAAATTTCTCTAACCAGGGTCTGTTACTCAATTTAGGTCTCTGTTGGAAAACTGTACGCACGAAAAAATGAGGGACTCTACAAATATCCATATTGGGGCTATACGACTTTGTCAGATGCTTTGGGCATAACTCCCCTAAACTGTTATCATATGTATACAAGGCTAAATGCATCCCCATGGCCACTTTTGGTTGTGAAATCTGGGGGTATGCTAATATTGCCCTCGTCGAGGTAATTGAAAATACGTTTTTGAGAAACCTACTGGCAATTGGAAATCACTCCAAAATTATCTGCAAATATCTGGGCATGTCCTTCATTACAGATTTTATTTGTGCTCCTCCTCTTTTGCTGTGGTGTTCTGTATAGCATAAGGAGGATTTACATTTTAATTGGCTCATGCTCCAGGATTGTTTGCTTTTAGACAATGCAGCCCCATTCCCATGGCTACAATATGTTAAGAAATCTTTTCATGAATTCTGGTGACTAAGTCTGTTGAGGGTCAAACAGGCTTTAACTAAGCAAACCATGTGCAAATATGTCCTGGTCAAATCTGTGAGTGGGAAGAGCCCTGTCTCCTCCAGAACATGCCTAATAGGCAATGTTGCTTCCTGACATTTTCTGAAGTGGGTTTCATATTAACCATCCAATTTGCTTGTTTGCAGCTGTGAAATCATCTTGATATGCGACACCATACATGTATTACTTGTTTGCCTGAAGTTTTCAAATTTCGGACATAAGTATATCAGGCCTCTTCTGATTTCTGAACATTTCAGACAAATTAGACATGCATATCTCTTCTTACAGCTACTTACAACCCCTAAAATGTGTTTTTTTTGTTTCCCATTTTTTTCTGGTGTGCTATCTTTAAGTTATTAAGTATCAGAATTTTAGGATCTAGCCCTACTAGGATAATGATGGCAACTTTAGTTTTTATTCTATCATTAATTATCTATTTTTATGTACTATTGTAAGTTTCTCTTATATTTGCATTCAATGTATTTTTAACTGATGCATGGTTATTTTTTTTTCCTCATTCGCCTCAGCTAACAAAGGTCAGAAGATTGCCCCTGTTACTCTAATAGGAGAAGGAGGCTATGTGGTATTCGAGTCTGCCCTTTGTCCCCGGCCTACCAGTAGCAAAACCAACTTCCCTCCAGTTGCTGCCCTCCCTTTGTTAAGGAGAGGTTGGTTGTACTCTCTTTTCAGGATTTAAGACCAGAGACTTAGGCCAGAGTCCAGGCAGGCTGAAACCTGAAAGGTTACAGCATTCTCCAGCCCAGTCTGAGAGTTCCCCAGAGGCTTAATCATGGGACACAAAAAAAAAAAACCTTAGACCAAAGTCCAATTTAGCAAGCTTTTCCAAATGGCACTCTTCTTAGAGTTCTTCAATTGGGCCACATCTGTTTTTGAAGTTTTGTATAGAGAAGATAGCCAGTCCGATTGAGTAGGAGGTGTTGTCTCTAGCCATCTCTTACATATTTCCCGTCTGGCCAACAGGATAGCGAAGTATAGAAAACCTCTATCGGGCCCAGTGATATCACTCGCTATACCAAAAATGATGAGTTTAAGGAAAATCTGTATTGAGCGACCCAAAATAGAGGATAGACAATCTCCTATTTCTCTCCAGAATTCCAAAAGCGATGGACAAGCCCAAAACATATGCACGTCCGGTACACTTTCCAAGTTGCATTTTTTGCACCTTGCAGGTGGGACTTTAGAGAACTTGGAAAGTCTTGCTGGGGAGAAATAATCTCTATGTGTCGTAAAATAGTGGTTCCTCCTCAGCCAAGCTGGCTTCACGACTGAGAAGAGAATATTATAAGAGACCTTCCACAATTCCTCCCAGTCTATCTCTGAGATGACTGCCCCCATAGCTCCTCGGCTAGCTTGAACTCGCCGTCAATAGCCTCTTCAATAGCCCAATAGAAAAATGGGCTTTCTTCCCTGCAAGCCTGTTGACCAGATGTTCTTCCAGGGGATTCCCCCGGTCTAGAGAACTCTTCAGATTCTGAGACCAACTTAATATCTGCAAGTACTTGAACCTTGACATGCCCCCCTCCACGGTAAGAGTGATCCATCAAGCGCTAGATCCTCCCATAACAACACCCTGGCTGTTTTAAGGGGAACTGCCAACGGATCTTTTAGGCAGTTGGGGGTTCCTGGGATATCCCACATGGGGGCCAGCCTAGAATAATATTCGAGTCCTGTTAGTTTTTTGATCCTGGCCCATATATGAGCTGCGCCACTTAGGACTTTTAATCTGACCTTTTTAAAAACAATTTTGTCCCCATACTTAAACAGAAAGCCTTCATGTGGAAGCCCCAGTTGTCCCAAATTAGCTAAAAACATTTTGCCTCTCCCTGAAGAGTCTGGGGATTTTAGTAGCATTCTGGAGTGTGTTAGCTGGAAGGCCCAAGCATGGTATTGAATATCAGGGAGCACCAGACAGCCTTTCTCCCTTCTACGTCTTAGCTACTTCCATGATATTCTACCAGCTTCAGAGGCCCAAACAAAAGAATTCATAGATTGCTGGAATTTATCTAACATTGCTTTCTCGAAATTCAAGGGTATGATGTTAAATAAAAATATTACCTTTGGCAAAATTGAAATTTTTATGAGATTTACTCTACCCAGGATAGACAATGGAAGGTGAACCCAAGATCTCATAAGTTCTTGACACTCCGTCAAAGTATTAGAGATTTACTTTTGATATTTGTCTATCTCTGGAACAATTTTAACCCCCAAGTAGCGCAGCTCTTTTTTGGTTTGGTATCGGCATTTTGGCAGGTTCCATGACACAAGCTTGGATTTGTCAACATTAATATCAGAGCCAGAAACCCGGCCAAAATCTCTCGCTAGCTCGATCACCCAAGGAAAGGAGAATTCCAGATCAGATGAAAGAATAAGAATATCATTGGCATACAGGGCCGCTGAGCAAATGGCTCTATATATAAGTCAAAGAGATGCGGCGAGAGGGGGCAGCCCTGTCTGGTACCCATTTTGATTTTAAATGGTCTAGTCATTTTGCCATTTACCAACAGCCTAGCTGAGGGTGCACTGTAAATAAGGTGGATGGCCCAGCAAACCTTTGGCCCTAGGTTCTGCTTCTCCAAAACCCCTATAAGGTGTTTACAATCCACCCTATCGAATGCTTTAGTTGCATCCAATGTCATTGCCACCAAAGGAAGAGAAAAAGTGGAGGCGAAATCTATTGCACCAATAAAATCAAGAGTAAGGTCATAAAGATGTCTGCCCTTTATGAAACCCTTTTGATCAGGGTGCAACAGCTCACCTGCTATGCCCCATAATCTGTCCGCCAATATCTTGGAGAAAACCTTATAATCTGAATTCAACAAAGATATTGGCCTGTAAGACCCACATTTTTTAGGGGGTTTACCGTTTTTTAGAATTAGGATAATGTTTGCTTCCCCCATGTGGTGGGTGGATGGACTCCCTCTACCAGAATTTTATTAAACACCTCAACCATAAAAGGGATAATTTGTTCCCCTAATCACTTATACATTTCTGCAGGGAGGCCATCTGGCCCTGCACCTTTGCCCTTTTTGCAATCTAAGAAAGCCTTCCTTACTTCTTGGTGAGTAATTTCAGCCTCCAAGTTTTCTCGAAACTTGTATCAAGAGAAGCATGATTATCGTGATATATTGCTGCTGCATAATGAGATGTACACTTTTATGATTTTATCAAAAAACGAATAAAGTTTAATAAACTATCTTCAGTGCTCGGCATTGCCATTTTAAATTTTGCAATATTCTCCTCATTTCAGTATTCAAAATGTGGCTTGAAATTTAATTTATCGACCCTCAGGCAACCATGGGCAATTTAATAACTCTATAGATGATGCCCTCTCATATCACATTCTGAAATTTGCTAATTTCACCATTTTAGGTGACATTTTAACATTCACATAGACAAACTTGATGACTTACAGGTGTAGCTTGCATTGAAAACTCACGAGACATGAATCTGAAGCAACTGGTTGCAGTCCCTATGCACAGGGCTTAAAATATTTTAGATCTTATGTTTTTCGATTCACTTCAACATGTCCCAAGTCACCCATTGCCTCTTTTGTAAACGTATCATTCAGCTGTCCCTTTCAGTTGTAGTTACAATGTATCTCCCCCCACTTCCTCCACCAAAAATAACCACTTCTAAACAGCCAACTCTGCTTATTATGCTGAAAAACTATCCACAACCAACAACTTATCCAACTACTTCTTACCATTGTTAAGTCTTGCTTAGATCCACTGTCAGCAGACCATTTCTCCCAATAGTTATGCAATGATTTGGCAATGATTTTTCTGACTAAATTCTGAAATAGATACAGCAACTTTTCCCCAACTTTGGAGACTTCTTGGATGCAAGAAAGCTATTGTAAGCTAAAGTCTGAGAATTTTTTTTGTTGATATTTGGCAAACTCAATTCCATTTGGTAATTCCTGTGGTGAGCATCAGAGTTGAATAAAACATTGTTTTGACCTCAGACTGCTAGGAGCCTCAAGATTAGATTCAACCAGGACTTGATTGCCTCTGTATCTGCTGTATCTTTTCCTCCTCTGAAAACTTTGAGAAAAATACTAGACATTCTTCTGCAATCCATACTTGAAAGACAGGAAGACTTGAATATGGGAATTCCCATTTCTAGGGCTCACTAAGTATCTGATCCAATGGCTGCAGGTGGTCTACAATGCAATGCCCAGGCACATTCTGAATCTGCCCAAATTTAAATAAATCACCTTATGGATCTACAGTGGCTCCTCACACACAAAAGAGTATGCCGAAGGCCTTTGTCCTGCGTTTCTCTGCCTTGTCAAAGAATGACCCTAAATATTTAATGAAACCCAAACCATCCTTATGTCCAGGTGGTACCTCAGGTCCGCTGGTACCAGCCTACTGTTATTTCAGCATTTCAAATGAGCTTGACTGAAAGGTCGATCTTTTGTGTACCTAGCCACTAAGCAGTGGAAAATTCTACCTCAGGATATGCCCTTAGCTTGCAAAGAAGCTTCCTTTGAAAACTTACAAGTTCAAGTTTGCTTTATTCGAGATAAAAAACTCATAAAAGCATGATTATTAAAACCTCCATTTGCTGATACAAATTCATTTTAATTAACAATAACTAACTAACACACATATATAAAAATACAGATAAAAGCAGTTTAACAATATTACACTTTTAAAACAATCTCGGAATTCATGTATTTGTGAATATCATATAAGGTCTTTCATTTACATTACACATGAATTCAATACATTTTAACATTTCTTGAATCGTATACGTACTAAAAGGAATCAAATTAATCGTGACAAAAATGTTTTCCTAATGGCCCAAACCCATCCGAGATATTTTGCAACTGCATATGAAATAACGGGTAAAGTGCTAGTGCAAATTAGTCTTAGTGCCACCGCACTGTCCCTTGTGCCTAGGAGCCTGCAAACAGCTTTTAACCAAACTCGTCTCGGGGTGCCGTAAGCTATACATACAAAAAGAAGATGGGCGATGGTCTCTTTGTCAATCTTACAAACCGGGCACATGTTGGAACTGCCTGGAGACCACCTTCCTGTTAACAATCTTATCGGAAGGGACCCCGCTCTAAGTTGGAAATAGAGCTTTCTACCTCCCGGTTTTGTAATACCATCCCAGTATGGCTCTAAATTGGGGACAGCTTTACACTCCAGGAAACGACCCTCCATAGTAGAGGGATCAGCAATATTCCAATTTCGGAACGCAATCATTTCCCAATATTTTTCTTTTAGTATACCCTTCGATGGGAATGAGACTACCTCAGGGTTCTCCCACAACCCCTTCATACCCATTTCCGCTAGATTTTTAGAAAGATCCTTTAACCAGGTTATCTTGTGAAAATGATCATTTTTAATTACATCCGAAAAACCCTGAGCATAGTGGGCAAGTTCAGGGATTACCCAAATCCGTCGCCAGTATAATATTGGGCGCAATCTAGCCATATCTACCAAGGCTTTCCTGCCTAGATCATATAGTAGTGGTTTCATTGGTGAGCTCTTAGGTAGATTAACAAAGTTAAGCAAAATGTATTTTCAGCAAGTGTTAATGGTGTCAGGTTATCGTATCCCCATATCTCAGCACCATAAAGTGCCGAGCTTAGGGCTTTTGCCTCATACACTTGGAGAGCTGGCTGTATTGGCTTAGTCAGAGATTTCTTATGCTCTACGAGTACTGCTCCCGCATTTTGACGGAGTTTCAAGGCCACAATTTCAACATGTTTCCCCACTTAATGCCCTTTGCCACATGGATGCCCAAATAGACAAAATCCGACACCATTTCCACTTTTAGCCCATTCATAAAGAAATTCCCTTTGAAACTACTATGTGGGTTGAACGCCCTAAGTTTAGTTTTTGCCACATTTACCTCCAGCCCATGATCAGTACAGAAATCCTCAAAAATCTTCAGTGCTCACTGGAGGCCACTAGGAGTTTTTGATATGATAAGAGTGTCGTCCGCAAATAATAAAATCGGGGTTTTAATTCCAGCCAGAGAGTGGGCATCTACTGATTTTGACAACATACGTCCAACTACCCTGTTAATATATAGTGAGAAGAGCGTGGGGGTCATGGCACAGCCCTGGTGGACCCCACACTCTACAGGGAATTCAGGAGTAACTTGCCCATGCCCCCTCATTGGATTTTTGCGTGATTCGACTCATGTAACCTCATTACTAGCGTAAGGATATCTGGTGGCATACCTAACTTATTCAACACATTCCACAACTTGGCTCGTGGCACCAAATCAAAAGCTGCTCGCAAATCAATAAAAGCGGCATAAATGCTACATTTCCCTAATAATACAGTCTTCCAATGCAATAAAGTAAAACGGAAGATCTGATCAGTGGTACTCGTTAATTTGCGGAAGCCGGCCTGAAAAGGGGACAGGATGTTTTCTTCCTCTACCCAGTCTAAGATTTTATCTAAAATCATTTTCCCAATCACCTTTTGTACCCTATCAATCAGGCTGATAGGCCTATAGTTCCCAGCCTGAGTTTTATCACCTTTCTTGTATATAGGAATTATTACGGCCCCTTGCCATGACCTTGGTGCTGGGGCTCCCAGGGCCACAGCATTGGCCAGCCTCATGATATACCGCTCCCAGTGCACTTTATCGCAGAGGAAGACATCCGCTGGGACCCCATCTGGTCCCGGTGCTTTTCCCCTTGAGACAACTTTCAATGCCACTTTAACATCACTATTAGTATAGGGTGGTTCTAAACAGAAGATATTATTTATGGGTTCCCTAGGCCTGTCTTCATGACTGCATGCATATTGTGGGCCAAAGTGATCTACCCAGCTTTTCTGTGTTACATAGTTAACGGGCGGTTCAGGACGGCCTCCTTTCCCCCACTTAACAATATTCCAGAAGAGTTTAGAGTCCTTTGAGGTACTGGCTGATTTGAGAGCCTGCCAATGGTGTTCATCCCATAGTTTCTTTGCCAAATAGACAGTTTTCTTATAATTCTGTCTAGCTAGTCTTACAGCGTTAGGATCTCTTCTTTTTAGGGCTACACCTAGGGATGTTCTTGCCACTCTACAAGCGTTATTGTACCACCCCACTCTTGTTGGGTGTGTTTTTTTGCCCGCTGACTTTGGTACTTCCGTAATGAAGTGACCCCTTATGGTTTCAAAGAGTCTATCGTGGAGGTTGGTAATTTGCCACAGATCGTCCTCTACCGCCTGGAAGCTAGCCATGGCAGTAATGGTTTTGTCTAATTCCTCATTAATATTTTCCAAAACCATTTCTTGCATCATAACTAGTCCCCACCTTACCCGCCTCATATCGTTTGTCGGGACAATCTCAAATAAAGCCTGTTCAACCCTATTCGGCCCCCCTTCCTCTCTCCCCCACAAACTATGGGTAGTGCATAGGGGGTTATGGTCGCTCTCTAGCCTTGCCACCACCTTCATGTCCTTCATAAGGTGCCAGATTGCCAGGTTACAGATAACATATTCAATCCTACTTCTTGAGCGACCACTGTCAAAAGTGCTTTCACCTTGTACGTCACTCGGGGTTCTGCCATTCAATGCTCTGAGCCCTCTCTCACAGCATATCCCATTCATTTGGATTATGTTATCTGTCCATCTATCAGTCGGTTTTAACTCTAATTTGGGAGACAAACGTCAAAACCATTTACAAAAGTAAGCCATTCTGGCGATTGTAGTCTAGAACATAGCCCCGCAATATTCCAGGATATTATCTTCCCTCCCTCCCCACTATGTTCTTGCATTAACCCTTTGGTATCTAAGTTAAATGGTTTTAATTCATCCACTCCTGAAGGTGCCTTTCCTACTTTTGAAACTAGATTTGGGGAAAGAAATAACACTTCTTTAGTAGTGCAAAACACCTCACCATTTACCATCTGTTCTCCTGTATAACCCTCGTTACTAGTCTACTTATCCATCAAAAGTGGATCTTTATCAGTATACCTCACCTTACCTAGAGGCTTACCCCCAGGGCTACCCACTGCTACAAAGTTAGGGGAATTGACTCCAACTGAGCTATCGGGATGGACATCGAGAGTGCCATCCTCAGCCAGACAGTCCCAATCATTTAGGCCAGAAAGGGCTGCGTATCGATTAGTTGCCTCTAAAGGGAAATATTCCCCTGCCCGCCCCATGTTGGTACCGATGGCAGGCTCATCAATGGATTACCCCATCCCTGGTGTCCCCTATGAGTGGGTGGCCTGTCATTTAGCCCCCTTTTCCAGCTGTTACGATGATCTTTTATGTGTGACCTATAAAAAAACCCCAGAGTCAAGATCTCTATACCTGGGGCGATGGATCCCCCAAATATTCTGCATCCCTAAGGATCCTCTCTGCTACAAACCGGCAATTGAAATTAATCACAATACAGTCGCCATTTTTTGTTTTTAAAGACTTTCCCACCCGTGAGACTCACCGGACCATAATAACATTGTGACCAACTCCTTTTCCTTCCCTGGTGTTGTTATGTAACCCGTGGGTCACCTTAATTTTTAGCTGTCTATAGTCCTCTTTAAGGCCTTCAGCTAAAGGTGGTACGTTGCCGAGAACTATCACCAGAGGCATTGCCTCTGGCGGTAGGTCAATGACACTTGTGATATCCTTGCCCTTGCCCTCGGCTTTTGTTAACAGGGGGTGGCAGATCTTACAGTCCTATTATTATCCTCTATGGTGTTTGGTTTGCTGACAACCCTCTGTTTAATGAAACTCCCTTCTTTGGAACCCTGTGTACCATTGTAGTTTCCTACTTTTCCAACAGTTGGTGCCAGGCATGGGGATGACAATAAGATTGTATTCGATTTGCTCTGCTGGTTCATAATCTCCCCCTTCTGGAGGCTAGCATAGAGACCTTTCAGTAGGAGTGTGTTCTCTGTGGTTTCCCGTTGCAAAGAAGATTCTTTTGAAAACTTACAGAAACGTGGGTTTTTGGGTCCAAATAATTCATGCCGACATCTCTATTGGCATGCACACACCTTGGTCTTTAGCACCTGGACACCCGGGTTTATTAGTAGTAAAATTCAATAAATGTATAATGTATTCATTGAACTTGGCGCCACAGTGCTGAGAGGCCTGCTCCTTGCTGTCGCACTGTTATCATCTTTCACATATTCCACAGATATCTATAAGCTGATGTTTTGGTAATTGATGTGTTATTTGCAGGTTCAGTATTAACTGCTATAGGCAAGGTTTGGAAACCTAATCTTGAGGCTGTTAAATTAGTGGCTATAGTTGTCTTGGTGACTGATAACTTTGTACCAGAGGTCAAATGATTCATGCCGACATCTCTATTGGCATGCACCCACCTTGGTCTTTAGCACCTGGACACCCGGGTTTATTAGTAGTAAAATTCAATAAATGTATAATGTATTCATTGAACTTGGCGCCACAGTGCTGAGAGGCCTGCTCCTTGCTGTCGCACTGTTATCATCTTTCACATATTCCACAGATATCTATAAGCTGATGTTTTGGTAATTGATGTGTTATTTGCAGGTTCAGTATTAACTGCTATAGGCAAGGTTTGGAAACCTAATCTTGAGGCTGTTAAATTAGTGGCTATAGTTGCCTTGGTGACTGATAACTTTGTACCAGAGGTCAAATGGATCAATTCACCTTGTGAATTTGTGTTCTGCACCTCACTAGTTGCTAGGCATGGTTGACTGTAAAAGCAGCCAAAAGTAGTAGTTTAACCTTGTGTAAAACCTCTATGAGAATTTCAATTTCAATATTTTTGTGCCTTCACTAACTGCTTAAACTCTTTATAGAAATGTAAACTTGGGAAAGACCAGAAACACAAAAGTGGCACCCACCTGGATATAGCTTACTTTAGATCAACAAGCCTTTTAGGCAGAATCCCATTTTCCAAAAGCTCCCAGGCAGATTGTGTTTCATTGCTAATGCCAATAAAAAAAGGCACAAGTGAAAATGGCCTTGGTGAGATCAGTAATGGCTGGTGATCATGCTGCTTGCTTAATGCTATCTGATGCTTGGTGCTACAGCACTTTCTCACACATATTAGTTTTTAGTTACAGCTTTCGGTCTCCAACCTTCTCCTCTTTCTTAAAAGTTGGTTTATGGTGATCCTAATACAGTTGCCCAAAGAGCATCTCTATAGACACACATTAGATCACATGATCTCCTTTCACCCTTTGGCCACTCAATCAAATCCCTCCTGTTGGACCTGGTCCTTTTTGCATGAACAGCCCAGAATTTCGCATTCCTCTACCTTTATTTGCTGAACCTGTGTTTGTTGACTTGTAGGGCTCTGTGCTGTGCTAATTTTCCCTGCTAACCCATGGTGAGGTGCTTGTGCTCTCCCCATCAAACATGGTACAATTGAACTACTTCTAATTGGCACATTTTATTTGCAGGCAAGTCTATAGTAAATGGTACTACATGTACCCAGGTCCTGCA